>NC_037676.1:97158911-97487509 GCF_003255815.1 Theropithecus gelada
AAAAAAAAAAAAAAAAAAAAAAAAAAAAAAAAAAACAAAGATTAAATAAAGGTTTGTAGATCTGGTTTATAGGGAAGCATTGTGTGCATGTGAAATGCAGGTGCTTTGTGTTCAATAAAAGATTTATTTATTTAGCAAATATTTACTGGGTGCCTGCTGTGTACTAGTGGCTGTACTAGGTAAACGATATAACCACCATCCTGTTCTCCCCCACCCCAACCTCCAAGATCTTGGAGTCTACCGGGGAAGTGAGGCTGTTAAATAGGTAACCTGCAAGGAGGTGAGATGAATGCCATGACGGGGATGCACAGCTCTATGGCCACATATAACAGGGTGCCTACCTGCCCAAGGAGGTAGTGACCACCGCAGAGAAAAGTCATGTTTGATAGGACTCACTTATTACCTCTTGAAAGATCTGTTTTTGGAAGTCCCTAAGAAGATGTAATTCAGTTAGGTGTTGCAGGATAGCTTGTACAAAGAATTAGTTACTTCCAAACACAATCCTCAAGTCATATTCCTTCTACCATACCGGAAAGCATAAGGAAGAAGGGATCCCAGCCAGCCTGTATTACCGGTAGCTATGGACACTATCCCCAATGGCCACAAGATGGCAGTAGAATCCATCAGCTAGTTTCCCCCACCTCAAAAATATTTATTGAATAAAGTTTTAAATTGTATGTCTGAATTGTATTGCATATTTTTTTAAAAAAAGAAATGCCAAAGAAATTAACGGATTTCAAGTTTTTTGTTTGTTTCGAGAGAGATTCTTGCTCTGTCGCCCAGGCTGGAGTGCAGCCGCGCGATCTCGGCTCACTGCAACCTCCACCTTCTGGGTTCAGGCAATTCTCCTGCCTCAGCCTCCCGAGTAGCTGGGATTACAGGCGTGCGCCACCTCCCCCAGCTAATTTTTTTTATTTTTTAGTAGAAATGAGGTTTCACCATTTTGGCTAGGCTGGTCTCGATCTCCCGACCTCAGGTGATCCATCCGCCTCAGCCTCCAAAGTGCTGGGATTATAGGCGTGAGTCACCGTGCCCGTCCTAGTTTATTTTTTATTTGTGTGATTTTCAGAGGTCCTTGGTGAAAATAATTTTCATCTTTAGGCTGTATAATGGTGATATCTCTGCTTTTTTATTTTTACTTTTTCACTGTAGCTCATCTAGTTTGCCATACTTTGTAGAGACCCAGATTTCAGAGGCAATGAGTCTGTGAGCTACCTGAATAACAAGGAAGCAGGAAGGATGTAAGAGAAAACATTTTAAACTATCATGAGGGAGGAGAGCAGGACTAGATACTGTGGTTTACGATCAACATAAAACAGAAACTTCTACTTGGTGGTAACATGTAAACATGTACAGCACATGAACCTTGCCAGGCACTCTGCAAATACATAATCATCACTATAAAAAGGGTTTGCCAGAATTTCACGAATTCTTATGATGTTACTAAATCTGCTACCACCTCATTTGTGAGTGTTTCTTTGATCTAAAGCTAAACACTCTAGAACCTTTCAGGCCTTGTGACATTTTTCAGGCTGTTTGACTAATTGATAATTAACTACAAGCTTCCCTTCCCATCTTCTTCTCCTTGTGGAGATGTCAGCGCGCAGCATCCAAGCAGCTGGGGACAAGGCGAGGGGTGTGGTTGCACAGGCGGTGTGCCTGGGGTTAGAGTGTGCCCACACTGAGGGGGTTACCGAAATGCAGGACTTTCAGTTTTAAAATTGACACAGTCCTGGCCAAGCGGGGATGAGTTGGTGCCATGGTTTTAATGTTTTTGCCTCCTCCAAAATTCATGTGTTGGAAACGTAATTATTCTTATGCAACAATATTGGGAGGTGAGGCCTTTTAGGAGGTGTTTAGGTTGTGAGGACTCTGCCCTCATAAAGGATGAATGCTGCTATAAAAAAGGGCTTGCAGGAGTGGTTCGTTCTCCCTTGCTCTCCTGCCTTTCTGCTATGTGAGGACACAGCAGTCCTCCTCTCCGTAGGACGCCGCAACAAGGTGACATCTTAGAACCAGAGGCTCAACCTTGATCTTGAACTTCTCAGCCTCCAGAAATGTGAGAAATAAATTTCTGTTCCTTAGAAATTACCCAGTCTCAGGTATTCCATTATAGCAGCACAAAATGGACTAAGACAGTTGGTCGCTCTACCGAGTATACAAGGAAGTAGGGAGCTGTTGTGGAGAGAGGGTGAGAGGAAGTATGGTAAAATATTAACAATTGAGATATTTGGGTGAAGGGGATGGATACTGTTCTTAAAATTTTTTTCATGTATTTACAATTATTTTTAAAAACAAACAAAAAAACCGGCTGGACACAGTGGCTCTCGCCTGTAATCCCAGCACTTTGGGAGGCTGAAAACGGTGGATCACCTGAGGTTAGGAGTTTGAGACTAGCCTGTCCAACATGGTGAAACCCCATCTCTACTGAAAATACAAAAATTAGCTGGCCGTGGTGGTTAGTCCCAGCTTCTTGGGAGGCTGAGGCAGTAGAATTGCTTGAACCTGGGAGGCAGAGGTTGCTGTGAGCCGAGATCGTGCCACTGCACTCCAGCCTGGGTGACAGAGCAAGACTCTGTCTCAAAAAAATAATAAATAAGTAAATAAGCAAACAGTATACAAATTTGATGGAACTTTTATTATCATTTCACCAAATCTGTAGATAAATTTGAGAATACAGTAATGAGACTCCCGCTCTAGGAGCAGAATTTTCCTCTCCATTTATTTAGATCCTTCATGTTTTTGAATAACATTTTTATTATTTTCTCTATACAGGTCTTCCACATGGCGATCTTGCCCTCATGATCTAATCACTTCCCAAAGGAGGCCCCTCCATCTAACCTTGGGGGTTAGTTTTCTTGCCTTTATCCCTCCCTGCCTCCCTCCCTCCCTCCCTTCCTTCCTTCCTTCCTTCCTTTCAGATAGAGTCTCGCTCTCTTCACCCAGGCAGGAGTGCAGTGGTGTGATTTCGGCTCACTGCAACATCCGTCTCCCGGTTTCAAGCGATTCTCATTACTCAGCCTCCCAAGTAGTTGGGATTACAGGTGCCCACGCCCACGCCTGGCGGATAGTTGTATTTTCAGTAGAGGTGGGGTTTCACCATGTTGGCCAGGCTGGTCTCGAACTCCTTACCTCAGATGATCCGCCCGGCTCGGCCTCCCGACGTGCTGGGATTACAGACGTGAGCCACCGTGCATGGTCTAGTTTTCAACACATGAATCTGGGGGGAACACAAACATTCAAACCATAGCAGTGGTTCAATTTAAGGAAGCTCAAATCAGGGACCAAACCCTGTTCCAACATTATTCTCTGGGAGACTTTGAGGAAGCTACTTATCTACTTATTCTGCTCCTAGACAAGGAGTCTCATTACTGTATTCTCAAATTTCTTTATAGATTTGGTACAATTATAATAAAAGTTCCATCAAATTTGTGTGCTATTGATTTTTTGTTTGTTTTTTAAACAGTTGCAAATCCAAGAAAACAATTTAAGAACAATAACTTCTCTGATCCTCAGCCTCTTCAGCAGTAAGGTGAGCTCATAACGCCTACTTTCTAGGATGTTGAAAGATCAAATGAGAAAATGAGCACATAAAGGCCCTAATCTGGGTCATGGTATATAACAAATGCTCCATAATAGTTTGTTTCTATAAGCCCATAGAATTTTTCGTGGGTTTTGAGGAGATATCAGGGACTTTAAAAACATTAATACATGGCTGGGCACAGTGGCTTACACCTGTAATCCCAGCACTTTGGGAGGCCAACGTAGGAGGATCACTGGAGCCCAGGAACTCCAGATCAGCCTGAGGGGGCAACATAGCAAGACCCTATCTCTGCAAAAAATAAATAAATTAGCTGGGCATGGTGGTATTCATCTGTGGTCCCAGCTAATCAGGAGGCTGAGGCAGAAGGATCACTTGAACCTAGGATGTCAAGGAGGCAGTGAGCTAAATGCCACTGCACTCCAGCCTGGGCAACAGACAGAGACCATCACACACACACACAAAAATTACCAGACAGGGCATGGTGGCTCACGCCGGTAATCCCAGCTCTTTGGGAGGCTGAGGCGGTGGATCGCCTGAGGTCAGGAGTTCGAGACCAGCCTGGTCAACATAGTGAAACCTGTCTCTACTAAAAATACAAAAATTATCCAGGCATGGTGGCGTGCCTGTAATCCCAGCTACTCTGGAGCCTGAGGTAGGAGAATCACTTGGACCTGGCAGGTGGAGGTTGCAGTGAGCCAAGATCACACCACTGCACTCCAGCCTGGGCAACAGAGCGAGATTCCATCTCAAAAAAAAAAACCAGATAAAGTTGTAAGTACCTGTGACTGCCTCCCCCACTCCCTCCCCTCCTTCACCTCTCCTCTCCCCCTCCCTAACCCACCTCTGTTCTATCCTCCTTCCTCCTTCTCTTCAGAGCCAAGCACAGAAGGATTTTGATGTGCATGCCTCGATAAAATAGTTTCTCAGACTTTTTAGTCTTGGGGCCCTGTTATGCCGAAAAATTATTAAGCACCTGAAAGAGTCTTTGTTTATATTTACCATATTAAAATTTAACACTGAGAAGTTTTAAAAATATTTAATTTATTTAAATTAAAATGAAATAATCATATAAAAATAAAACTAATCCTATTACATGCTGCCAAATACAATTTTATACAAAATAACTATTTTCATTTTAAAAATTAGAAGAGTGGCATTGCTCACGTAGATGAGTAGTTAAAAAAAGAAGTGTTTTAAATCTTTTCAGATTAATTGTGGATTTTCTTCACCAAAACCTGAGAAAGTAGTCGTTTCTTAAAGATTAGTTGCAATTTCAAATCTGAAATCATATCAATTAACTTTTCAAATTCCATTCCATTACAATTCATCAGTCGGTCTTGAAGTTTTTTGGTTTGTTTTGTTTTGTTTTGAGATGGAGTCTTGCTCTGTCGCTCAGGCTGGAGTACAGTGGCACGATCTCTGCTCACTGCAACCTCTGCCTCCCGGGTTCAAGCTATTCTCCTGCTTCAGTCTCCTGAGTAGCTGGGATTACAGGCACCTGCCACCACACCCAGCTAATCTGTGTATTTTTAGTAGAGACGGGGTTTGACCATGTTGGCCATGCTGGTCTCCAACTCTTGACCTTGTGATCTGCCCAACTCGGCCTCCCGAAGTGCTGGGATTACAGGCGTGAGCCACCATGCCTGGCCGAAAGTTTTTATTTATTTACTTTTAAGAGACAGGGTCTCGTTCTGTCACCCAGACTGGAGTACAGTGGCATGATCATAGCTCACTGGAGTCTCCAACTCCTGGCTTCAAGTGATTATCCCGCCTCTGCCTCCCAAAGTGTTGGGATTACAGGCATGAGCCACCGCGCTTGGCTTGTCGTGGAATTTAAATAAATCTTTTAGCCATATATTAGGAAAATATTGATTGGTTAAGTTGTGATGATCACCTGAAAGTTGACACATTTAAATATACAACATTTGTTAATATCGCCATTAGTGTCATCAGAAAAGTCTTATCAAGTATTGGGAAGCTGTCAAGTATTGGGAAGCTGCCAAGTTTACAGTTTTCTAAAATTCTAATTTTACTTAAAAATTTGAATGTTGGCCAGGTGCGGTGGCTCATGTCTGTAATCCCAGCACTTTGGGAGGCCAAGGTGGGAGGGTCATTTGAGGTCAGGAGTTCGAGACCAGCCTGGCCAACATGGTGAAACCCTATCTCTACTAAAAATACAAAAATTAGCCAGGCGTGGTGGTGGCATGCCTGTAATCCCAGCTATGCGGGAGGCTGAAGCAGGAGAATCGCCTGAACCCAAGAGGTGGAGGTTGCAGTGAGCAGAGATAGCACCATTGCACTTCAGCCTGGGCAACAGAGCGAAACTCCGTCTCAACAACAACAACAAAAAAAACAAAAGAAAACCAAATTGAATGTTATTATTGGCCACAAATGGTGTTAGTTGTTTTCCATGAAGTGACATGACAGGCTCACTTCGTTCAAGCAAATGTCTGCTAAATAAATACCCCAGTCTGAATGACCACAGTCTGTTCTCATGTTCTCATTCTTTCTTTCTTTCTTTCTTTTTTTTTTGAGACAGAGTCTCGCTCTGTTGCCCAGGCTGGAGTGCAGTGGCACGATCTCGGCTCACTGCAAGCTCTGCCTCCTGGGTTCACGCCATTCTCCTGCCTCAGCCTCCTGAGTAGCTGGGACTACAGGCGACCGCCACCATGCTTGGCTAACTTTTTGTAGTTTTAGTAGAGACGGGGTTTCACCGTGTTAGCCAGGATAGTCTTAATCTCCTGACCTCGTGATCCACCCACCTAGGCCTCCCAAAGTGCTGGGATTACAGGCGTGAGCCACCGCACCTGGCCCTTCTCACTCTCACTCTGTCACCCACCTGAGTGCAGTGGTGCACTCTTGGCTCACTGCAGCCTCATCCTCTTGGGCTCAAGCAATCCTCCCACCTCAGTTTCCTGCGTAGCCAGGATTACAGATGCACACCACCATCCCTGGCTTATTTTTTATTTTGATTTTTTTGTAGAGACAGAAGTCTCACTATGCCGCCCAGATGTGTCTTGAATTCCTGGACTCTCCCAGCTCAGCCTCCCAAAGTGCTGGGATTACAGGCATGAGCTACTGCGCCTGGCCAGTTTTCTGTTGTTTTAAACCACAAAGTTTGTGGTAATTTGTTACAGCAGTCACGTGAAACAGATACAATAAGTATGCCACATTTTGTTTGTCTATTCACCAGGTGATAGACCTTGATTTCTACTTTTCGGCTACTGTAGATACTGCTGTTCTAAATATTCAAGCCTTTGTGTGGGTACATTTTCTCCTTTCTCTTGAATACATACCTAGAAGGAGAACTGCTGAGTCGTCTCGTAAGCCTATGTTTAACATTTTGAGAAACTGCCAAACTGGTTTCAAAAGTGGCTGTAGCATTTTACATTTGACATGTATGGAGGTTCTAATTTCTTTTTTTTTTTTTTTAAGATGGAGTCTTGCTCTGTCACCCAGGCTGGAGTGCAGTGGCACGATGTCCGCTCACTGCAACCTCTGCCTCCTGGGGTCGAGCGATTCTGCCTCAGCCTCTCGAGTAGCTGGGATTATAGGTACATGCCACCATGCCAGGCTAATTTTTTTTGTGTTTTTATTAGAGACGGGGTTTCACCATATTGGTCAGGCTGGTCTTGAACTCCTGACCTTGTGATCCGCCCACCTCAGCCTCCCAAAGTGCTGGGATTACAGGCATGAGCCGCCGCGCCTGGCCTGAAGGTTCTAATTTCATATAATCACCAACACTTGTTATTTTTGTATTTTTGTTCATAGCCATTTTAGTGGGTGTGAAGTGGTATTTCATGCAGTTTTGTTTTGCTCTATTTGTTTATTTATTTATTTGAGACAAAGTCTTGCTCTGTCACCCAGCCTGGAGTGCAGTAGCATAATCATAGCTCACTGCAGCCTCAGCTTCCCAGGCTCAAGCCATCCTCCCACCTCAGTCCCCCAGGGTAGCCGGAACCACAGACATGTATCACCATGCCTGGCTAATTTCTGTGTTTTTTGTAGAAATGGGGTCTCACTTTGTTGCCCAGGCTAGTGATTTGAGTTTTTCTTTTCTTTTCTTCTCTTTTCTTTTCTTTTCTTTGAGACAGTCTCACTCTGTCACCTAGGCTGGAGTACAGTGGCACGATCTCGGCTAACTGCAACCTCCACCTCCTGGGTTCAAGTGATTCTCTGCCTCAGCTTCCTGAGTAGCTGGGATTACAGGCGTGTCACCACCACGCCTGGCTAATTTTTGTATTTTTAGTAGAGACAGGGTTTCACCATCTTGGCCAGGCTGGTCTTGAACTCCTGACCTTGTGATCCACCTGCCTTGGCCTCCTAAAGTGCTGGGATTACAGGTGTGAGCCATCGCGTCCGGCCGGTGTTTTGCGTTTCTTTAATGACTAATGATATTGAGCATTTTCACGTGCATGTTGTCCATTTGTAATATCTTCTTTGGAGAATGATCAATTCAAATCCTGTTTTTTTTTGAGACGGAGTCTCCCTCTGTCAGAGTCTCGCTCTGTTGCCCAGGCTGGAGTGTAGTGGCATAATCTCAGTTCACTGCAACCTCTGCCTCACAGGTTCAGGGCAATTCTCCTGTCTCAGCCTCTCGAGTAGCTGGGACTACAGGTGCCTGCCACCATGCCAGGCTAATTTTTGTATTTTTAGTAGAGACGAGGTTTTGCCATATTGGCCAGGCTGGTCTTGAACTCCTGACCTCAGGTGATTCACCCACCTCAGCCTCCCAAAGTGCTGGGATTACAGGTGTGAGCCACCGCGCCTGGCCGATTTAAATCCTTTACTCACTGTATTGTTGTTGGGTTGTAAAAGTTCTTTACATATTCTGGATGTAATTCCCTTATCAGACATATGATTTGCGAATATTTTCTTCTAGTCTGTGGGTTGTCATTCCACTTTCCTGATGGTATCTTTCCAAGTGTATTACTTTTTAAATAGAAATTTTAAATATTTCTTTTGCCTCTGTTGTTTCTGAGATCCGAAGACATAGCAAGTGGAAGAAGCCTTGCCTTTTTGACATTCTGGGACACCTTTCAAGAACACTCAACCCACACCAGGATTGTCACACGCTGACAGGGAAAGATGTGTCACTCCAGACCCAGGCAAGCAAACTTGGCCACAGCTGGGATATGTGTCTCGCATCAAAGCAGAAGCAACTGGTGGTTTTGAGGGTCTTCTGACAGACACCCTCCAAACATACTGCTCAGAGGTGAGGTAGGAGGTGATATGTGACTCTGGAATCAGGATTTGGACACCGGACCAAATTGAGGACTAGCTAAAACAGGGATGGGGCGGAAGCAGCTTTCTGTAAGACATGCTCAACAGTGTGCCATGTCAGTTTACCATTGCCATGGCAACACCTGGGCATTGCCACCCCATTCCATGGTAATGACCTGATGACCTAGAAGTTACTACCCCTTTCCTAGAAATTTCTGCATAAACTTCCCCTTAATCTGCATGCAATTAAAAGTGGGTGTAATTATGCCTGTAGAACTGCCCTGAGCTGCTATTCTCAGCGCACTGCCTGTGGGGTAGCCCTGCTCTCCAGGGGCAGTCACAGAGCTGTAACACTGCCACTTCAATAAGGCTGTTCTCTTCTACCACTGGCTCACACTTGAATTCTTTCCTGGACAAAGCAAAGAACTCTCCGGGGGAAGTCCCAATTTGGGGGGTCACCTGCCCTGCATCAGAGGGACAAGAGTGCCTGGCTGGAAGCTCGAGTTCATTAGACTCCTCCAATGTTGATGAAGTCTTAAGCTATGACTCCCTCTAAGAGAGGGTCTCTAAGTTTAATAAACTTCAAGATCTCTGTCAACCTTCAGGTATTCAATTACCCACTCTGAAAAGGGGAGTTCAGTGCTGTAATACTTTTTTTTTTTTTTTTAACCTGTAACACTTTTATGGCAGGACATTTTTGAGTCTAAATAAAGCACCTTGGGACTTAATGAAACTGTATAATGTTGTTATTGTATTAGATGGTAGTGGAATAATGAACTCTCCCTTAATTAAAACACTTATTTTTATACATGTAATATAAATGTCAAAATGTCAAGTTAATCTGTACTGATTTCCTTTTCTTTTTTTCTTTTTTTTTTTTCTCGTTGTGAGACAGGGTCTCACTCTGTTGTCCAGGCTGGAGTGTACTGGCACAATCACAGCTCACTGCAACCTCAATCTCTTAGGCTTAGGTGATCCTCCCACCCCAGCTTCCTGAGTAGCTGGGACCACACGTGTGTTTCACCACACCCGGGTAATTAAAAAAAAATTTTTTTTTTTTTTTTTGAGACGGAGTTTCGCTCTGTTGCCCAGGCTGGAGTGCAATAGAGCGATCTCGGTTCACTGCAACCTCTGCCTCCCGGGTTCAAACGATTCTCCTGTCTCAGCCTCCGGAGTAGCTGGGATTACAGGCGCCCGCCACCAAGCCCAGCTAATTTTTGTATTTTTAGTAGAGACGGGGTTTCATCATATTGGTCAGGCTGGCCTTGTGTTCATGATCTATGAATGCATCTTTTTTCAGTTTTAATCGTTTGTTAATGAAAAATACAAGAACATCACAGAACGGATGTAAGATAGGGTTAACAGCGCCTCTAGCGGGGACATCGAAAGGATCAACTAGGCTCTAAGTATCGGGAGCTAGCCCTGAGAAGCAGCAAAGCTGGATATCACTGTATGCTGCCAACCGTCCAGGAAGCGGGTAGGAAGCTGGTGTTCTCGGCGGGACAGCGGGAGCATCTGCGGAGAGGACCCAGGTGCGACGAAATCTCAGAAATGGAAACGGGGAAATTGAAAGCACAGGGGATAAACTTTGCTTGGGTCACAGCTAGAACCCATCGCTTCGCCTTTACGAAAATATTGAGGCCCGTATTTCTCAAAATATTGAGAAAATATTCTCGCTGGAGAACTATCAGGTAACAGGGAAAGCCTACCCGCTACCCGGCTTTATGCGGCGCCGTCTCCTATGGCAACCGGGAGGAGGCGTGGTTAGAGGGTTAGTCACGCCCCTATCCTCTCCAACCCGAACAACGATTGGTCCGAAGGCGCGGCGGTGGCGCGGGGAGGCGGATCCAGGTTCGCAGCTCCGTCTGGCCCGCGCCGCCATTTTGGATTGTGTGAGTTTCCGGGACGTTCGGAGCGCGGCCTCTCTCTCGCCGGATTCCGCAGACCCTAGGCCCCGGCCTGCATCCAAGTGTCAGGTTGGAGCCGGGAAGCGGCCCTGGTGGTAGCGGCGGCGGGGGCAGGATGAGCGCGGAGGCGGCGGACCGGGAGGCGGCCACCTCCAGCCGGCCCTGCACCCCGCCGCAGACCTGCTGGTTTGAGTTCCTGCTGGAGGAGTCACTGTTGGAGAAACATCTGCGCAAGCCCTGCCCGGGTGAGCGCGGCGCCTGCACCTGGGGAGCGGGACCCCGCCACCGGAGCCGTTCGCCCGGTTTCCATCCGCTCCCCGCCTTCTCGGCCACCGAAGCTGCGGCCGGGCTCCTCGCTTGCCTTAAACATGCCCGGGTGGAGGTCAAAGAAAAGCTCGAAACAAAGGCTCTCCTAACCCCGGAGGGGAGGGCTTGGCGCTGTCAGCCCAAACCCTTTGGTCCTTTTTACGATTTACCTTTTTACTGTTGGGGTCTTAGAGCCTGCGAGGCGGGTCTTGTGGTTGCTTGGGTCGGGGAGGCTGACCAGACCCCTCCTTCACTGAACCCCAAGCTGAATAAATTCAGGAAGACGGGGAGAAATCAGCTGCTGGATGCTGATCCTGACGCTAGTTATTATCTTAGGTTCTTATTTAAACATTTTGTTCTTCAATGAGGGGATTTTATTGACTCTTATTCCAAAGTTGGGCTGTAAATTAAAAGAAAATCTTTGAAAGCAGGAACTGCTGCACATTTGCAAGATGGCTTTGTATAGTGATGATAATGATTAATAGCCCAGTTAAATGGGTGTGATGGGGGCGGAGGAGGAAAACTCCAGGCATTCTCAAAAAAGGTATTGGCACCAAAAGGTAAGTTCCTCGGATAACGTTTTTCTAAATTCAAATCTATATATGGCTTGTTCAGTCTCGTAGACTGGCCTTAACTGATAGAGATCACTGTGTAAGAAGTTAATGTACTTAGGCAATTTTGCCACCCGTATGATGCCCTTAATTCATTCCTTTTGAAAGATACTTGTTGAGTGCTTTCAGGTTGCCATGCACTGTGCTTAATTGTTCACATCTGTTACTCCTTTAATCTTCATAATCTGTGAGGTAGGTGATAGTATCTTCTATTTTGCATTGGAGGAAACAGGTGCAGAGAGGTCACTTGATGGAGGTCCCCCCTAATTAAGTGTCAAAATAGTAGTTCTAATGCTTGTATCTCATTCTTCTAATTGGCACTGGTTATTTGCAGAACCAGAAATCTATGACTGTTATGTTCTTCCCCATGAGGTGCTTTTTTTTGCTTTCTTCCACTCTAATGTTACCCTTCCTCCTTACCACTCTTCCTCATCTGCTTTAACACCCAAGCACACTTCTTACATATGGTATTCCTTAGTCATTTTAACAGCACAGCTGTTTGGATTCCTTTTGTGGCAAAAAAAAAAAAAAAAAAAAGAACAAACAAAAACAAACCAATGGTGAATCCTTTTGTATCTTCATAATTAAAACTTAAATTTAAGAATTTATTTTATTTTAAATCCTAGATCCTGCACCAGTTCAACTTATAGTTCAGTTTTTGGAACAGGCTTCCAAACCTTCAGTTAATGAACAAAACCAAGTTCAACCTCCGCCTGATAACAAGAGAAATCGTATTTTAAAACTACTTGCTCTTAAAGTTGCTGCACATTTGAAGTGGGACTTAGACATATTAGAGAAAAGGTATATAAGATTTCAGTGAAATTTCATTTGAAGTACTATTTAGATATATTGGTTTATTTCTATATCTGCTTTTGTGATATTGGCTCTTAGAACTTACAGACTGGGCGCCTTGGCTCACGCCTATAATCCCAGCACTTTGGGAGGCCAAGGCAGGCGAATTACTTGAGGTCAGGAGTTTGAGACCAGCCTGGCTATCATGGTGAAACCCTGTCCCTAGCTGGGCAGGATGCCGGGCGCCTGCAATTTCAGCTACTTGGGAGGCTGAGACACGAGAATCACTTGAACCCAGGAGGCTGAGGTTGCAGTGAACCGAGATGGCGCTACTGCACTCCAGTCTGGGCGATAGAGTAATACTCGGAAAAAAAATAAAATAAAGATTATATGTTCTTGATAAAATATGCAAGTATAACATTACTTTTGATGTGGTAACTAGAGAAAATCCACACCTAAACTGTTGTAAATTTCTCAAGTGACTTTTACATATCTGAAGAAACTGAATAAAAATTGATAGATGTGTAATATGGATGATTTGCTATTGAATAATTGAGTTAATTTTACTGGTCATAAATCACTGTCTCCTGTTAAAACAGCTGATTAGAGTCAGTGCTTATTTGCTTAAAAATAAATACTTTAAAGGCTGTGATTAGAAAATGATTTATTATCCCCTTCTCATCACAATATAAAAAGATCCCTTATAGGAAGTTGGGAAAAATTCAAAAAATGGGAAATAATTGGGGGAGGAGAGAGTTTTTTTTTTTAACATTTTCATGTAATTTTTGTTCTTTGTTCTCCATAGGCTTAAAGTTGTGATCGTATCCTATATACTGTTTTGATTTCTGGTTTTTTTCACCTAGCAGTATCATGAACGTTTCCCCTTTTTTATGTTTTGGAGATAATTCCTTTGTATGGATAATTTATTAACTGTTCCTTAATTGACAGTCATTTAGTTTATTTCTAGTTTTTCACTGATATAAGTCACAGGACTTAAATATCTTTGCCTGTAAAATAAATTTATCTGTATTTTGAGTTGGATTCTTAGGATAGCTCCTTAAATTGCTGGATCATGCAGTATAAACATTTTTAAGACACATAGATATTGCCAGATTGCATTCCAAAAGAGTTTATACTCACACCAGTAGTATTCAGAAATCCTCTTTTTAACCACATTCTTCAGCATTAAATATTAGAATTTTTAAAGTGTTTTGTTTTGTTTTGTTTTGTTTTGTTTTTTTGAGATGGAGTCTCGCTCAGTCACCCAGGCTGTAGTGCAGTGGCACGATCTGGGCTCACTGCAAGCTCCGCCTCCTGGGTTGACGCCATTCTCCTGCCTCAGCCTCCTGAGCAGCTGGGACTACAGGCGCCCGCCACCATAAAGCATAGTTTTAATCTGAGGGGGGGAGCCTGTATGTTACAGACTGAAGAGACAGCAACAGATAGCAATAGGTACAAAGAAGTATGGTATATATGAGGCAGCCGGAAAATTGAACACTGATACGCCGTTTGACAGTAAGCAAGTCTAAATTTTTTAGATGCGAAATTAATATTGTGCTTATATTAAGAGTTAATTTTTTGAGATATATTCTGAAATATTTATGGATGAAATGATTTGGGAAGTGGGGAAGAGTAGAGATGAAATAAAATTGGCCATCAGATGATAATTGCTAAATGATGGTACATAGGGGTTCATTATATTCTGTCTACTTTTGTGTTTTACGTTTTTTCATAATAAAAAGCTTTAAAAATCTTTTCGCATTTGATAGCTAAACCCAGAGATGTGGTTCCTTAACAAAGTAGGTATTTTCAGTGAGGATATGGAATTCTGTATGTATTTTGTGTTTCTTTCACAATTAACATGCAAACATGTACGTTTTGCTTCTTCCTTTTAAGTTTGTCTGTTCCAGTATTGAATATGCTACTAAATGAACTACTCTGCATCAGTAAAGTTCCTCCTGGGACGAAGCATGTAGACATGGATCTGGCCACTTTACCTCCGACCACTGCCATGGCTGTACTTCTCTACAATAGATGGTAAATGTTTTCAGAAACTCGGAATGTGTTGGGCAACTTCTGTTTTATTGCACTGTGGCTTTCAAGGGTGTGCTTTTAATGGACCCATTCTGTTGCAGGGATTTCTCAAATCTTGGGAACTGTGAGTCTGATGGTGGAGAAAATTTGTGACTGCATAGATGAAAGGCAGTCTGATTAAAAATGTGGATGACTTATCACTTAATGCTTCAGATAATTTATGCAAACCTAAGGAGTACTTGAAAAAATAATTGAGATGACATTTATAAGTATGAAATTTTCTTTTTCCTGTTTTTTCTTCAGGGCAATTAGGACAATTGTTCAAAGTAGTTTTCCAGTCAAACAGGCGAAACCTGGACCCCCTCAGTTAAGTGTGTAAGTTGGTGGCTATGACCCTTACGTGGCGCTTTTTTCATTAGAGTTTCAAAAATGTTTGCAAGTTTTTAATAAGCTCTGCTATGGAAGAAGTAGAACAGGAATAGGAGGGCAGAAGGCCTGTGTGAAGGTTTGTTTGAAGGAGTTAGTGGGGCTGGAGAATCAGGTAATGTGCTAGATACAGAGTTCTAAGAAGGGAAGTGCTTTGGGAATTGTGCCATTTATCTGAAAGCACTAAGGTTTTTTTTGTTCTGTACAGTTTTTTTTTTTTTTTTTTTTGAGCTGGAGACTCACTCTGTCACCCAGGCTGGAATGCAGTGGTGCGATCTCGGCTCGCTGCAGCCTCCACCTCCTGGGTACAAGTGATTCTCCCACCTCAGCCTCCCAAGTAGCTGGGATTGCAGGTGTGTGCCACCATACCCTGCTAATTTTTGTATTTTTTAGTAGAGTCGGCGTTTCGCCATGTAGGCCAGGCTGGTGTCGAACTCCTGACCTCAGGAGATCCACCTCCCTTGGCCTTCCAAAGTGCTGGGATTACAGGTGTGAGCCATGGCACCCAGCCTGATATTTTTTTCATTTAATTAGATTGTCTTGAAAAAGATACATTTGTATATGGGGAAATTAATATATGTAAATATTAGAGTACAATTACAAAAGTTGATCATATCTGGAGGTTTCCTTTTTTTAAAATTTTTTATTTTTAAGGCTAGTCAAGTGAAGCGGGGGAGTGGAGGATGGAGTTTTAAACCTGATTCTTAATTTCCACATGGCAGCTTACCCAAATTTGGAGCTAGAGAGCATAGTTTCTAACTTGATTCAAATGAGCTTTTGTTGTAAGTTTTGCTCTTAAATTGAGTAAATGAGACTGGGTGCTGTGGCTCACACCCGTAATCCTAACACTTTGGGAGGTTGAGGTGGGAGGATTACTTGAGCCCAGGAGGTTGAGGCTGCCGCTGCACTCCAAACTGGGTGACAGGGAGACCCTGTCTCAAAAACAAACAAAAAACCCAAACAAAGTAAATGAGAAAATACTAGTATGTTAATAAGTGTCGTAATAGTTGAGGGTTTTGTTTTTTCTTTTTTTTTTTTTTTTTTTTTTTTTGAGACGGAGTCTCGCTCTGCCGCCCAGGCTGGAGTGCAGTGGCCGGATCTCAGCTCACTGCAAGCTCCGCCTCCCGGGTTCACGCCATTCTCCGGCCTCAGCCTCCCGAGTAGCTGGGACTACAGGCGCCTGCCACCTCGTCCGGCTAGTTTTTTGTATTTTTTAGTAGAGACGGGGTTTCACCGTATTAGCCAGGATGGTCTCGATCTCCTGACCTTGTGATCCGCCCGTCTCGGCCTCCCAAAGTGCTGGGATTACAGGCTTGAGCCACCGCGCCCGGCCAAGGGTTTTGTTTTTTCAAACATGAAAATAAATAACATTAAAAACACTCTTATTTAAATTGAACCTGACTTTCAAGAATGATGCTCTTAAGTTTTCAATTTTTTAGTCTTGAGAGTAACTTTTGATACTTTTGTTTTCAATTGTTTCTCTTTTAGGATGAATCAAATGCAACAGGAAAAAGAGCTAACAGAAAACATTTTGAAAGTGGTAAGTATTGGCATCAGTTACACAGTAACATTTCAGGAACAACTTTAGAGCAGCAGTTCCCACTTTTTTGGCATCAGGGACTGGTTTTGTGGAAGGCAATTTCCATGAAACCGGATGTGGCGGGGGGGGGGGAGGATGGTTTCAGGATGATTCAAGCACATTACATTTATTGTGTACTTTATTTCCATTATTATTACATTGTAATATATAAGGAAATAATTATCCAACTCACCATAATGTAGAATCAGTGGGAGCCCTGAGCTTGTTTTCCTACAACTAGATGGTCCCTTCTGGGGGTGATGAGAGAGAGTGACAGATCACCAGGCATTAATTCTCACAAGGAGGACGCAAGATGGATCCCTCGCATGTGTAGTTCACAATAGGGTTTGCGCTCCTGTGTGAATCTGATGCCCCCATTGATCTGACAGGAGGTGGAGTTCAGGCCATAATGCAAGCGATGGGGAGTGGCTGTAAATACAGATGAAACGTCTCTTGCTCACCCGCTGCTCACTTCTGCTGTGTAGCCTGGTCCCTGGTACCAGTCCATGGCCTGGGGGTTGGGGATCCCTGCCTTTAAAGCATGTATTGATGTATCTTCTAATCTTGGGGACATGAGAGTTGTGAAGGTCTAAGTGCCGTGACATTAAGGTTTTTACTATTAGGATGTAGGTAGTATTCTAAATCACATGTAGACTTTCAGTTTTAATAGTAGAGTACTTTACCACTGATTGATTCTATTTTTGACTATTTCATGATACATAGTAGATATGAGAAACTGATTTTACAGATGACGTCTTTATATTCTTTTGTATTTTCCAAAAACTCTATGACAAACATGTATAGTTTATATTTTAAAATTACTTTTATAATAGGTTTTTTTTTTTTTATTTTTTATTTTTTTGAGACAGAGTCTTGCTCTGTTGCCCAGGCTGGAATGCAGTGATGCGATCTCAGCTCGCTGCAACCTCTGTCTCCTGGCTTCAAGCAATTCTCCTGCCTCAGCCTCCTGTATAGCTGGGATTACAGGCATGTGCCACCACTGGGCCCAGCTAATTTTTTGTATTTTTAGTAGAGATGGAGTTTCACCGTGTTGGCCAGGCTGGTCTCGAACTCCTGACCTCAAGTGATCCGCCCACCTTGGCCTTCCAAAGTGCTGGGATTACAGGTGTGAGCCACTGCACCTGGCCTAGCAGTTATTTTTAAATTGATCTACATAATGGAAAATTAGAAACCTGACAGTTTCTGTAATTTAGAAATAATTTCTGTAATTAGCACCAACAATGTTCCAGATTACCATGTGAGGTATAGGGGCTGGGTGAGGAGAGAAAAAGGTAAGAAACGATCTGTATCTCACTATAGCAAATATGCTGTAGTATTTTGAATGTGGAAGCCAGAGCCTGTATCATTTCATTGTTATTATCTAGTTCCTAATAAAATGGCTGGCACAATGAAGCATACAGAGATTCCTTGAACAAATCAAGTGGAACAGTGCAAGTTTTTTCTTTTTTAGACAGGGTCTGACTCTTTTGCCCAGGCTACAGTGCAGTGGCCTGATCTTGGCTCATTGCAACCTCCACCTCCCAGCCTCAAGTGATCTTCCCATCTGTTTTCCCAGTAGCTGGGACTACATGCATGTGCCACCACACTTGGCTAATTTTGGTATTTTTTGTAGAGATGTGATTTTGCCATGTCGTTCAGTCTGGTCTCGAACTTCTGGACTCAAGCGCTCCACCCACTTCAGACCTCGCAAAGTGCTGGTATTACATACATGAGTCACTGTGTCCAGCTAAGTCTTTTTTTTTTTTTTTTTTTTTTTGAGATGGTCTTGCTCTGTCACCCAGGCTGGAGTGCAGTGGTGCGATCTCAGCTCACTGCAACCTCCACCTCCTGGGTTCAAGCAATTCTTCTGCCTCAGCCTCCCAGGTAGCTGGGATTACAGGTGTGCTCCACCATGCCTGGCTAATTTTTGTATTTTTAGTAGAGACAGGGTTTCACCATATTGGCCAGGCTGGTCTCGAACTCCTGACCTCATGATCTGCCCCTCTCGGCCTCCTAAAGTTCTGGGATTACAGGCGTGAGCCACTGTGCACAGCCACCAGCTAAATCTTTAAAGCATTAACTTTTCTTTTTTAGACAGAATATTACTCTGTCACACAGGCTGGAGTGCAGTGGCATGATCTTGGCTCACTACAACCTCTGTCTCCTGAGTTCAAGCAATTCTCATGCCTCAGCCTCCCGAGTAGCTGGGATTACAAGTGTACGCTACCACGCCCAGCTAATTTTTGTAGTTTTAGTAGAAACAGGCTTCGCCGTGTTGGCCAGGCTGATCTTGAACCCCTGGCCACAAATGATCCTCCTGCCTCACTCGGCCTCCCAAAGTGCTGGGATTATAGGTTTGAGCCACTGCCCCCGACCTAAAGTATTAATTTTTCTACAGAAAAAAGATACTAGTCTTTCATGTTTTTTATATTATCTTTTTCTTTTTTTTTTTTTTTTTGAGACAGAGTCTTGCTCTGTCACCAGGCTGGAGTGCAGTGGCGTGATCTTGGCTCACTGCAACCTCCATCTCCCGGGTTCAAGCGATTCTCCTGCCTCAGCCTCCTGAGTCGCTGGGATTACAGGTGTGTGCCACCATGCCCAGCTAATTTTTGTATTTTTAGTAGAGACGAGGTTTCACCATGTTGGTCAGGCTGGTCTCAAACTCCTGACCTCATGATCTGCCCCTCTTGGCCTCCCAAAGTGCTGGGATTATAGGTGTGAGCCACCATGCCGAGCCCTCCTGTTTTTTATATTTTCTAACCTCACAATAGAAACTTATTTTCTTTCATTTAAGGTAACTTTATTTCAACAAATTTAATTGTATTCTTGCTGTGTTAAAATTTTTTTTTAATAGCTTAATGTACTGAGCTACTAAATAGACTGTAAATAATTTTGGTTATTATAATCAGTTGCTATTTTTGTATTTTTTTTATTGATTTCTGTAGCTGAAAGAACAAGCCGCTGATTCTATTTTGGTACTGGAAGCAGCCCTAAAATTAAACAAGGATCTTTATGTCCATACGATGAGAACTCTAGATTTATTGGCCATGGAACCAGGCATGGTAAATGGAGAAACTGAGAGTTCTACTGCTGGATTGAAAGTCAAAACCGAAGAAATGCAGTGCCAGGTATTCATTTGCTATTTAATTTATGTAGGGCAATTTTTTGGTAAAAATATATATTTTTTTTGAGACAGAGTCTCACTCCGTCGCCCAGGCTGGAGTGCAGTGGCGCAATCTCAGCTCACTGCAAGGTCCGCCTTCCGGGTTCACGCCATTCTCCTGCCTTAGCCTCCCAAGTAACTGGGACTACAGGCACCCGCCACCATGCCTGGCTAATTTTTTTGTATTTTTAGTAGAGATGGGGTTTCACCATGTTAGCCAGGATGGTCTCGATCTCCTGACCTCGTGATCTGCCCACCTTGGCCTCCCAAAGTGCTGGGATTACAGGTGTGAGCCACTGCGCCCAGCCTTGGAAAATCTTAATATGAGATCATCCTCCTAGTTTTAATTAGAATTTATTTCTGCCTTTGTCTCTTAAGATGCTGTTAAAACTGCATTGTATTTACTTTATACATTTATAAGAATTGACATTTTTCTAAAAGAAATGGAAGGGAAATTTTATGTCATCTGTTGTCTCTGAAATAGTTTCCGGATTGTGTTTAGAAGACAGAGTTTAAGTACTGAGAATACAGTTATATGTAATTGATTTACAGTTCATTCATATGATTAGAAATCTAATAGACGAAAAGAAAATAAAAACTAATATTGTGCTAGACTTTGAAAAATCTAGACCTCAAGAGATAGTGTCTAGCTTTTCAGGGATCTTAAGTTTGCTCGCTTTCTCTAACTCTGGGCCCCTAGTTCCTTTCACAGCTTTCAGTTGATGCTCGTTGTCACATATTATATTATGTGTTTATATCTTTTTTCCCTACTGGATTATGAACTGCTTGACATCTTTTTTTTTTGTATGTTCTGCATCTTACTTTCTAGAATAGAACTTTTAGTAAAATGAAAATTTTAAAGTATTCAGTTGCCTAGAGAGGGCTACTAGGCTTGTACCTTCTAAAATGTATTATCTTTCCTTATTCGTATGAGTTAGCATGGCTTCTTTTATCACTAATTCCTTTTCTGGAAAGGGGTAAAAATAGTTACGACAGTTTTGGGAAGGTGCCTTTGCAGATTAGCTTTTTGTAGAGCTGAAGGTAACCATTTATTCAAGGCCGGATGAGCTGCAGTTTGCAGCAGTAGTAAGAGTAATGAATTGATACTTTGTAACCTTTTTTTTTTTTTTTTTTTTTTCTTTTTTTTGATAGAGGCAGGGTCTCCCTATGTTGCCCAGGCTGGTCTCCAACTCCTGGGCTCAAGGGATCCCTCCCACCTCGGCCTCCCAAAGTGCTGGGATAACAGGATACTTGGTAACCTTTTAAAATCACTGATGAAACTTGCATATAGGAGTGTTACTGGTACTTAGTATCTCATAATCTTTCAGAACCTGTTTAAAAGTAGTTGATGACACTTCTGATTTTCACAATATGGTGGATGATACAACCTGAAATCAAAACTCCTATAAAACATCTGTGTGTGCTAGGTAAACTATCAAATGTTCTTTTACTTACATAGCTGAGTGACAATTCCTGTGTTTTGAAAGGCAAATTAGTGGTAACACTCATTCCCTGGCATGATAATTTTTTGTTTTTTGAGATGGAGTTTCACTGTTGTTGCCCAGGCTAGAATGCAATGTCATGATCTCGGCTCACCGCAACCTCCACCTCCTGGGTTCAAATGATTCTCCTGCCTCAGCCTCCCAAGTAGCTGGGTTTACAGGCATGCACCACCTTGCCTGGCTAATTTTTGTATTTTTAGTAGAGACGGGGTTTCTCTGTGTTGGTCAGGCTGGTCTCAAACTCCCAACTTCTGGTGATCCACCCGCCTCAGCCTCCCGAAGTGCTGGGATTACAGGTGTTAGTCACCAGATCATATTTAAAGTAGGTTCTTTACAATGCTAAAATTTACCTTAGACTTAAAAAGAAAAATTGTTATTTTTTTCCCAGTAAAACCAGGCCTTATTGCCCTTCAGGGCAGCTTCATTATCAGGCTTTTTTGTTTTTATAGTAAATCTATTGACCACTTCTTAACCTCTAAACTCATTGTAATGGCTAGTCAGTTGCTAGAGTAATACTTGAAAATATCTTTTTGGTATTTTGTGGTCTATCTTTGCCTAGAAAGGGGAATTACATATAACTATAGTAAGTATGCATATATGTGCATGGGGGTGTGTGTGTGTATGTGTGTATTTTTTGCTCTTTTAGCATCCCTATGCTAAATGAGGAAACTCTCTAGAATGAAAATCAGCCAAGGGAAGCCGAGATGAGCAGATCACCTGAGGTCAGAAGTTCTAGACCAGCCTGGCTAATGTGGCAAAATCCTGTTTCTACGAAAAACAGAAAATTATCTAGGCGTTGTGGCACGTGCCTGTAATCCCAGCTACTCTGAAGGCTGAGGCAGGAGAATCGCTTGAACCCGGAAGGAGGAGGTTGCAGTGAGTCGAGATCACACCATTGCATTCCAGCCTGGGTGACAAGAGTGAAACTCCATCTCAGAAAAAAAAAAAAAAGGGCCGGGCGCGGTGGCTCAAGCCTGTAATCCCAGCACTTTGGGAGGCCGAGACGGGCGGATCACGAGGTCAGGAGATCGAGACCATCCTGGCTAACACGGTGAAACCCCGTCTCTACTAAAAAATACAAAAAACTAGCCGGGCGCAGTGGCAGGCGCCTGTGGTCCCAACTACTTGGGAGGCTGAGGCAGGAGAATGGCGTGAACCCGGGAGGCGGAGCTTGCAGTGAGCTGAGATCCGGCCACTGCACTCCAGCCTGGGCGGCAGAGCGAGAC
The DNA here is from genome assembly GCF_003255815.1 of Theropithecus gelada. Taxonomy (NCBI): domain Eukaryota; kingdom Metazoa; phylum Chordata; class Mammalia; order Primates; family Cercopithecidae; genus Theropithecus; species Theropithecus gelada. The sequence continues at coordinate 97,181,225 of NC_037676.1, forward strand.
TCCATCTCAAAAAAAAAAAAAAAAAAAAGGCCAAACATGTAGTGTGGGCTAAATAGTGCAAAGCAATGTTGTAGAAGCTAAGGAGAATTAACCTGGTTTCATTGAATTGGACAGAACCATATTTATAAAGCAAATCAGTGAAGAGTGGTTTCATGATGAATACCAGGCATGATTATAGCTTAGGAGTTTGGAAGAGGAGTAAGTATCTGTTGCCAAAGGTTGGTTTGGTGGTATAAAAGGAGTGAGGGGTGTGGAATGAAGCATATTTCTAGGATCTCATGTGAATGGGGACTTGGGAAGGCTGGTGTGATTGAAATAGAGCACAGTAGAGAGGTTTGGAAAGAGAGATTAGGCCAGATTCTGAGATCCTTAGAGATCAAGCCAAGGAGTTTGAACTTTCTTCTGTTTTGGGGAATAATTGAAGACTTCTTAGTCGGATCAAGAAGACTTGATCTGTTAGCCATGTGTAGAATAAATTCGAGTCAGAATATTACGAGCTTAGGAATCTGAGTTCAAACTTTGGCTGTTCCACTACTTGGTTATATGCTTTTCATGTCACTTTCTGGGCCTTTGTATTCTTATCCATAAAATGGCCAAGTTGAACTAAATAATCTGAGTCTTTTGAGGTTTGCATTCGGTAATTCCGGGTGTCAATATAAGCTTTTTGAAAAACATACAAATTATTTTCTTTTTTGCCTAGTGTCGACATCTTACATACAAATTCTGTCATAGAAACACACGACTGGAAAAGTTTTATAGTTAGCCTACAATTCTCAATTTAACCAGTATGTTATGGTAGATGTGCATCATCTTCACTTTTGAGGGGCTCCTCAGCTTTTTTTTCCCCGTCTCCTGTGTTAAAAGAATTCCCGTTCTTTTCAGACTTGCGGGAGGCAGAGCCTGCTTCTTACAGAATAAACTAAAAACTCCCAATACTAGCTTTCTCTAGCCTTATCTGGCTTGAGGGCAGGCATATCATGTAAGTTTTACAAACAGATGGGTATGCTTCTTTTAGACTGAATCAGGAGCTAGTCCTAGTAAGTCATAGCATTGAGGGTGATGGAGAAACCATTGTGGTGGTGGGTAGCGGCAACAGTGACAGTAAAATCTAGTTTCTGGGGACAGCACTTGCAGGAGTGTAACTGCTGCTTTCAGGGTCTGGTCCTGGTGGCTACAGGTGACAGGAGCTGTGGAATCTACTGTTGAGATTCTTCACTAGACTAGTGTTGGCTGTCATCCTGACTGCATGCCTCCCCTGCCCTTTTTTCTACACAGATTCTTTAGCCTTTTTAACAATTCTGTAGGCGACCTAAAATCTACTCAGTAAATCAATATTCTGCGTAAATTGATCAGAGTTGGTTTATGTTGCTTGTGACTAAGAACACTGATGGTAGCACTGCTCCTTGGAATATGTATTTTTTTATATCTTTTCTTCTGTGTTTTCCTGAGATACAGTTTTGGTTCTGTCAGCCCTTAAGTACCTGAGAAATTGTTAAGCAAATCGGTGTTCATTATTATTTCAGGTGTGCTATGATTTGGGTGCAGCATACTTCCAGCAAGGCTCCACAAATTCAGCTGTCTATGAAAATGCCAGGGAAAAATTTTTTAGAACCAAAGAACTAATTGCAGAGGTAAATCCAGTCATAATAGGCACTTAATATTCAGTTCTTTGAAACATCTATACATTTTTTTGGCTTTGATTTTTCTGATGATAAAAACATGTTCATTATTATAAATGTGTGAAGTTCAAGAAAGTACTAAAACTGGTTTTTAAAAATCTGTAATAATATAATCTGGAAATATAACCCCTTTTACAAATCTAGTAAATTTTCTTCCAGTTTTTTTTCTCTCTGTTTTTGTACAGTTAAGCTCATATTGCAAATACTCTGTATCTTGCTTAAATCTTTGACTAGGCATTATAAATGTATCATGTTATGGGGAAGTACTCTGATTTACCTAATTTCCCTTATGTTTGGGCATTTAGGTTGTTTATTATATAGCTGCAATATTTGTATCTTGAAGCCTAAATTTTTCTTCAGATTTCAGATACGTTTAAGTTCCTACAGTTATTACCATGTCAATGGTTATTTATTTTTCTGAGGCTATAATTTATTAAACCAAATTACTTTCCAGGTAAATTTCTCATAGGGCACTTCAGTTAGCAGTGAGTTTTTAACAAATTTTTTTTTTTTTTTGCTAACTTGATGTGTGAAATACAGTATCTTTTATAAACTTGCCTTTCATTAATTCCTAATATGGGTAAACATTTTTACTGTGTTTTTCATTTGCATTTTTCTTTTTATGATTCAGATGACTGAATTGTAAAGTATATATATATAACTAGGTTTTTGTATACCTGGTGCCTGGGAAAATTCCCACTTCAATCTGCTATTCTTAGTAGAGATATTGATTAAATACCCTAGAGGTTTAAGTACTCTAGCTATTCTAGATAGACCTGTTAGAAATCCCCATTTTACTTTGCCTAGGAAATTCATCTGGTTTCTAATTTTACGGCATTTCAGGTATAGTAATTTAAAACTTACATATTTTTTCAAACTTTTTTTAAAAAATCCTGTTTGGGTAGAAGCATTTCTGTTCTTCCCAATTGAGTGATGATTATGCTTTCTTTGCTCTCTCCTTTAAATCTCTGCTGGTATATGTCTTTTAAAACCTTTAAGCTTGTTTTTAATGTTAACACTCTTTGTTAATGTCTTGTCATACCTACTTGGTATGATAATCATGGCCACCTTTTGTATGTTGGCCTGAAAACTCTAAGCTTCAGCAAACTTGCTTTGTAAAGGGGCAGTTAGCAAATATTCAGTTAGCAAATATTCTAGGCTTTCTGGGCCACATTCAGTCTCTAGTGCATATTCTTACTATTTTTTTGTCCCCTTTGCATAGTTTACAGCCCAAGAGACAGACAAAAACAGACCATAGGCTGGATTTGGCCTATGAGCAATAGTTTTTGACCCCTGTTCTAAACCTTTAACCTTTTGCTTTTTGATTCCTCCAGTTTTAAATTTTTCTTCTTCTTTTTTTTTTTTTTTCTGAGATGGAGTCTTGTTTTGTCACCCAGGCTGGAGTGCAGTGGCGCCATCTTGGCTCACTGCAACCTCCACCACCCAGGCTCAAGCGATTCTCCTGCCTCAGCTTCTGGAGTAGCTGGGCCTACAGGTGCCTGCCACCACGCCTGGCTAATTTTTGTATTTTTAGTAGAGACAGGGTTTCACCATGTTGGCCAGGCTGGTCTCGAACTCCTGGTGATCCACCAGCCTTGACTTCCCGAAGTGCTGGGATTACAGGCGTGAGCCACTGTGCCCAGCCTGGCTTGAATTTTTCATTAGCATTTCCTTGTACTGTTAAAATATGCTAAGGGGGTGCTAGACTATTGTTTATATTACATGAATGGATAATGGTGTATACTTCTTACTTTACAGATAGGTTCATTATCTCTTCATTGTACCATAGATGAGAAGCGGTTAGCTGGCTATTGTCAAGCATGTGATGTTCTTGTACCTTCTTCTGACAGTACATCTCAACAGTTGACTCCATATAGCCAAGTCCATATTTGTTTGAGATCTGGCAACTATCAGGTAAGATGTATGAGGGGGATGCAGTGAAGTTTTGGAAGCCAGACAAAACTAAGTTCAAATCCTCGCCCCACCCATTTACCAGTTATGCGTTTTGGGGCAAGTCATTTACGCTGTCAGACTGGCCTGTAACATAATGGTAATAATTATCCCATTTCCTAAGATTCTTAGGAGAATCTAGTGAGAAGTTATAGTTCATAAATTCTAAGGCAAAGCATTCTACAGATGTTACTTCATCATTGCTGTTATCTTAAAGGTATAGAGTTGACCTATTTTAAATAAATTTTGTAAGAAATGCTTGTAAGCAGAACTTTTAACATTTAAAAATTGCAGGTAGACAGCTTTTAGTTGTGTGTGCATTTGTTTGCAGCTGGAATTGTTGGCTGCTAAGATATTAATAGCTTTTAGTTTTACAAAACATTAAGTCTTGTGTCTTTTGGACATGTGGCTTGTAGTCCAGCTTTATTAGCCCTTCCAAATAGTAAGACTGAAGGAGAAAGGGAGCACAGTGAACACGGCAGTTTTTCTGGTGGGTTTGGATGGTCTGTTAACAAAAACAGAGCCCACCTGCTCTTGAGCCTGCTCACCATCTTGGTTTGGTTCATGAAAAGGCCTTAATGAGTCTCTTCAGACTTTCATTGACACCCCCTCCCCCCACCGCCCCCACACCTCTGGGTGTTTATCTTCAGTTTTGTTTTGAAAATAACGGGGAATTAGAATTGTGCTTTTAAAGTCTTTATTGGAAAGCCTCCATTCTAGAGAATAAACAGTGCATTCATTCATGTTTAACTCAAAATAGGAATCATGAAATGATAAAGCCATAACTTACTTTTAGTTTTGTGTCTCCATTGGGTATTATTCCAGCTTTATAGTTCTCTTACCTAGGGTTTTTTTGTTTTTCACAGAAAATAGATGAAGACAGGAAACAAGATGGCACTTCTTTCCTCTGTCTTTGGCCCTTTTTAAAAGTATTGCTTTGTCCTAGGAAAGAAAATTAAACTTTCTTAAAGTTTAGTTACCGATACAAGTGAACTTAATAAAGGCTAGAGGTCTTTCAGTTACATCTCCCTAGTAAAGGTTTATGAAGGGTGAGATCAATTATCGTAAAATACAGATTATTTAACAAGTTGGCTGGACGTGGTGGCTCACACCTGTAATCCCAGCACTTGGGAGGCCAAGGTGGGAGGATCGCTTGAGCCCAGGATGCAGTGATCTATGATAGCACTGCTACACTGCAGCTTGGGTGACAGAGCAAGACCCTGCCTCAAAAACAAAAAATCCTCACTGGAGTGGTAAGACTTATGCCAGCAAGACCTTAGGAATATCACCCAGAGAAAAGCACATGTTACTGTGACTTTAATAAAGTTCCAAAGTACGAAAATCAGAAAATAGTGTAATGGGTAGCTAAGAAGGGGAAAATAGCAATTTTGTTGCATCTTTGAGATTCATCACTTATACATTCAGGAGTATGGTAGAAACTGTATTTCTTGGAATGGGATTGTGTTTTTATGAACTCTGTGGGTTTTATTTAGTGCTGATGAAGTAGTAGTTGAGCAGCTATAACAGGTGTGTTTTCTCACACTTGCGAAGCTGCTGTATTGCTCCTGTGGAGCCCTGCCTTGCTCGTGTTTTGTTACGGAGGTGAAGCTAGTGGTTGCTCCACAGTTTCGAAACCACTTATGTCAGTGCTTTTCTGGTAGTGGCTGATTAGTTTCGTTTTCAGAAATCTCCTTTCCCCCTTCTCTCACCAACACCCTTTCTTTCTTTTCTGCTCTTCCCTTCTTGAGAAGTAGCTAAGAAAAAGTCTGTATGTTATAATGTGGGTATTTTTTGTAGTTCACAGATAATATATTTTAAATCATTTAAATTTATTAGAATCACTTCTTAGCATGTTTTTTCAGCTGAATTTTTAAATTAGTTTTTTGGTTTGTTTGTTTGTTTGTTTTTTTGAGACAGAGTCTCACTCTGTCACCCAGGCTGGAGTGCAGTGGCGTGATCTTGGTTCACTGAAATCTCTGTTGCCCAGGTTCAAGCGATTCTCCTGCCTCAGCCTCCCAAGTAGCTGGGATTACAAGTGCCTGCCACCGTGCCTGGCTAATTTTTGTAGTTTTTAGTAGAGACAGAGTTTCACCATCTTGGTCAGGTTGGTCTTGAATTCCTGACCTTGTGATTCACCTGCCTTGGCCTCCCAAAGTGCTGAGATTACAGGCATGAACCGCTGTGTCTGGCCATATAATTAGTGTTTTTTAGTTTGTTTTATGAACTTATGTTTAGAGTATTAACTTTTTTTTTTTTTTTTTTTTTGAGATAGAGTATCGCTCTGTCGACCAGGCTGGAGTGCAATGGTGCCATCTTGGCTCAAAGCAACCTCCGGCTCCTGAGTTCAAGTGATTCTCCTTCCTCAGCCTCTCCAGTAGCTGGGATTACATGCATGCACCACGACACCCGGCTAATTTTTGTATTTTTAGTAGAGACGGAGTTTCACCATGTTGGCCAGGCTGGTCTTAAATTCCTGACCTCATGATCCACCTGCCTTGGCCTCCCAAAGTGCTGGGATTACAGGCATGAGCCACCACACCTGGCCTAAAATTTTTTTCTAATAACATAGCTGGATTGCCTCTTATTGAATGATTCCTTTCTTACCTCTTATGTTTGGTTTGTGATCTTCAGTTTTAAAAAAGGGGTAGCAGGGCTGTTTTTGCCCTTAATCAAATTTTAAAATTTTAGGAAGAAAAGGTTTTCATAGTAAGATATTTTTGTGATTTTTTCAACTTGTATCTTCCATTATACAAAGACTTGTTTAAAGTAAAAAACTTTACCGTGATTTTTGAAATGGGTGCAACTTTATGTATGTGTTCTAGGAGGTAATACAGATTTTCATTGAAGACAACTTAACCTTGAGTTTACCTGTCCAGTTCCGACAATCAGTCCTAAGAGAACTCTTTCAGAAAGCTCAACAGGGGTAAGTTGAAAAGTTACTTTTTGATTTTTGAATAGAACAGCAAGTGCATTCTGGTTTATCAAAACCACATCTTCAAATTACCTATGGCTCTGTGATATTATTTTCATGTTGTTAATATAAGGAAAATTAATATAGTCTGTTTTAAATAGTGCTTGTGGGGCTGGGCACAGTGGCTCATGCCTGTAATCCCAGCACTTTGAGAGGCTGAGGTGGGTGGATCACTTGAGGTCAGGAGTTTGAGACTAGTCTGGCCAACATGGTGAAACCACGTTTCTACCAAAAATACAAAAATTAGCCGGGCATGGTGGTGCACACCTGTAGTCCCAGCCACTCAGGAGGCTGAGGCACGAGAATCACTTGAACCCAGGAGGTGGAGGTTGCCGTGAGCCGAGATTGCGCCACTGTACTCCAGCCTGGGTGACAAAGCAAGACTCTGTCTCAAAAAAAAAAAAAAAAAAAGCGCTTGGGGGAAAAATAATACATAGCAAAATTTCATTCTGTTGTCTGATGTGTAACTAAGTTGTCCCTTGATATTCAAAACCTATTCTGCTTTCTTTCTCCCCATGATTTGTTACATATTTATTAGTACGCTTGAATATTCTAAAATTTTACCTCTCAAGAACAAATGGCTTATTCTTGTGAATATAATTTTGTAATATACACCTTTCTTTTGTAGTAAAAATAACATTAGTTGATCTACTTTTGTATTCTACAGAAATGAAGCTCTAGATGAAATCTGTTTTAAAGTTTGTGCCTGTAATACAGTTCGTGATATACTGGAAGGCAGAACAATTAGTGTTCAATTTAACCAACTATTTCTTAGACCAAATAAAGAGAAAATAGACTTTCTTCTTGAGGTATGACATGTTTTTCTTTCCCCTTTTGATTTATAATTTGCTTTAAGCTTACCAGTGACCTCTTAATTGCCAAATCCAGTTCCTTTTTTCCTGTCTGCCTTGCCTTTCTGTTCCTGACAGTTGGCACTTTTGACAGACTCTGCCCTTCTGCCTGGTCTTCTGCTGTAGCTCTTTTTCTAGTTCTCCCCCATGTTTCTTCAGCATCTTCATTGGATTCTCCTTAGTCCTTCACTGACTTCTCTATTGCTCTTCCTTTAGTATTTCTTTTCATGGAACTTTTGTCCTTGGCTCACTCATCATTTTTGATTTAATTCCAAAGCTTCACTCATCTGTTTCATCACCTGTTTACTAAGAACTCCCAAATCAAACCTCTAGTCTGTCATGTGTGCTGTGGAATCTGTGTTTCTACTGGATCACTCTACTTCTTTCTTTTTTTTTTTTTTTTTTTGAGACGGAGTCTGGGTCTGTCACCCAGGCTGGAGTGCTGTGGCCGATCTCAGCTCACTGCAAGCTCTGCCTCCCGGGTTCACGCCATTCTCCTGCCTCAGCCTCCCGAGTAGCTGGGACTACAGGCGCCCGCCACCTCGCCCGGCTAGTTTTTTGTATTTTTTAGTAGAGACGGGGTTTCACCGTGTTAGCCAGGATGGTCTCGATCTCCTGACCTCGTGATCCGCCCGTCTCGGCCTCCCAAAGTGCTGGGATTACAGGCTTGAGCCACCGCGCCCGGCCTCTACTTCTTTCTTAACAGTCTTAATGTTACAGACATTGAGAGAAGTACGTAAAGCGCAGATAATACCACTTCCAAAAATACGTTGCCAGCACTTCAGAAGCCTTTGCTGTGGTCTTTACAACCTCCTCTACCTTCCCTCGAGGTAGCCACTCCCCCGGCTTTTGTGATCATAATTTTCTTCCTTGCTTTTATAGTTGTATCACCTCTGTATGCATCCTTAAAGAACATTCTTTAATTTGCCTGTTTTGAACTTCATATAAATGGAATCATACCGTATGTATTCTTCGTCTTCTTTCACTGAAGAGATTTGTGAGATTCAAGTTTTATATAAATAACAATTTTTTCATTGCTTTAAGAGGGTGGGCACAGTGACTCACGCCTGTAATCTCAGCACTTTGGGAGGCTGAGGCGAGTGGATCATGAGGTCAGGGGTTCAAGACCAGCCCGGTTAACATAGTGAAACCCTGTCTCTACTAAAAATACAAAAAATTAGCCAAGCGTGCTGGCAGTCCCCTGTAATCCCAGCTCCTCGGGAGGCTGAGGCAGGAGACTCGCTTGAACCCAGGAGGCAGAGGTTTCAGTGAGCGGAGATCACGCCACTGTACTCCAGCCTGGGCGACAGTGAGAGACTCCATCTCCAAAAAAAAAAAAAGGTAGAATATTTTATGGACTACGCCACAATTTCTTCAGTCTTATGATGGGGGACGTTTGTGTTTTTTATAGTTTTTGGCTATATACACATATGATGAGGGACATTTGTGTTGTTTGTAGTTTTTGTTGCTTGGAACATACTTGTACATATATCTAGGTGTGCATATGTACCAGTTTATGTTATATACCTAGGGAAAAATATATCTGCAACATTAATTTTTAAAAACCAAGTGGCTTACACCACCAGGATGGCTGAGTGTTCTCATTGGTCAATATCCTTGTTAACATTTGATGTTGTCAGATCGCCTGTGAGGTGGTTGTATAATAGTATCTCATTGAGGTTTTCATTTCTACAACTCTTCATTTAATTTTTACTCATGGATTTTGTTTTTTGAGGTACCTTTCCCAAGTGTTATGCCTCTTTTTTTTTGAGATGGAGTTCTGCTTTTTTATTTTTATTTTTTTGAGATGGCACCCCCTCTGTTGCCTGGCCAGGCTGGAGTGCAGTGGCACAATCTCGGCTCACTGCAACCTCCGCCTCCCAGGTTCAAGCGATTCTCCTGTCTCAGCCTCCTGAGTAGCTGGTACTACAGGCGTGCGCTAACATGCCTGGCTAATTTTTATATTTTTAGTAGAGAAAGGGTTTTGCCGTGTTGGCCTGGCTGGTCTCAAACTCCTGACCTCAGGTTATCCGCTTGTCTTGGCCTCCCGAAGTGATAGGATTACAGGTGTGAGCCACTGCGCCTGGCTGGAGTTCGCCCAGGCTGGAGTGCAGTGGTACAATCTCAGCTCACTACAACCTCCACCTCCCAATTTCAAGTGATTCTCTGACCTCAGCCTCCAGGGTAGCTGGGATTACAGGCGCCCACCACCACGCCCAGCTAATTTTTGTATATTTAGTAGAGAAGGGGTTTTGCCATTTTGGTCAGGCTGGTCTTGAACTCCTGACCTCAAGTGATCTGTCCACCTTGGCCTCCCAAAGTCCTGGGATTACAGGCATGAGCCGTTCCCGGCCGTGTTATGCCTCATTTTTCTGTTACATTGTCCATCTGTTTTTTGGAAGGAGCTTTATTTTTGTAGGAGATCTGTATATATTCTCTTTTTTTTTAAACCAATTTTAAATATTGCACATGTCTTCACTGAGTTTGACTTTTCTTTTTTGTTTTTTTTTTTGAGATGGGTCTCACTCTCTCACCCAGGTTGGAGTGCAGTGATGTGATACCAGCTCACTGTAACCTCCACCTCCTGGATTCAAGCCATCCTCCCACCTCAGCCTCCTGAGTAGCTGGGACTACAGGCAAGTGCCTCCACTCCTGGCTGATATTTTTATTATTGGTATATATGGGGTTTGATCATGTTGGCCAGGCTGGTCTTGAACTGCTGAGCTCAGGTGATCCACCCACCTCAACTTCCCAAAGTGCTGTGATTACAGGCATGAGCCACCATGCCCAGCTTAATTTTCTTTATATTGTTCCAAAGCTCCTAAATTGAATATCAAATTTACCAATTTTTTTCCATTATAGTGATTTGTGTGTTGCTTAAGAAAGCTTTTTCCTATCATGTCATGAAGATATTCTTCTATTATATCTTCTAAAAACTTTATAGCATAGCCTTCCTTTCACATTTACATCTTTAATCAACCTAGAGTTGATTTTTGTGTGAAGTAGGAAGTGTTCCAGCACCATTTACTGAAAGGTTAATCTTTTTCCACCAATCTCTAGGGCCACCTTTATTGTATGCCGGGTGTTTATATATGTATGGGCCTGTTTCTGAACCATTTTATACCACTTTTCTATTTGTCTATCCATACCTCATTATGTCCACATCCTGATACCATTGAGAGCAAGTTCTACCTTTTTTTCAAGGTTGTATTGGTTATGCTTGGCCCTCATTCTGTTGCCCAGGCTGGAGTGCAGTGGCATGATCTCAGCTCACTGCAACCTCTGCCTCCTGGGTTCAAGCGATTCTTCTGCGTCAGCCTCCCAAGTAGCTGGGATTACAGGCACGCGCCACCATGCCCGGCTTATTTTTGTGTTTTTAGTAGAGACAGGGTTTCACCATATTGGCCAGGCTGGTCTCAAACTCCTGACCTCGTGACCCGCCCGTGTCGGCCTCCCAAAGTGCTGGGATTACAGGCATGAGCTACCACTCCCGGCAGTCCTTTGCATTTTTATGTGTAAACATTAGACTCAGATTGTCAAGTTCCACAAATCTGTTGTATTTTTGTTTGGAATTACATTAAATTTAGAAACCAGTTTAGAAAGAAATTATGTCTCTTTTTTTTTAAGCTTCTTTTTTATATTAGAAAAAATTTTATGGGCAGCCTCCCAAGCCAAAGTATGCTTAGGGAGACCCCCAGTAATTTACATCTTTACATTATTGGGTGTCCTAACCCGTGAATGGGTATGAGGGCTCTTGATTTCTTTAGGTAGTTTTTAGTATCCTTTAGAACTTTCTAATTTTTCCATAGGAGTCTGAAATTTTTATATTCTTAAAATGTAGACTTGAAAATAGTTTATGCATTGATGCAGAGGTATAATTTAACTTTCTAATAATTTTATATCCAACAACTTTGCTTAGCTTCTAAAAATTCTGTTTTATCCATATTTTTTTCATTTTTCTATGTATGCAGTCATCTGTGAAGAATGCATTTTGTTTATTCCTTTTCTAACCTTTTAATTTTGGTTTATTTTTACTTTTTGTTTTTTGAGACGGAGTTTCTTTCTTGTTGCCCAGATTGGAGTGCAATGATGTGGTATCTGCTCAGCGCAACCTCTGCATCCCAGGTTCAAGTGATTCTCCTGCCTCAGCCTCCTGAGTAGCTGGGACTACAGGCATGTGCCACCACGCCCGGCTAATTTTGTATTTTTGGTAGAGATGGGTTTCTCCATGTTGGTCAGGCAGGTCTCAAACTCCTGACCCCAGGTGATCCACCCGCCTCGGCCTCCCAGAGTACTGGGGTTACCGGTGTGAGCCACCGCGCCCGGCCTCTTTTTACTTATTCTTAATGTGCTGGCTATTACCTCCAGTACAGTGTTCAGTAGAAGTGGGAATAGTGAACTGCCTCATCTCACTCCCAGTCTCAGAGGGAAAAGCACTATTTCACCATTTAGAATGATGTTTATTGTAGGTTTTTCTTGTAGCTATTCCTTATCTGATTAAGGAAGTTCCCTTCTCTCCTTAGTTCACTGAAGGTCCTGTTTTTAAAATAATGAATTATTTGTAGATCGTATTAAATATTTTTTCTATGTCTATTGAAGTGATCACATAATTTCTCTCCTTACCTGTTCATGTGATAAAGTATAATTGATTTTCAAGTGTTAAACCACCTTTGCATGTCGGGAATAGACCCAACTAGGTCATGATCTTTTTTAAATAGAAATTGCTGAACTTGGTTTGCCAATATATGAAGATTTTTTTTTCTACATTCATGTGTGAGATTGATGCACATATTTTTATTTTTTTATTTTTTATTTTTTGAGATGGAGTCTCACTCTGTGGCCCAGACTGGAGTGCAGTGGTGTGATTTCGGCTCACTGCAACTTCCTTCGCCAGGTTTAAGTGATTATCCTGCCTCAGCCTCCAGAGTAGCTGAGATTGCAGGCACCCACCACCATGCCCAGCTAATTTTTTTATGTTTTTAATAGAGACGTGGTTTTACCATGTTGGCGAGGCTGGTTTCAAACTCCTGACCTCAAGTGATCCTCCCACCTCTGCCTCCCAAAGTGCTAGGATTACAGGTGTGAGCCACCACACCCAGCAATGCACAAATTTCTTTTTTTCTTGTCCTGCCTTTGATTTTGGTGTCAAGGTCATGCTTGCCTTATAAATAAGTTGAGGCGTCTGTCTTTTTTGTTGTCTGGAAGAGTCTGTGTAAAAATGAAGTCATTGCTCTTTCAGTGTTGGGTAGAATTTACCAGTAAAGTCTGGGCCTGGGTAGTTTTTTTGTGGGAAGGTTTTTGATCGGTGATCCTAGAGCTGTATTCTCATTTTTCTAGAGTTAGTTTTAAAAGTTACTTTCTAGGCCGGGCGCGGTGGCTCAAGCCTGTAATCCCAGCACTTTGGGAGGCCGAGGCGGGCGGATCACGAGGTCAGGAGATCGAGACCATCCTGGCTAACATGGTGAAACCCCGTCTCTACTAAAAATACAAAAAACTAGCCGGGCGTGGTGGCGGGCGCCTGTAGTCCCAGCTCCTCGGAGGCTGAGGCAGGAGAATGGCCTGAACCTGGGAGGCGGAGCTTGCAGTGAGCCGAGATCGCGCCACTGCACTCCAGCCTGGGTGACACAGCGCCAGACTCCGTCTCAAAAAAAAAAAAAAAAAAAGTTACTTTCTAAGGATTTGTCCATTTCATCTTGTTTATTAGTATTAAACTTTATTATTTTAATATTAAAGCATCCACTGAGATGCCCACTAGTGTGAATTTTTCTTTTTTAAAATTGAGGTGTGTGACATTCACATAACATGATCTGTTAGCTCAGGTGATCCACCCACCTTGGCTTCCCAAAGCGCTGTGATTACAGGCATGAGCCACCATGCCCTACTTCATTTTCTTTATATTGTTAGGTTTGCTAATCAGAAGTTAACCCATGTTCCCTACATTGTTCCATGACACATGTACAATGCATCTCACTATGTGAGTAAATAATTGGTTGTAAAAGGAGACTCAGATATTTATTACTTACCATAATATATTTACATATGGCAGCAAAGGAGCAAAATTATTAGAATGTAAGTGTATAATACATACTCCAAGATGCTCAGATATTATTTACTGATAGGTTAATTTGTTAATCAGAGAATGGTATTTGAACACAGTACTTTTAAAACACTGCCTTTTTTTTTTTTTTTTTTTGAGAGGGTGTCTCTGTTGCCCAGGCTGGAGTACAGTGGCCTGATCTCGGCTCACTGCAACCTCTGCCTCCTGAGTTGAAGTGATACTCCTGCCTCTGCCTCCCCGAGTAGCTGGGACTACAGGTGTGCGCCACCACATCCACGTAATTTTTTTCGTATTTTTAGTAGAGACAAGGTTTCACCATGTTGGCCAGGCTGGTCTCAAACTCTTGACCTCAGGTGATCCACCTGTCTCAGCCTCCTAAAGTGCTGGGATTAGAGGCATGAGCACCCAGCCTGTTTTTTTTTAATAACAGTTTCATCAAGATACAATTCACATACCATACAGTTCACACATTTAAAGTGTGTAAGTCAGTGGGTTTTCGTATATTCCTAGAGTTGGGCAACTATCACTTCACTTCCTGTTTTCACCCCAGAAAAATAATCTCTTATTCATTACCTGTCACTCTTCATTTTCTCTCAATCTCGCACCACCTGAGGCAACTACTAATCTACTTTCTATCTCTATAGATTTATCTGTTCTGGATATTTTGTGTAAATGGAACTATGAAATAGATGATCTTTTGTAACTGGCTTCCTTTACTTAGCATGTTTTCAATATTGTAGAGTGTATCAGTACTTCATTTTTTATGGCTGAATAGTACTTCATTGAATGGATATATACTGTATTTGTGTGTTCATTCATCAGTTTCTACTTTTTGGCTACTGTGATTAATACTACTATGAACATTCTATTTTTTGTGTCAACGTAGAAAATATTTAGCAATGTCTTGAGATTATGGACTTTTACGCTAGTTATATTTTATTTTGGCTTCTTATAAATAATATATGGGGAGGAATCCTAATCTAATGAATAAATTCAAAATAATATGAAAATATTATTTGTAGATAACTAATATAACCATAACTAGTGTCTATTCTTTGTTGGCATTGTTTACTTTTTAAACCTTGGTTACCTTTTTAAACTATTCATGAATAGCTCATGAATATAGAACCATTAGTTCTATATTTGTGATAAATCAGTTGTTCTTTTCAATTATTTTCTTTTTGGTTTTAACATTTTTTTATTTTTTTAACTCTTTTCTGACAGGAGCTACTGATTTCTGTGGTTTATCACTTAATATAATTTGGCAACATACTTGATAAATTCTGTGAGAACTGTATAGCATGGTAACTAGGTTATTCTTTGGTACTTGTATACACCTGTACTTATTAAAATGGTCACATTCCATTCCCTCTTTTTGATGGGTTCTTATTCGTTGGTCTCGTCTCTTCTGTTAAGTTACTTAACCAAATCTGTGATTGGTACATGGTTGAAAAAGGAAAATTCAGTTGTTTTTAAATCCTGCCTTTTCAAATTATAATTTACATTTTTAAAAGTACCCATATTCAAATGAAAATTACTCAAATTCCTAGGTATGTTCAAGATCAATAAATTTAGAAAAAGCTTCAGAGTCTTTGAAAGGAAACATGGCTGCTTTTCTAAAGTAAGTATCTTTCTTTTATTTCTTTCTTTCTTTCTTTCTTTCTTTTTTTAACTTTGAACTTAGTCCTGTGAAAAAAGTATCTGTATTATATTTGTTTTTGTCTTGGGTATCTTTTAACCAAGGAGTAACTGGTGTTTGAGAACCCATTAAGTTCAAATTTGTATAGCCACGTGAGACGTTAGGATTATATAGTTACCTTTTTTTAATATTGTGGCATTGACATCACAATTTTAAATAAGGACCAAAAGGAAATTTTAAAATCTATTTTAAAATATCGTTATATAGCTTCTTTAATGGTGACTTTTAAAATAGCTTATTAAAATTGGTTGATATGATTGTTTTTCTCAAACTAAATTATACACTTTTTTGTTTCACAATATTTCTTACTGATCTAGGAATGTGTGTCTGGGGTTGGAAGATCTGCAGTATGTTTTCATGATTTCTTCACATGAGCTTTTCATTACATTGTTGAAAGATGAAGAACGAAAGCTACTTGTTGATCAGATGAGGAAGAGATCCCCTAGAGTAAATCTGTGCATTAAACCTGTAACTTCATTTTATGATATCCCAGGTTAGCTCTCTAGTCTGCCAGCCAAAATATTGGCATGTTTTGCCCCTCTATTCAAATTAACATTGAAATATATTTGAGGATTCTCTCTTATTTGTTTTAATTAACACTTGTGTTGGTAATTAATAGAAATTCACCTGTCTTCCATATCAGATTTCTGTATAAGCAGCTATGCTCTGGAGCTCTGCCAAGCCAATGATTAGTGCAGATTCAGGCCTAGATACATAAAAGATTTTAGCTGGGGAAATAGACCAAGGTAACACTGCTGCCAATATGTTCATGGAGGTAAAAAAAAAAAAAAAAAAAAGGAGGGGGAGAGGAGTGGTGAGAGATGCTGGAACCAAAAAGACGACAGACTTTCGTGCATGTCAGTCTGTATCACTGTGCTAGTATCTGCTGGCTGAACATTTTTGTCAGTATTGGCATTTTTGCCTTATTTATTTGATTTTTTTTCCCGTTTTTGCCCTTACAAATGTAAGTAGAAAATAACAATGCTATTTTTAAATAAGAAACATACACTTCAACATTTAATATAGATGAGAGATAATTCAGTTTAACAAAAGCAAAATTTTAGTTTCTTTGACCTTCACTAGATTTAAACTGGTTGAATGTCCAGTTATAAAGGAAAAGGGTAAGGTTAACACATACAGAAATGCTGGAAATGCATTATTGAAGACTGTGCCTGATAGCTGAGCTGTAATTAGGTATTTTGGTAATCATTTTTGGTTCTCTGGGAAGAGCTTGCCCCTTTCTCTCAAAAACCACATGCTTAATGTTTATTACTCAAAATTAACATTTTATATATGCTTTTGTTAACACATTATGTTCAAAAGTAGTGTATAAGTTAAGTAGTGTATAAGTGTGTATAAGTTAATTATTTTCATATATTCCACATAGTTCTTTGCATGAATTAAATATTGATTTTATCTTGTTTATATTTTCATTATCTTTACTTTTAAAACGCATTCATTTATTAAATGTAGATATAGTAAAATTGTGTTAGGTTTTCTATGTGAGGATAAAGTTAATATGTAATTTACACAATGTTGAATCAGTTCTCAAGATGATAGCAGCTTTTAATTTATAGATGTAATACAAAATACATAATTTTAAGTAAATTTTCATTCTCATATGTATATCTTTGAATTAAATCACTGAAATATAAATCTTTTTTTAGCTTCAGCAAGTGTCAACATTGGTCAGTTAGAGCATCAACTGATATTGTCAGTGGATCCTTGGAGGATTAGACAAATTTTGATTGAATTACATGGTATGACTTCAGAGCGCCAATTCTGGACAGTGTCTAATAAGGTAAACCCTATGTCAAGGAACAAATAAGAAAATTGCCCTTGTTTTCTGAGGTAATTTAATAGAAAAGCTGTTCCCTAACCTTTTTGATAATAAGGACCTCTTTTACTTAACACTTTTAAGACCTTCATATGACCATAATTGCATTTTTAACATCCATTGACAGAGAAAATAGGAAATGTCAGAAACAAAAAGATACCATTGAATGAATAACATCTAAAAATCAGTTTTTCCATTTATTGACAAAATATATGCATTTTATTTCATTTATTTATTTTTTGAGATGGAATCTCACTCTGTCGCTCAGGCTGGAGTGCAGTGGTACGATCTTGGTTCACTGCAACCTCTGCCTCCCAGATTCAAGTGATTCTCCTGCTTCAGCCTCCCAGGTAGCTGGGATTACAGGCATCTGTCACCATGCCCGGCTAATTTTTGTATTTTTAGTAGAGATGGGGTTTCACCATGTTGCCTAGGATGGTCTTGAATTCCTGACCACAAGTGATCTACCTGCCTCTGCCTCCCCAAGTGTTGGGATTACAGGTGTGAGCCACCACGCCTGGCTGCATTTTAAAAATAGTTGTAAATATATGTAACTGGTATATTATTTATGCATTCTGTAGCATAATACTTCATCATGGAGCATTTTTGGCTTTAAATGTTCCTTTAAAAATTTCCAGCTAATACATTTACCTGTTTCTGAGTTTGTCTATTAGAAAGTTTTCCTGCATAGAAAGTGCAAATGAAAATAGCTTTTAACATGCCGTGTCAGTGGAATGTAGCTTAGAGATACAAGGGAAGTAATCTACAGATACAGTAGAAAGTAAAGCAATATCGTAATGCTCCTAATTAACTCCATACTTACTCTTCCTCTGCTGAAGATGTAGTAAAAAGGCAGCCAGAAATGTATGGGGTTTTTTTGGGGGGGGGACAGAGTTTCATTATTGTTGCCCAGGTTAGAGTGCAGTGGCGCGATCTTGGCACACTGCAACCTCTGCCTCCCGGGTTCAAGCAGTTCTTCTGCCTCAGCCTTCCGAGTAGCTGGGATTACAGGCTTGCCCCACCACACCTGACTAGTTTTGTATTTTTAGTAGAGACAGGTTTCTCCATGTTGTTCTCCATGTTGGTCAGGCTGGTCTCAAACTCCTGACCTCCTGACCTCAGGTGATCCGCCTGCCTCATCCTCTCAAAGTGCTGGGATTATAGGTATGAGCCACTGCCCCCGACCTGTATTTTATAAAATTGGGTTTAAACATACAAGTAGCGTGAAAAGAAAAAAATTGCTCTAAAAATTAGTTGGGTTTTTTTTTTTAGTATTGATGCTATTTGTTAGTGTGAATTTTTAAGATGAAGGCCAGGTGCAGTGGCTCATGCCTGTAATCCCAGTACTTTGGGGAGCTGAGGTGGGTGGATCACTTGAGGCCAGGAGTTCAAGACCAGCCTAGCCAACATAGCAAAACCCCATCTCTACTAAAAATACAAAAATTAGCCGGTCATGGTGGCGTGCACCTGTATTTCCAGCTACTTGGGAGGATGAGGCAGGAGAATCACTCAAACCTGGGAGACAGAGGTTGCAGTGAGCAGAGATCACGCCACTGCACTCCAGCCTGGGTGATGGAGCAAGACTATCTCAAAAATCAAAAACCAAAAATTTTTAAGATGAACAAGTATAGCATAATAGTTATGATAGGGGATTCTGGGACTAACTGCCTGCTTGAGCTTGAATGCCAGCTCATACTTAAATAGCCGTATAATCTTGAACAAGTTATTTAACTTGTTTGTGTTGTAGTTTTCTCATTTGCAAAATGACAGTAGTAGCATAATAGTACTTACCTTGGTATTGTTGTGAGGATTACCTGAATTAATATATATAAAACTTCTAGTCTTTGTCTTTTTTTCCTAATAGTAATCACAATCCATTATTTATTACTTGTTGATTGTAGTGAATGTGTTCATTTTCATTAGTGTTATATTATGGCTGTGATTTTCCTTTCTCTTTAAGAGACGACCTGTGAATTATTTTTTTTTAATGCGATTGAAGATTATTGAAAGATTCTTATCCAGATTTGGCTTTCTCTGTGTGTGTGTGTGTGTATATATATATATGTATGTATGTATTTTTTGTTTCTTTTAGTGGGAAGTACCTTCTGTCTATAGTGGTGTTATCCTGGGAATTAAAGACAATTTAACAAGAGATTTGGTTTATATTCTTATGGCCAAAGGTTTGCACTGCAGTACTGTTAAGGTGAGTAAAAGTGTGTATCAAACACTTGTTAAGAATATGCTTTATGGCCAGGTGCCGTGGCTCACACCTATAATCCCAGCACTTTGGGAGACTGAGGTGGATAGATCGACTGAGGTCAGGACCAGCCTGGCCAACATGTTGAAACCTTGTCTCTACTAAAAATACAAAAATTAGGTCGGTGCCTGTAATCTCAGCTACTCTGGAGTCTGAGGCAGGAGAATCTCATGGGAGGTGGAGGTTGGAGTGAGCTGAGATTGCATCACTGCACTCCAACCTGGGTGACAGAGTGATAGTCCATCTCAAAAAAAAAAAAAAAAAAAAAAAAAAAAAGAATATGCTTTACTAATTTTAGCAGGAAGTCAGGAACCAGAACTTACCTTTTCCTAATCTTTAAAATCAGTGTCATAGGCTTAAAAGGATATTTGAAAAGGCATTTTGGTTTGTTCTCTTTCCTTTACTGTTGTAATTATACTAAAATAGTCTTGATCAAATGAATACTGCTCTGTGCTAAAAGTTTAGAGAACATGCAAAGATATTATTTGTATTCGTTAGGATTCAGCTAGTAAAGATTGTGTACCAAGATTAGAAAACAAAATTTTTAAAAATTACTTCTGTAGTGTATTTTACATGAGTTTGTAGTCTGGGATGTTGAGACTTAAGTGTAATGTTAAATCATATAAGACAGTGCAGTTGCGTGACTGATCATACACTGAGTTCTTTAGGAAGGTTAAAGACAGCATCTGGAAGGCAGAAGTGAACTAAATTGAGGCTTAAATAAGTTAACTACGTCCCCACACCAGCAGCATCTGTGACATTTGGGAACTTTTTGTTTGAGACAGGGTGTTGCTTTGTCGTCCAGACCAGGTGCAGTGGCATGATCACTGCAGCCTGGACTTCCTTGGCTCAAGCAATCCTCCCACCTCAGCCCCCTAAGTAGCTGGGACCACAGGCATGTGCCACCATGCCCAGCTTATTTGAAAGAATTTTTTTTTTTTTTTTTGCAGGGGCAGCGTCTCCTTATATTGCCCAGGCTGACCTTGAACTCCTGGGCTCAAACAATCCTTCCACATCAGCCTCCCAAAGTGCTGACATTACAGGCATGAACCACTGCACGTGGCTGGAACTTGCTGGAATAAAAATTTGGGGGCCGCATCCTAGACCTAATGAATCAGAAATTCTGGGATGGGGCCCAACATCTTTTTAAATAAGCCCTCAAGTAATTCTGTTGCATGCTAAAGTTTGAAAACTGCTGCTGTAGACCATCATTGTCAGTGGAAACATAATGTAGGCCATGTGTGTAATCTATAATTTCATAAAAAAGTGTAATTGATTGAAATGATTTATTTAACTCAATATGTCTACACTATCATTTTAATGTGTAATTGATATAAAAAGTTGAGATGTTTTGTATTTTGAAAATGTATGTGCTAAGTCTTCAAAATCCAGTAAGTGTTTTATACTTACAGAATCTCTCAATTTGGACTAGTCACATTTCACATGCTCAATAGCCACATCTTATCTAGTGGCTGCCATATTGGACAGTGCATCATGAGACAATTGTAAGCCATTGAAAAGTTTTAATAGGAGGAATGTAGTTAGCAGCTTTTCTCCTTCCACACCTAAAATAACATTTACTGGGCACAAAGACTGTTCTGCAATTTCATATATGTTTTTTGTTTCATTTATTCACAAAAACTTTGTGGAAGGTATTATCTCAGTTTTAAAGGTATTAAATTGTCCAGTGGCACACAGCTAGTGTCACAAGTGTTAGAAGGGATAGAGAGAAGAGAACATATTAGAGAACTATTTAGGAGATAAAATCTGGAAGCAATTGGTAACTGACTTCATGTGGAAGGCAAGAGAAGGAGAACGAATCGAGCATGATGCTCAGACTTCTGGTTTGAGAGTCAGAGAACCAGTGGCAATGCTAGCAAGTGAATGTGCAGAAACACATTTTTGCAGGGCAGATTACGAGTTTATTTTTACAATTTTAATTTGAAGCTACAGTTGGAAACAGCCTAAAGCTTGGAGAATGGTCTGGACTGAGTTACAGATTTGGGAGTTACCAAAGATCACCCAGAGAGAATATAAAGAGCGTGAGACCCTCGGGAATGCAATACTAAGTCCAAGAAATAGTGGTGTGATGGGCGTGAGGACCAGACAAATGTAGAAGGTGTAATAGCTAGGGGAAAAGAAAATGTCAAGAAAAGGGCAATACACAGCACCGAGTTGCAGCCCCCTAATTCCTGTAAGATAACAGAAGAGCGTTCAGTAGATTGGACAATTAAAAGATCTTTGGCTTGGCCGGGCGCGATGGCTCAAGCCTGTAATCCCAGCACTTTGGGAGGCTGAGACGGGCGGATCACGAGGTCAGGAGATCGAGACCATTCTGGCTAACCCGATGAAACCCCGTCTCTACTAAAAATTACAAAAAACTAGCCGGGCAAGGTGGCGGGCGCCTGTAGTCCCAGCTACTCAGGAGGCTGAGGCGGGAGAATGGCATAAACCTGGGAGGCGGAGCGTGCAGTGAGCTGAGATCCGGCCACTGCACCCCAGCCTGGGCGACAGAGCGAGACTCCACCTCAAAGAAAAAAAAAAGAAAAAGGTCTTTGGTTTGTGAGAGCTACCTCTTTGTAATGATAGGGGTAGAAGCCAGATTATGGGAGTGAATGAAGTATGTGGAGTGATAGAATCTAGTCTTTAGAAACATAAGAGATGTGTAGGAAAGGACTTGGATCATAGCTGATTTATTTCATTTTATTTGTTAGCCAATTTTATAGGCTAGTAAGGTGGTGTGCAAAGATTTTGAAAGGTGTAATCCTTGAATGGTCTAAGATCTAATTCTGAATATGTTGGATGGAGGAGGGTGCTTGTAATAGAATTTTACACCTGTATAATACAGAAGTCTTTGGTTATTTTATAACTTTTATAAAAGTTGCATAATACAGCAGGTATTTTATATTGTTTACTGGATTTTTTTAAATTACAAAGGTATTAAATATGTATTGGAATAAATCAACAATACAGAGATGAAAATCCTATTGAGCCTTACTCCCTGAGAAAAGCAACGTTAACCATTTGAACTAATCCTTCTCCTCTTTGCTCTGTCATCATAAAGGCACACATTTTTTGGCGCCAAAGGAAAGGTGACCCAGGCTATTCTTTTTCTTTTCATAGGACTTTTCCCATGCTAAACAGCTCTTTGCTGCTTGTTTGGAGTTGGTAACAGAGTTCTCGCCAAAGCTTCGTCAGGTCATGCTGAATGAGATGTTGCTTTTGGATATTCATACACATGAAGCTGGGACAGGGCAGGCAGGAGAGAGACCGCCATCCGACCTTATAAGTAGGGTACGAGGCTATCTGGAAATGAGGCTTCCTGGTAAGACTGGTTCACAAAGACAAATTTCAGAAACTCAGTACTTAGATAATTGTGGGGGAAAATTTAAAAGCACATTTATTTGAGTTTGTAATCTTTTTTTTTATTTTTGAGACAAGAGTGTGGCTCTGTCACTCAGGCTGGATGTAATGGCGCGATATCGGCCCACTGCAATCTCTGCCTTTTGGGTTAAAGTGACTCTCCTGCCTCAGCCTCCTGAGTTGCTGGGATTTCAGGAACCCGCCATCATGCCTGGCTAATTTTTGTATTTTTGTAGAGATGGGGTTTCACCATGTTGGCCAGGCTGGTTTTGAACTCCTGACCTCAGGTGATCCACCTTCCTTGCCCCCCCAAAGTGCTGGGATTAGAGGCATGAATTACCACACCCAGCTGAATTTTTATCATCTTTGAAAAAAGTTATTTCACTCCTAAAACAGAATTTGGGTTTGGTGTTTACTTGAGAACATTGGGAAAAATGAAGGAAACTGTTCGTTTCTGGGTTTCTGTAACAAGGTACCACAAACTGGGTAACTTAAAACAATGGAAATATATTATCTCCCAGTTCTGGAGGCCGGATGTCTGAAGTCAGGGTGTCTGCAGGGCTGTACTGCCCGGAAAGGCTCCAGGAAAGACTCTTTCCTTGCATCTTCCTGGCTTCTGGTGGCCCAGCAGTCTTTGGTTTGTGGCTGCATTGCTCCAGTCTCTGTTGCTGTCTTCACATGGCCTTCTCCCTGTGTATGTCCATGTGCTCTTCTTATAAGGACACCAGTCGTTGGATCCAGGTTCAGCCCTAATCCAGCTGACTTGATCATAGCTAATTACATCTGCAAAGACTATTTCCAAATAAGGTCACATTCTCAGGTTCCAGGTACACATGAATTTTAGGGGATACTTCTGCACACTAGAGAAACTATATTGCAATTTTCAGGTATTTGAAAGAATCAAAATGTCCTTTAGTATACAGATTGAAGTTTTATTTCCTCATTACAGCCATAAAATGCCTTCACACTGAGTGCCATTGGGCTAGAAATTCACTGGTGGCTACTTTAGGAACAGATCTTGAGTGTTTAATTCTAATTGTAAATGTCTTACTATGAAAAGGGGCTTACCATATAAATGATCATCTGTGACACATATAAATCTTTCTTAGTTAAAGCAGTTTCTTATTTTTCTGCTTTAGGAGTATTTAGAGCAATTAAATCATACTGTACACATTTAAAAGTATAAACAGTGGAATTGCGTTATAAAGGCAGGTGATAGTAATGTGTCAGAATAGAAGCAAGTGCTACCATCTTGAGTCCTATGGGGTTAATTTAATTTCTAATTAAAGTCTAACTTCCAGCAGGGGCATGCAGTAATAGATCACAACTTTTTAGTACCCTATAGAGAGAATGCCTTTGAGCTTTAACACATCCATGCTCTTAAATATTGTAATATCTTCATGAGAACTGATCTAATAATATGCTGGCACTAAAGGACACATGCTGCTGTATACATGTTTACTTTTTAAAAGTGGGAGGTAGGTTTTCCACGCATGGTTTTTCTGAAATGAGACAATGTTTAAACCTTAATGTTTGTTGAGTGCTAACTACGTGTCAGGCATTGTTCTAAGCTTCAGGTGCATAACTCATTTAGTCCTCATAGCAGCTCTGTGAAATAGCTGCTGTTTCCTTATCCCCATTTTGTAACTAAGAAACCAAGGTGCAGAGAGGTTGAGGAATTTGCCCACAGTCGCACAGGAAGAGACAGAGCTATGACTTTACTCCATCAGCCCAACTTCGAAGCCTATGCTTTTACTCTTTGAAATGGGTGAAAGTTCCTTTAAATTATTAGTCTCTTTGTACTACCTTTTTGGCTTATCAGTTTGTAGTTCACATCCCTTTTTTGGGGATAGGGAGGGTAAAGGACGGATAACTCTGCATATAATTTTTGTAAACTCCTAACTTACTAAATGTTCAGCAACTTGTCCTATAGCTTGTGCTTATAAGCAGTATTTAAAATAAGGAGGCTGGGTGTGGTGGCTCATGCCTGTAATCCCAGTACTTTGGGAGGCTGAAGCAGGCAGATCACTGGAGTTCAGGAGTTCAAAACCGGCCTGGACAACATAGTGAGACCCCATCTCTACAAAAATGCAAAAATTAGCCAGTTATGGTGGCATTAGCCAGGTGTGGTGGGACCTGTGGTCCCAGCTACTTGGGGAGGTTGAGGTGGAAGGATAGCTTGAGCCTGGGAACTCAAGGCTGCAGTGAGCCATGATCACACCATTGCACTGCATTCTGGTGACAGAGCGAGACCCTGTCTCTACAAAATTTTGTTTGTTTTTTGAGACAAGGTCTCACTCTGTTGCCCAGGCTGGACTTGAACTCCTGGTCTCAAGTGATCCTCCTGCCTTGGCCTCCCAAAGTGTTGGGATTACAGGTGTCAGCCACCATACCCAGCCTGTTTTTTTAATTCAATTGAAATCTGAGCAAGTATTTGCTTTGTTCTTATTTTAATGTTGTGATGGTAATTCCAACTGTTTTCCTCTTTGCTTTTTAGATATTCCTCTTCGTCAAGTTATAGCTGAGGAATGTGTTGCCTTTATGTTAAACTGGAGGGAAAGTGAATACCTTACACTCCAAGTTCCTGCATTTTTGCTTCAGAGTAATCCATATGTTAAGGTAATTAATGTTTAAATAAAAGGATTGTGAGGATAGTATTATACTTGTTTCTTTAACTTTATACTAGTTTGGGAACTTGTCTAATTTCTGTGATACAAATGATTGGACAAATGCTTGTTGATTTGTAGTTAAAGGATAGTTTTTGGTAATTCATGCACTTGACCTTGTTCTAATATTTCTTTCTAATGCCCTATAATTCATGAGCATGTAGTCACAGATTATTTAGTTAACAGATAACACGTTGGTGTAATCCTAAGATAATGAGAGATTCACTTTCTTTGCTTTGGTTGCTATAATCACACTCTAGAGCTGATGGAGTCCGTCAGGGATGCACTTCTCCTTGTTTCCATTTGAACACTTTATTCTTCTTTAGAATTTTACCCTTCTAAGTTTGCTATCTCTGAATCTCTAACAGGTTTGCTATTAGTAATTATTCCCCTAATAAAAGAATTTATTCAGTAAATTGGTAGTAAGTTGTTTATTTTGTTGTCTTAATTATATCCTTTGCAACCTAAAATGCTTCTGAGTACAGAAAATATCAAAACTAATGAGAAACTGGAGGTTTCTTCTAAGATTATATCTTTCATGTGTTAATATTATACACACTGAATAAGTAGTAGGTTTTTCTCACTTTCTGGTGTTACAGTTAAAAAAAAAAAACAAGGTAGGCCAGGCACAGTGGCTCATGCCTGTAATCCCAGCACTTTGGGAGGCCAAGGTGTGTGGATCACAAGGTCAGGAGTTTGAGACCAGCCTGGCCGATATGGTGAAACCCTGTCTTTACTAAAAATGCAAAAATTAGCCGGGCATGGTGGTGGACACCTGTAGTCCTAGCTACTCAGGAGGCTGAGGCAGGAGAATCGCTTGAACCCGGGAGGCAGAGGTTGCAGTGAGCCGAGATCACACCATTGCACTCCAGCCTGGGCAACAAGAGCAAAACTCCATCTCAAAAAAAAAAACACCAAAAAACAAAGTTAAACATGTAGTGATTTAACATTGTAAGTCCCACTCTCCTTTTTGGGTATATTTGGTCCTTCAGATTTTCTCATTATTTTATTTGTTCCTATTACCTTTTGTTATTCTTCCTCGTTTGTCCCAACTTATCTTTAGTAATAAAAAATCCTTTAAATCTGTGTTTATCTGGGAACTCTTGTAAAACTGTACCACTTCGTAACATTTGTGTTTGGTTACTTGTTTCTTCCTTCATATTTCATGTATGTCCTTTTAAAAACTGAACTCATTTCATTTTAACCCTTTGAGGATTTATTGAGAGTTTATTGATTTTTTTCAGTTTTCCACCTCTTTTTGTTATCTTTACACTTGCTCATGAAAATTGCCATACTTGAATTATCCTTTTCTTTGAAATTTCAGACATTGAATCATATCTATCTCTTCTTTTTTTTTTTTTTTTTTTTGGAGACTGAGTCCCCCTCTGTCGCCCAGGCTGGAGTGCATTGGCACAGTCTCGGCTCACTGCAACCTCCACTTCCTAGTTTCAACCCATTCTTGTGCCTCAGCCTCCCAAGTAGCTGGGATTACAGGTGTGCACCACCACACCCGGGTAATTTTTTTTTGTTTTGTATTTTTAATAGAGACGGGTTTTGCCACAGCTGGTCTCGAACTCCTGACCTCAGGTGATCCACCCGCCTGGGCCTCCCAAAGTGCTGGGATTACAGGCATAAGCTACCGCACCCAGCCTGAATCATTTCTGTCTCTTTAGTGAACTTTCTGGAATGTGAGTTCTTAATTTCTTGGGTACTTGTCTCATTATGCCCAACAGTCTTTTCTTAGCCTTTAAGAAAATCAGATGAGGGAACCATTTTGTTCCAAGGTTACTATCTCTTACACTTAGAATTGTAGCTTGTCACTGAGTGCAAAGACAGTAGAGTAACTCTTCTCTTTACCTCTGGCAATGACTTCTGTGGAGCTGTGCACCAGGAGAGATAGGCATGTGTTTGTGTAATGAATGCTTGAGGGTCTACAATGTGTAAGGACACAGGAAATTGTTTTGTTGGTTGCCTTACTCTGGGAGAGACTGTCTCACTGCTTCCTGCAGTTCCCCTGATCTGGTCCAAAAGCAGGAAGGATGTGTGGTGACTTTGCAAAAGAATTGTCACTTAGGTGTCTCCTCATATGTCATCTGGTGGTTAGGGTTTTGTGTGCCACCTTCCATACATGATTGCCCTCTCACTGCCTTGTTAATGTCAAGGAAAAAGGAATTAAAGAAAGAAGTTTAGAATGAGGGATGGTGTTTTGAAAAAAAATATAATCTGAATCAGTGTCCACACTTCCAGTTTGGTGTGGAATACACCACACACACACGCACACACGTGTAGGAAAAAGTCTGAAAGGATATTAACAGCTATTATCTCTGGATAATGGGGTATTAGCGATTTTAATGTTTCCTATTCTGTTATATTTTCCTACTCATATATTATGTAATCACAAATAGGAACAGAAAATTCTTAAGCATGTGACTAAAATGCACCCTTTTGAAATAATATAAAACTGTCTAGTCTGCCCCTTAGATCAGAGAGAGTGGTAGTGTCACATAATGGAAAGGGCACAGGTTTATAGGCACTCGGATGATAAGAGCCTAGGTGGTAGTAGTAGGGGTTGGCAGCCACAGTGGTCCTAGTGTAGGCTAAAACCTTAGGTTGTTCATGTGGCCTACCAGCCCTCTTAAGGTGTGCATGCTTCTCCTCCTCCAGGTGCAGCTCCCCTGCCCCTTGGTGTTCCAGCCCTGTGCTGGCAGCACCAGCATGCCCACGCCATGTTTCCATTTTGCACCTGTGCACATGCTGTTTGTCATCTTAGCCAGGATGTCCTTCCCAGCTTTGCCTGTTCGTGTGATTTCTTTAATGCTTTCCCATATTATTTTCTCTGTAAATGAGTAAATCACTTCCTCTTCTTGCTTCCTTTGTACTGTTGTACTGTTGACTATTTCTTTTGTTGTGTTTATGCTGAATAATAAGTTATTTATCCACTTGTCTTCTCTATAAGACAATGAACTGCTTCAGGGCAGTTAATTTTTATGTTGTGCTTTCCATGATGCCCACCCATAGTCGGTGCTCAAGAATGTTTGTGGAATTCAGTTGATTTGGGGCCTAAGACCTCTGAACATTTTAAAAATGTAATTTATGTAATAAATTCAGTGACCTAAAGCATATGATCCCTGACAACAGAAGATGAATTTGAGCTAAGAGCACCAGTATCCCTGGCGTTACACTGCAGTGAATAGTTGCATGTATCGTGATTCCATTTGTCAGAGGCGAGTATTTTAGGTGAGCATGCAGGATGAAATATCCTACTAGGCCATTGGTCCGTATCCATTCACCTGGTATAGGTAGGATTTTTATGTTATTCTCATGAGCTTTGGAAAGCCACAGTACTCTCGTTAATTTTCTTAGGCATGATCACAGAGTTGTGGTTATGGAGAAGAATGTCCTTGTCCTTAGAAGATGTATATGGAAGTATTTAGGGATGAAATATTGTGTCTAACTTAGTTTAATATGGTTTAACAAAACAATTTATGTAGATATATAAAGCAAACATGGCAGAATAGTCACAACGTGTCAGGTATTTATTGAATTTTTTTTTTTATTTTTCTGTTTGAAATTTTTCATAACAGAAAATGTAGAGAAAAACCACCAATTTTTGTCTTTGTCGCAATCTTGCTGCCGCCTTAAAAAAGCTGCCTTAAGCAGTAGGGACCCCTAGAAAATTTTCTAGGTCCATTTTAAGTAGAAACAAGGGGTTCCTGATGGATTTGAAATTATCCTTGTTACTGCATCCTCTACAAGAGCCATGGAGTATAAAAGTTAATATGAACAAGAATAACGGGTCCCAATTCTGAATTTGGCCAGGTGCCATGGCTCACGCCTGTGATCTCAACACTTTGGGAGGCCGAAGTGGATGGATCACTTGAGGCCAGAAGTTTGAGACCAGCCTGGCCAACAAGGTGAAACCCCGTCTCTACTAAAAATACAGAAATTAGCTGGGCATGGTGGCACATGCCTGTAATTCCAGCTACTCGGGAGGCTGAGGCACAAGAATCGTTTGAGCCTGGGAGGCGGAGGTTGCAGTGAGCCAAGATCATGCCACTGCACTCCAGCCTGGGTGCAGAGCAAGACCCTGTCTCCAAAAAAAAAAAGAAATTCTGAATTTATTGTAAGTTAGTCTTTCTCTGTCTTTTGCTTTCAGCTTTTCCACTCTTTATTTCTGGGTGCTCCCTATGTCTTAGGTCCTTGAGGCTGCATTTATTCACACCAGTCACTTTATATAACCTGTCCTGCCTTAATTCTACCTCCTCAGATGAGCAGTAGCTCCATTCCCAGTTGCTACCAGTTTTCTTGGAGAAAAATTGCTTTAAATCTGTATCGCTTAATTCCACCAACTTCAGTTTCCTTATTCTTTTACTTATTTTTTTCATTGAAACAATTTTTTTTTAGTGATAAGAAGTTGTATGTGTGCATATGTGTGCAAGGGAGAGAGAAAAATCTAAGTATTTTAATCTCACCCCCTGGGCTTTTACTACAGTTAACATTTAGGTGTATGCCTTCCATTACACAATTTTTTCCCGATGTAACGTGGGATAATACTATGTGTATTTAGCATCTCGGTTTTTTTTTCCACTTAATAAATCACCTATCTCTTTGCATTGTCTCATTTTCATTTTCACTAGACTATAATTGTTCAGAGACAAAGTTTGTATGCTCGAACCAGAGGATCTTTCTCAGATTCAGATCTGTCAGTAGACAATGAGCCCTAAATTCCTCAAAGGTTGTACAGAATGCATAGCATAAAATAACTGTGCTTAGTATGTTTGGGCAGTCATTCCATGTTTCCTCCAGTGTGCCTTGATAATAGAACTAATGTGCATGACATTACAGATTATCTTTTGTGTGTTTTGTTTTTCATGTTATAGCTTGGACAGCTTTTAGCAGCTACATGCAAAGAACTTCCAGGCCCTAAAGAAAGTAGACGGACTGCCAAAGACCTTTGGGAAGTTGTTGTTCAAATCTGTAGTGTGTCCAGTCAGCACAAACGAGGAAATGATGGCAGAGTTAGTCTAATAAAGCAGAGGGAATCTACGTTAGGTATCATGTATCGGTATGTATTGGTATGTTTCTGTCAGTTGTGTTCGAGTTCTTAATATTTATCCTGTTTATACTATTGACCTATTAAAGGTTGATTTCAAGAACATCAGCTTTTATTGTGTATATCATAAAGTTGGACAATCTTACGAGTTCTGTAGTACTCGTCTGTGATGAACCTGTCTGCCTTGGCCACTTTTGGAAATATCTTCTGTTTATGTGTCATTTTAAGAAACTATTAATCATTTAATCAACTGGAATTAAAAATCAGTAGTGTTTAAGGTTGGATAGTATTGAAGACTTCACATGTGATTAAAACAGGGAAGAAATGTTATTAGGTTAGTATGACGATAGAATATTACATTCCTTTTCATACTTGCCGAATTGGAGCATTAAGAATAAACCTTCATCTATAATTTACTTTCTTGATTTTATTTTTAATTTCTAATATTTAATGTATATTCAAAAATTTTTGTTTTGTAGGAGTGAACTGCTTTCTTTTATCAAAAAATTACGAGTAAGTTTTATTAAAAATTGCTCTAATTACTATTGCTGGTTATTGTAGACTATGACTAAAAATTATTGGGTACTTCAAATACTGATTAAATTATTGTTTGTTTTTTAATTTAAATTTTTTTTTAAGAGAGAGGGTCTTGATCTGTCACCCAAGCTGGAGTGCTGAGGTGTAATCATAACTCACTGCATCTTCTAACTCTTGAGGTTAAGCAGTCCTTCCGCCTCAGCTTTCTGAGGAACTGGGACTACAGGCACATGTCACCATGCCCAGCTCACTTTTTGTAGAGATGAGGTCTCCCCTTGTTGCCCAGGCTAGTTTCTAACTCCTGGTCTCAAATGATCCTCCCTCCTTGGCCCCTCAAAGTGCTGGGATTACAGGTGTTAGCCACCTTGCCTGGCTTCTGCTTAAATTATTAAAGTGGCCTGTTAATGTGCTTTTCTTCAGTGATCATTATTGTTGGGTGGGATAATCTGATTGGAAAAGTTTTTCATTTACTTTACCATGTTTTAGTGAACGGAGCAGGTATTTCTTTAAATTGTAAAAAAGTCTTCATAATAGGGACTAGATGTGTGAAGCCTGACTTTAATTTTTGCTTAGTAGGATCAATGTCATATTTATTTACTGGACATAACCTAGGTTTTACCCTTTTAACATTATTTGAAGGAATAAAAAGTCACTTAAGAGTCATGTGAGGAGTTGAGCTTGGAGATAGCACCATAAGCCAAACATTTAAATATGCTAATTTTATATAAATTATGTGCTATGATCCACCCCCCTGCCCACATGCGATTAAAAATAAAGTTGATTTTTAGTGTGCTAAAGCGCATGCTAAAACAGATGCTAAATTTTAAAAAGGCAAGGGTCTTTTAAATTGCTTGATGTCTGTGAGGTTGACAGGAGAAAAATAAATATACACACACACTGTTTAAGGATTCTGTGTTTTCTTTCTCATAGGAACCACTGGTTTTGACTATTATTTTATCACTCTTTGTGAAACTTCACAATGTTCGGGTAAGTATTTCATAATTTCATTTAAAAAATTTGAAAGAAATTTCTTTGTAAATCACACCTTTTTTCTTTTTAAAGGAGGACATTGTGAATGATATTACAGCTGAACACATTTCTATTTGGCCATCTTCCATTCCCAAGTAAGTAGTGGTATAGCTTATATTTTATTAAATGAGTTATGTATTTGGAAACCATTCTGACTAGCAAAGATACCTTTAGATAATTTTATTAAAGGACCAGAAATCTGCTGAGATTCTACAGTCTTTGTGTTTCTCTATTTGATAATTATTTTCCTATAAATTGTGGATAAGGCATAACTTTTTTTTTTTTTGAGGCGGAGTCTCACTCTGTTGCCCAGGCTGGAATGCGGTGATACAATTTCTGCTTACTGCACCCCCCGCCTCCCGGGTTCAAGCGATTCTCATGCCTCAGCCTCCCAAATAGCTGGGATTACAGGTGTCTGCCACCACGCCTGGCTAATTTTTGTATTTTTAGTAGAGACGTGGGTTTGCCATGTTGGCCAGGCTGGTCTCAAACTCCTGACCTCAAGTGATGCACCTACCTCAGCCTCCCAAAGTGCTGGGATTACAGGCAGGAGCTACCACACCTGGCCCAGCATAACTCTTAAGTAGGAGTTAAGATTTATCAGCCTTAGAACAGAAGATAAAGTGGTCCTGATTGTCAGTAGAATTTGAAAATTGGGGCCAATGAAAGAAAGACTTTCTATCAGGTTTCCAGCATCTTATTTCTTTTACGAGTATCCATTTGAAAGTGATTTGTTTTTTCATAATTTTTTTGTATGTCTCATCCAATGCTATAGTTATCAAAAGTCTCCCAATCTCTTTTAGTTGCTGTAGGAACTAAGCTAAACTTCTTTAATTACTTTTAGAAACATTCCCTTTTGCGTGCATTACCTAAGAATCACAGTAAGATGATGGGGACATTTTTTAGGGAAGGAAAAAGTGTTCATTTACTTGAAGGAATCATTTACATTTTTCTTTTCCCACACGTAGCAACTTCTCATATAGGGGAATCCACTTGTTTCCTCCCAAGTGTTTTTCCTCCCTGCCTTCCCTCTCACTCTTCTTACTTTGTGCTTGTTCAAGCCTTGTGTTATTACTCTTAGTGGCATCTTTGAGGAATAAAAGATTTCAGTGCACAGGCAAGCTGATAATAGAATAATAGTAAAGAATTTGTTTCCATCTCAATCTTAGAGATTGGAAAAGCTCCTTTGTCTTGTCCAGGGATTTGGAGGGTCAGAGCAGGTGAGTGCCCCTGCCTTCCACTTACTGAGGCTTGTTTCCCAAGGGAGCACCATGCTGCATGAAGCACATGTGCATGCTTCACAGCATTTGAACTGCAGAGTCCGTCATGCTGTGTTTCTGATTTTTATATAAAATCTGTTAGATAGCAGTCCAAGAATCAGGTAGAGACACTTTTTCTTTCTTTCTTTTTTTTTTTTTTGAGACATAGTGTTGCTCTGTTGCCCAGGCTGGAGTGCAGTGGCAAGATCTCAGCTCACTGCAACCTACATCTGCCAGGTTCAAGCAATTCTCATGCCTCAGCCTCCCAAGTATCTGAGATTACAGGTGCATGCCACCACCCCCAGCTATTTATTTTTATATTTTTAGTAGAGATGGGGTTTCACCATGTTTCCTGTGCTGGTCTTGAACCCCTAGCCTCAAGAGATCCGCCCACCTTGGCCTCCCAGAGCTTTGGGATTATAGGCGTGAGTACCATGCCTGCCCAGTTTTGGATTTTTTTTTTTTTTTTCTGAGACAAAGTTTCGCTCTTTTTGCCCAGGCTGGAGTACAATGGCGCAATCTCGGCTCACCGCGACCTCTGTCTCCCTGGTTCAAGCGATTCTACTGCCTCAGCCTCCCGAGTACCTGGGATTACAGGTGTGTGCCACCACGCTTGGCAAATTTTGTATTTTTAGTAGATACAGGGTTTCTCCATGTTGGTCAGGCAGGTCCCAAACTCCTGACCTCAGGTGATCTGTACCCCTCAGCCTCCCAAAGTGCTAGGATTACAGGCATAAGCCACCGTGGCCAGCCCAGTTTTGCATTTTTAATTGGTGGTTTCAATGGTTGCGTTTTTGTTTTTTTTTTTTTGGATTTTTTTTGAGACAGAGTCTCACTCTTGTCACCCAAGCTGGAGTGCAGTGGTATGATCTCGGCTTACTGCAACCTCCACCTTCTGAGTTTGAGCAATTCTCCAGCCTCAGCCTCTTGAGTAGCTGAGACTACAGGCATGTGCCACCACACCTGGCTAATTTTTTTTTTTTTTTTTTGAGACAGAGTCTCGCTCTGTTGCCCATGCTGGAGTGCCGTGGCATGATCTTAGCTCAGTGCAACCTCCGCCTCATAGGTTCAAGCAATTCTCCTGCCTCAGCCTCCTGAGTAGCTGGGATTACAGGCACATGCCAGCACACCCAGCTAATTTTTGTATTTTTAGGAGAGATGAGGTTTCACCATGTTGGTCAGGCTGGTCTGGAACTCCTGACCTTGTGATCTGCCCCCTTCGGCCTCCTAAAGTGCTGGGATTATAGGCATGAGCCACCACGCCCCACCCAGTGGTTGTGTTTTTTAGCCTCTGTAGTAGTACCTCTGTGGCCTAAGTTTAGACTGCAATGATTGATTTCCAGCGTGTTTATAAATGAGGCATAGGAATTGTTTACCCTAAGGGCTATAGGTCAGACACCCGGGGTTTGAGCCCTAGCCTTTTCACTTAGAGGTATATGCCTTCAGTAAGTTGCTTTCTGTGCCATGTTCCCCGTCTCTAAAATAATACCTGCCTCAGAATTGATGAAATAGTACATTTTCTTTTCTTTTTAAAATTTTTTTTAATTTTATTTTTTATTTTTGTTTTTTTGAGACGGAGTCTTGCTCTGTTACCCAGGCTGGAGTGCAGTAGCGTGATCTCGGCTTACTGCAAGCTCCACCTCCTGGGTTCATGCCATTCTCCTGCCTCAGTCTCCCGAGTAGCCGGGACTACAGGTGCCCGCAACCACGCCCGGCTAATATTTTGTATTTTTAGTAGAGACGGGGTTGCACCATGTTAGCCAAGATGGTCTTGATCTCCTGACTTTGTGATCCACCTGCCTCAGCCTCCCAAAGTGCTGGGATTTCAGGCGTGAGCCACCATGCCTTGCACGAAATAATACATTTTCTAAGCTAGATATTTAGAATAAAGACTGGTACATAGTAGGCTTAACTATTATCTTCATGATGAAAATACTTTAATGTAAATTGACCCAGAGAAAACAAAATATGACTAAATGTTTGACTAGAGAAAAGTATTTCTCCTGAGTGGGAGTCTTTATTGATTCCAAGAATAGTGGAAATGGCACTGGATTGAAGATTACGTTTTTAAAACCAACTATTTGATATATAGAATTCATAGACTTGTAATATTTTGTAAATGTCTATAAAATTATAAGCCAATTTAACTTATATAACCAAGTTTAAATAAATAATTGACTATTTGCTAATCCCACAATTCATTTTCCACTGTACTGGGCACAGTGGTGAGTTAGGGTAAACTGTAACCCCTCAGGGCAACAAAAGTACCTTGTCTGAATTCACCTTGTAAATGATAGAGCCATGTGTCTGAATCCACAGCTTGTATTCTCTACCCTTGTGCTTTACTGCTCTTAGGAGGTGGAAGCAGTTAGCAGTTTCTTGAGTGCCAGCCTTGCTTTTCTCTTCACAGTTCCGTCTTCTGTACCTCAATGTGTCCACATTTAGCGAGGCTCACAGTACCCTTTTCTTGATTCTTGGGGGCTGCCAAATGCACTGACGTGATATACTTGGACATCCAGCCCCTCACCCCATTAGGGCCCCTGAAACATCTCGAGGGGAGTCAGTAACTCTTGCAAGAAGCCTTAAGGTGGATGTAAGGCCACATGGCAACATTATCAGTGTCTGAGTCCTTGATTTTTTTGTGGCTTCTCATAGATAACAGAACTTAAAAATCATTTGGGGGCCAGGTGCGGTGGCTCAGGCCTGTAATCCCAGCACTTTGGGAGGCTGAGATGGGCAGATTGCCTGAGGCCAGGAATTTGAGACCAGCCTGGCCAACATGGTGAAACCCCATCTCTACTAAAAATACCAAAAAAAAAAAAAAAATTAGCTGGTGTGGTGGTGGGTGCCTGTAATCCCAGCTACTCAGGAGGCTGAGGCAGAGGAATCGCTTGAACCCTGGAGGTGGAGGTTGCAGTGAGCTGAGATCGCGCCGCTTCACTCCAACCTGGGCGACAGAGTGAGACTCCGTCTCAAAAAAAAAAAGAAAAATAATTTGGGGACATTTTATGAGTCTCTTTTGTTGCCCATAAATTGTGCTAAAAGCAAAGGTAAGTGTCTTACTACTTTTATATGCTTTAACCATTTGTAAAAGATGCAAATACACTTTCTTGGTGCAGCCTTGTCTACCTTTGACATTTTGAAGAAAAGAGAACAAATATCAGATTGTTTTCAACCCCTCATAAAAAGTTAGCCCGTCACACTTTCTTAGACTTAGTTGTGTTGATAGTTCTTATAGTACATTTACTCCTAGTATTTAGCATTATATTTATGTTCACCTAAATCTTGGCTGAGTCTTTTTGTTTTTAATAAATACATGCATGGAATTTAAAGTTGACTTTTAAAATAGAGATTAATGTTATGTGTCTTTCCTTTTAGCCTGCAGTCTGTGGACTTTGAAGCTGTGGCAATCACAGTGAAAGAGCTAGTTCGATACACACTCAGTATAAATCCAAATAACCATTCCTGGTTAATTATCCAGGCAGATATTTACTTTGGTAAGTGAGATGTTTAGTTGCTTTGTGTTTTGTTTTTATAGCACTTTCTGAAGTAAAAGTAAATATATGACCTATTTTATTACAATACTTGTTAAGTTTTCTTGAGATTTACTTTAGTAAATTCAAGCAGTAAAAGTATTTATACTTTTTTTTAGTGTGGAACCTTTGGTTCAGATGCTTTTAATTTTATGTGGACTACCTTTATTATCTTTTTTAAAAAAGTAGTGATTTTTTTTTTTTTTTTTTTGAGATGGAGTCTCGCTCTATCGCCCAGGCTGGAGTGAAGTGGCATGATCTTGACTCACTGCAACCTCCGCCTCCCAGGTTCAAGCGATTCTCCTGCCTCAGCCTCGCAAGTAGCTGGGATTATAGGCACCCACCACCACGCCTGGCTAATTTTTGTATTTTTAGTAGATATTGGTTTTTGCTATGTTGGCAAGGCTGGTCTTGAACTCCTCACCTCAGGTGATCCGCCCGCCTCGGTCTCCCAAAGTGTTAGGATTACAGGCGTGAGCCCCTGCGCCCGGCATGAATTTTTTAAATCTAATTGGTAAAACATCTTTAAGGAGAATGAGGTTTTCTTTTTAAAATGCTGTTTAGAGATTCTAAACTCTCTCCAGATACACTTGATCATTATTTTTATTCTTGGAGATAGGGGTAACTCTCCCCATTACCCCTGTGCTGGGTTGTATGTGATAAGGTTTTCCCACTTGATACGAAACTTTCAGTGCTTCTGTTACTCTACAGATCAAATAAAATTTCTGACTAGAATCATTTCAGAATCTGTGTTTTAGGAGTTGGTTTTTAATTAAGATTTTTTCCTATCGTATTTGTTTCCTAATGAGTTGAATTTTTTAAAGGGAAAGTTCAAGATATGAAGATAAAAGGGATAGTGGGCTGAACACCCATGTATCTACCACCCAGCTACTAATTAACAGTAATTAGCTCATGGCCAGTCTTGTTTCATGTGTGCCCTTTCCCGCATCATTCTTCTCTCCTCTGGATTATTTTGACGCAAATGCTGATTTTAATGCTCATTTCCACCCCAGTCCCCAAAAGAAGCTATCGGGTTCTTGATATCTATCAAATTCAAGATATCAGCTTGATAGCTGTCAGGTTCTTGATATACCGATTCTGAACTACTTCACAAAATTATAATTTGTTTCTAGTTTGGACATTTGGGAAGTAAAATCTCCAAATACTAAATTCTGTGCTAGGACATTTGGCAAGAAATATGAACTAACGTTTTATTTCTAGATCTGTGGTTTAATCTGCTTGTGTTAACTTATGAAGTTTCACCTGACTCTTCACAAAGGAAGCCCTATTTTTCAACTGTTACCTCTAATGCTTTATGTCTGTTTTTCTGTTTCAGCAACGAATCAGTATTCAGCAGCTCTTCACTATTACCTCCAGGCAGGAGCTGTGTGTTCTGACTTCTTTAACAAGGCTGTGCCCCCTGATGTTTATACAGACCAGGTAAATTGTTTTCATGGGCTGGCTGGCTTCTTGCCTACCTGTATATGTTCTTCATGGGCCCCCTTTTGGCTGAACTTACCCATTTCCTTGTAATGTGATCGTAAGTCCCAGGTTCATGACTCTAGAACAGATTGCTCTCTGTATTTTCATTGTCCCTATTTCTAGCACTTATTGCTGTCTTGATTCCCCCAAAACACCTCAAATTCAACTTGTTCAAACTGATTTGTATCTTACTTTACCATAAAGTAATAAACTCCTAATACACTTCTAATAAATTCACGTGCCCTTTCAAAAACAAAAACAAAAAAAACTGCAAAATACCAAACAAACTTTTTTGTTTAACCATCTGAGTTGTTCAAGCCCAAACCCTGGCCATCATTTTTGACTTTTTTCTTTACTGATCCTCCTGCCACCATCCAGTTAGCTCTCAAATCATATGGATTCTATCTCCTAAATCCCTGTTTTTTTTTTTTTTCTTAATTTCTTTGGTATATATTTAAGATATACAGAATTATGTTTTAATATACACAGTGTACAGTCAAACAAAAAACATATCTGTTGCCTTCCTTAGTTACCCGTTTTTTGTGATAAGAGCACCTAAAATCTACTCTTAGCAAATTTTTAGTATACAGTACAGTATAATGAATTCTAGTCCTCATACTGTATATCAGCTTGCTGGACTTACTGTAATAGCAAATTTGTGCCCTTTGAACTACTTCTTCCCATTTCCTCCCCATTCCTGCACCTGGTATCAAATTTTGTCCCTTTTTTTTTTTTTTGATATGCGTTGCTATTTCCTCCGATGTAGGCTACCAGTATCATAACTTAAATGATATTTTAAAAATACTTATAATGGCTTTTGAAATAAGATTGAACATTTATTAGATTTTTAGTTTTTTTTTTTTTTAACAGCACTTTTAGGTTCACAGCAAAATTGAATAAAAGGTACAGAGTTCCCATATACCCCCTGTTCCTCCACACACAGCTTCACATTTGTGAAGTGGCACATTTGTTACAATCCATGTTAGCTGGTTTTTGAAAATAATGAGAATTTTGCTTTTGTAGGTAATAAAACGAATGATAAAATGTTGTTCTTTGCTGAATTGCCACACACAGGTTAGTTTATAATATTATGAAGTTGTTTTGTTTTTATGTATGTTAGAGTGTATAATAAAGCATTGAACTGGAAATTGTATTTTATTTTACATATCGAAATCACTTAGGGT
This sequence comes from Theropithecus gelada, assembly GCF_003255815.1. Classification (NCBI taxonomy): domain Eukaryota; kingdom Metazoa; phylum Chordata; class Mammalia; order Primates; family Cercopithecidae; genus Theropithecus; species Theropithecus gelada. The sequence goes on from NC_037676.1 coordinate 97,220,633, forward strand.
ATGTAAGAGTTTGGCATATTCTTTAATTTTTTTTAATAGTTTATACAGTGTCAACTAAAATGAAAGTATGAATTAAAAACATTGACCTTTAAACCTCCTAAATGGGAAGAAAGCATTTTTCAAGTTTTTAAAGATACTTTAGATTAGAAATGTGCATTAGTCATTAGGGAAATGCAAATCAGAACCATGAGATACCACTTCCTACCCACTGCAATGGCCGTAATCTAAAGACATTTAAAAACAAATGTTGGTGAGGATGTGGGGACATTGGCACCCTCATATGTTGCTGGTGGGAATATAAAATGTTGTAGCATCGAAATGGTGCAGCCTCAGGAAAACAGTTTCCCAGTTCCTCAAAAAGGTAAAAAGAATTATTATATGACCCAGCAGTTTCACTCCTAGGTATATACCCAAAAGAATTGGAAACGTATGCCCACAGAAAAAGTTGTACACAAGTGTTCACAGCAGGCTTATCCATAATAGCCAAAAAGTAGAAACAACCCTAATGTCTATCAAATGATGAATGACTAAACACAATGCAGCATATCCATGCAATGACATATTATTCAGCCATAGAAAGGAATGGTCAGTAATGTTGCATGATACAGCATGGCTGAACCTTGAAAGATTATACTAAGTGAAAGAAGCTAGACACAAAAGGCTACATAGTCTATGATTCCATTCATATGAAATGTTCAGAGTATGGAGACGAAGTAAATTAGTGGTTATCAGAGGCTTGAGGTGAGAGGGAGTGGAGAGTGACTGCTAATTAATGGACTTTTTTGAGGGAAGTAATGAAAATGTTTTGAAATTACATAGTGGTGATGGTTGTACAACTTGGTGAATATACTAAAACCCACCAGATTGGGTACTTTAAGAAGGTAACTATTATGGTTTGTGAATTAAATCAATAAAAACTATTTTTTAAAGAGATGGACATTATGACCTGAGTGAAATGTTTTCTATGTTAAGCAGACTGGCAGCCTAAATTTTGCCAAAATGAGCATCTATACTTGCCAGCTGTGAAAGGTTTAATTGCATGCTCTGTATGTCCTTGAATGTCATGACACTTTTGCTTGGCAGTTTTCCACCCCCTTCAGTTTTCTGAACTGGCTTTTTGCCAGCTTCTCATTCAAACAGACCTCTAAAAATTTGTGGTTTAGGTCACTGATGAAGAAAATAGTGGTCAGACAGACACGTGTATAAAGGTTTTTGAACTTAAAATTGGATGGAATCCATAAATGAGCTGATTCAATGTGATCTATAAGGTTTCTTCAAGAATATATTCTTCATATAAATAATTCAAGATTACCCTGTAAAACCAAGCTTTCATTACGTGAAACCATTTTCAAATCTTTGTTAATGTAGGTGGCCATTTTATGTCAGTTCCTCAGAGAAATTGACTACAAAACAGCGTTTAAATCTCTGCAAGAACAAAACAGGTATGAATAATTTTTTTAAAATAATGAGGTCAACATTTTTCTGCTTAAGAAGTAACTGAATTCTCTCTTTCAGTCATGATGCTATGGACTCCTACTACGACTACATATGGGATGTTACTATTTTGGAATACTTGACTTGTATCCTTTCATCAATGTGTGTGATGTTAGAATGATCCATTTCTATAAGTTAAAGGAATATTTAATATTGTATATTTTCCAAATCAAAACTGAAAATGAGTTGAGATTCTCTCATTATATTTAATACTGTCAGATTTATTTTTCTTAACTGATTATTTAGATCTTCATCATAAAAGAGGAGAAACAGATAAAAGACAAATTGCAGTAAGTTACCTTACGCCTTTCTTCAGTGGTATAGTTTCCAGAATATTAAACAATTGTTAAGATGTGAACCAACAAAAAATAGATTTTGTGTGCCTAGTTACTGCCAGAACTTTATTATCAGTGTTTACATCATAAAAGATCCTTTTTTGATAATTTTAGCTGTTCCATGTCATTATATGTTATTTTAAAATATTAGAGCATGTCATTTCTCAGTCCCAAACCTTCTAATGGCTTATCATCTCACACACAGTTAAAAGTCTTACAATGGCTTATAAGGCTATATACAAGTTGACCTCTAGCCTATCCATCTGACTTTTCCTCCTTGCTAATTTCTGCTACACCAGTACCCCTCCTGTTTTTTGAACAAGCCAAGAACATTCACCACCTAAGAAGGGCCTTTGAAATTTTCTCTTCCAAGAACATCCAACTTCCCTCAGGTGTCTCCCCAGTCCTTTCCTGATCATCTTATAAAGTAACAATGTCTGCTTTCCTTTTCCCTCCAGTACTCTTATTCTCATTTCTTTTTACATTTTTCTCTGAAACAGTTGTCAACATCTAACATACTGTATGTTTACCTAATATCTATTTCCCCATGAGGATAAGGACTTGTTTTGTCATAGTTGTTACCTAGAATGGTGTCTGGCACATATTAGGTGCCCCAGAATCACTGATTAGATGAACTCTGTATCTAAATTTGATGTATGGGCCAAAACATTTTAAATTGTATGGCCATATTTACTTGTCTAACATTTACTGCAGCAGTATCACCACATATCTTTTCTTTGCTCTTTCACTTATATTTTTAAAAATGCTATTTATTAAGTGTCTTTTAAACTTTGTACTTGGACTAAAGTGTATGCCCATTGTTTAGAAGAAACAGAATAACAACAGCACTTAAACAAAAAAAAAGGAAAAAGAACATGAAGGCCAGTTCTACTTGATTGGAGGCTATTCATTCTCCCTTTTCTGATTTACCTGGGGCTGGAAGGCAATATTGAAAAATTTTCCTAGCTCCCTTTTGCTATTTCCAAACCACTTCTACTTCTATCATTTTTTGAGACCCTTATCCTTCATACCTTACTTCCTTACTAGCTCATGTAAGCATCTGGTTGTTCCTCTACATGTGTCAAAAGACGTGATGAATTTACCTGTCACCCTGATGTCACCAAGGACAAGTCCTTGTCAGCCTCAGGTCTATGGAGTGTTATTTTTACTCTGTACCAGCCACTCACAATTATTCTACGTAAGATCTTATACTGCAACCCACTTTCTGCCCATAACCTATCCTTCTCTTACTTCCTGGCTCCTGAGCCCCTCACAATCAGTGAGATGTTCAGGTTTGTGACATTTTTTTCCCAGTCATTCCCTTCCATCTTCCCTTCTCTACTTATCTCAAGTACGACAAATACCATTCTGCACACTGAGAAATACTGATTCAGTTGGTTGGAAGTGGGACCCTGGAATCCCTTTTTTGTTTCCCGGGTAGTCTGATGATGAACCAGGTTTGGGAACCCCTGCTGATAGAGCTACTCTTGATCAATATTTTTAGCATCTTCACTTTATCCTTTACCTGACCTGGGAAAGCCCTAGCCCTGCATAAGTTCAGTAACTTATGTGTTTTATTTTCTTGGGCCACTGAGACTATTGGAAAAAGTTCTACAACTGGTGCCACTGCCAAACCGGTCTCCAACCTTAGTTGGCCCGTCAGCTTTTTTACCTGCCACTAGTTTGGTGGTCCACATTCTCTTTGTGGACTCTAATTTTTAGACTTTCCTGTTTAAGCCCCTGTCCTCTCTCTACCTTTTCCATACTTCTTTACCTCCTCTATGCTTGGCATATACCAGTGAAGACTGGCCAGGCTCTGTCCTCATGGATGTTAGTCTTGGGAATGGTGACCTTGTGAGTGCTAGCTTCAAATTCCTATTTCATTTGCTGCGTCTTGCCTTTAAAATAATCTACAGCTGTACTCATTGTTAAGCCCACTATGCAGCCCGTAAGAGGTTATACTACTCTTTGATGAAGGCAAATTTTTATGTTTTGAATTCTCTCTCCTCAGTAACCTTTTAATGAGTTATATGATTTCCTATGTCGTCAGCCTCTCCATAGTCTATAAGATATTTCATTCTAATACAAGTTTTTGTTGTCTGTGCCTCCACCTCCGGCCCCCTTATCCCTCTCAGCCTAGCTTTTGAAGCTCTTCAAGCCAGCAGTTTGACTAATGCCATCACTGCTCTTACTTTTCTCTCAAGAGCCACCAAACACCAGATCCACTGGATACTTTCCAGTCCTTTTCCTGATTACATCTCCTTCCTTCTTGAAAGTCTTTATTCCTTTGGCTTCCCTGACATTTTTATTGGATTGCTTTCTCTATTTCTTCCTTTTCTTTGTTGTGGGTGTCTCCCTCTGCCTACTCCTTAAACTTGGTTTTCTCAAGAAGTTAGTCCTTGGGTTACTTTTCTGTAACCCTACATTCTCCCTAGGTAATTTAATCCACTCTCGGTTTTGATTAGTGTCCACATGGGGTGTATTACTTCTCTCAAATATCTGGCTCCGATTCCAATTTCTGTCTCACACTTTGGGTTTTTATAGCCAGTTATCTTTGGGATACCTGTGTGAAACAACTCTGGTTGTACTCTACTACCAACTTTTGCCACATGCATTCCTTCATGTTGAATGGCATCATCCAGCAATTTCTCCTATTCCCTAACTTCCCGTACCTGATGATCATATCTGAATTATCATCTCTCTCTTCAAGCCACATATCAGAAGTCTTATTGTTTAAAGAAATTCTAGGCCAGGTGCAGTGGCTCACGCCTGTAATCCCACCACTTTGAGAGGCTGAGGTGGCAGATCACCTGAGGTCAGGAGTTTGAGAGCAGCCTGGCCAACGTGGTGAAACCCCGTCTCTACTAAAAAAATACAAAAATTAGCCGGGCCAGGTGGCGGGCATCTGTAATCCCAGCTACTTGGGAGGCTGAGGCAGGAGAATCCCTTGAACCTGGGAGGCAGAGGCTGCAGTGAGCTGAGATCATGCCATTGCACTCCAACCTGGGTGACAAGAGTGAAACTCCGTCTCAAAAAAAAAAAATTTTTTTTTAGAAAAATCTATAGATTTTAAGGTCCTAAACACTCCATAGCAAAAAAAATAGTGTGTATATTTAGTTGGTTGAGGCACTTCTTTCTAATCGTGAAAAGTTGAGCCACTGTATGCCACTATAGTGCTGAGCCACTAGTTATTTTTGCACATTAACAAGTGAAGCCCTAGTTTAACTCTAAAAATTACCATGTAGAACTTACTTATACTTTCAAATAAATTTACATGAATTTACTTAATATATTAAAATGCCACTTAAGTAATTCCATAAACTATGGCTCAGCAGTCCATCTTTCCTTGAGAGTGGCCCTGGTTAATCTTTTTTTTTTTTTTTTTTTTTTGAGACTGTCTCTCGCTCTGTGCCCAGGCTGGAGTGCAGTGGTGCAATCTCGGCTCACTGCAAGCTCTGCCTCCCGGGTTCACGCCATTCTCCTGCCTCAGCCTTCCAAGTAGCTGGGACTACAGGTGCCCGCCACCATGCCTGGCTAATGTTTTGTATTTTTAGTGGAGACGGGGTTTCACTGTCTTAGCCAGGATGGTCTCGATCTCCTGACCTCATGATGCTGGGATTACAGGCGTGAGTCACCGCACCCGGCCTGGTTAATCTTTATGTTAATTTTTTTCCAAGACTCTTGGGTTTTACAATTAGAGGTTCAGTTAATCATTAAACTTTATCATTGTTAGCATGTAGATAGCTTTATATTACTTGTACCAACAAAACTTAATTTTTGACACATCTCTAATAACATCACTTTTCTGTTTTGGAAGATCAAAGCCATCGGCCAGACAGAGTTGAATGCAAGCAATCCAGAAGAAGTGTTACAGCTGGCAGCGCAGAGAAGGAAAAAAAAGTTTCTCCAAGCAATGGCAAAACTTTACTTTTAAGCAGTTAAATTTTTTTAACTTTTATTTTTTAAACAATGAGCTAAAAATAAACAGTATTAAAAGGTTAAGTTTATATAATACATATGTACACAATTAGTGGTGTTTTCTTTTCAGACAAAATACTGAAACAAATATTAGTTTAAAAACAAACTATACAGAAGACTTCATACCATAACAATAGCTTAAATTTATAATTTCTTCAAAGGGAGAAGAGATTCACATATCTGACAACAAACTAGCAATCTAGTTTTCTAATTAAATCTACTTTATGATGCTGGATTTTTTTTTTTTAAAGCTAATTTAAAATATTTAGAAATAGCTAGCCTATGTACAGCAAGTTTTTGTGTCTTTTTTTAATAAATAGATTTCTAGGAGTCAGTATATATTTGATACTCTTCCTTAAGAAAATAGAAGTTTAGGTCAAGTGTTCAGCTTTATCACTTTGACACTGTCCTTATCTCACAATGGAGGAATTTAGAAAGGACCTTAACAATTTTACAAACATAAATAAAGCCTTAGTCACACTAAATTTAAAAAAAAAAAATTCCTTAGGGATATCTTAGAGTAATAAAGTGACTTCCTCATATAAATAGTTTGAAAGGGTACTTAAGTTTTTCACCCAAATTGTGATATACAAAAAGGTTATTACCAAGCAACCTACATGTCAATAAAGCCCCAGTTAGGAAGGAGCCACAGCATTTATCTTGTTTATAATTTCTTTGGTACTCCCACTGTTTAGAGCACAGGTTGAACACCATGTTCATCTAAGCCTTATTAGTTAAAAAATGTGTTATGGCAAGGCAAATAAACTAGTTTAAAAAACATTAAATTTCACCATTTGTAGAAATTCAAGTTTTATAATAGCTTGCTATAGCAGCTATAGATAAATTAGTCACCTTATTACAAAACTAAACTTTTGTAAACAAGTTTAATTTTCAAGAACCAAATTGCACTAGTCAAGAGTATAGGAATTTTGAGAATCTAACAACTAGATTCAAAGTACATATCACTTAGTATATACCCTTTAAGGTAGCACTTACCCAGTCGAAAACTCCAATGATAAAATTCCTAGTTTATCAAGATAAACATAGTAACACTGGATTAAAGGAGAAACATTGCTATGGTATAGACTGTGGTTGGCTTCTATCCAGTAACCTTGGGAATGAACACATCTTTGTAAACAAGTCCTGCTGTTTCTTTAACAGCTAACATAGGAAATAATTAAATGTATTCTTTAGTGCCAATTGTAAGTTTTAAAATCAAAGAATGGCAGTGTAACTTATGAATTGGCTAGGACAATCAATCACAGCACTATTTTCCTGTAAAACTTTAGTAGTTCAGTGATACCAGTTCTACCCAATACTTGGTGAATTCCAACTTGTTTGCTTAGTTATCTTCTTTAGTGTTTTCCTGGTGGTTTTTCGGTGCTCTTCGGTGGTGTCATGATGCCTCCATTGCACACTGGTGACAACTGTCCCCCTTTTCTGAAGGTGTTTATGTAATTTACTTCTTCCTATACATGGGAAGAAATCATAGTCAAACCAGACTTCTGGGTACTTATTTGAGATTATTTAGGTCTAATTTTAATAGTCTTTTTATGTCTTTGCAAGTGTGAAGGGTCATATTCTGAAAGTTTCTGTAACATGTTATATATATTTTTAACTCTTATTTAGACTGTTGGCATTGATCTTGAGACACTTCACAAATCTTGCTTTGATTTCAAAGTAATTTTATTAACTTTTCTACATTTTGAAATCAGTGTGCCCATTAGAACTTTCTTTCCCCTGATCATCTTATGTAACTGCCTGAAGGAGAACTCTATTCCTACCATCAGTTTCAGTTACTTACTAGATTCAGATAGCAAAGCCAAAAAACTCACAAAAAAACATACCAGCATAGCCAAATAATTTGTATGTGTCTGGATATTATGTCTGTCTTCCATAGGAATCTTCTTAAAAGTCTTCAGCTTCACTGGACTAGTACTTTTTACTACATTGACAAAAGGTACCATCCAATCTACACATTCTGAAATACTGTCCCAGTCCAAACCTAGATAGAAAAAAGTTAGAAAAGCATGAAGGTTGTACATCAGAAACTATCTTATATATGCCTGATGTACTTGGTACTGGTTTTGAGACAGTTATTTTAAAAAGAAACCAAAACAAATCATAACCAAAAAGTTTAGTATGTCAGAACAGATTATCACTCTCAAACTATTTACATGACTATGTTGAAGGGAAAAGGGACTTCAGAACTTCTTAACCAGTACCTTCTACATGTGAAATTGAAATGGTCAAATCCCAAAGAACTCTTAAAGCAGAACTATAATGTTGATTCGTTTCAACTGTATTTAAATTCCATTTGGTCTTTTTGTTTGTAGATACACATTCAGGATTGGAAAGTACTTCTAACAGAAAGGTAATCACTGAGCAGCTAATTTTTTTTTTTTTTTTTTGCCAAAGTTTTAAATTCATGTTTAGCAGAATGTTAAAGTTCAGAGACTATAGTCCCATTAGTAGTTGTGAAAAGGTAAGAAGACAACAAATAGAGAGTCTTACCTGAGGCTTTCTTAACCACTTCAATGGAGGTAAAATGGCACAAGGCGGCAGCAGTCAGTATTCTGTACTGGAACTCTAATGAATCAATGGCTAGAATACACAGATCTAAAAGCTAACAAAGGAAAAACAAAAGTACAAGCAATTTAGGAGACGGATGAGTACTAAATGTCTCTTGCTAAAACTTTAAGGGACCTAGAGATAAGCCACCAACCTGAAGGAAGTAGACAAGGAAGGACCGTTGCAGTACAATGTGACATGTACTAGCAGGAAGGGCACCTAAATCCAGATTGGAAAAGATAGTGATGGCCTCAAATTGCCATAAATGAGTCTTATAAAGTAGCCAGGAAGATTGGGAGGCAGAGAATGTTCTAGGTATAGGAACATCACTTGAAATTCAGTTCATAGTTCAGAACTCCTAAGGTGAAAAATATGAAATAAGCAAGGAGTACCTTTCCTCCTTTTCTTATCAAGAAAGATGAGGGGTGGTGGCTAGAGAGAGGCATGGCCTAGATTGGATCACAAAGGGTCTTTAAGAAGTCAGAACTTTATAGGCTGATTCTTGAAGCTACTGGAAGATTTTTAAATCAAGAAAGTTCCATTTTAAGAAAGGTACCTTAGAATGCAGTAAAACAGACTAGAAGAAAACCTGTTTATTAAGCAGTGAGAGTAGTTAAAAGGCTGTATAATCTAGGCAATAAGAGCTGAACAAGTAGCAGTGGAATGGTATAGTGTAAAAGGACTTCTCACACATTTGAGAAGATACTTGTGCAGCGGAATTAAATTTCAATTCTGTTTGTCCTCATTGGTCCAGAAAGTAAGAGAAATGGGAGAAGAGTTGGGAATTGGAAGTGAAATATTACTGTTATATACCTCTAGAAACTCTACATTGTTTATTGGCTTATCAAAGATTTACCCTATCAGAAGGGTATAGCTGCCTAGGACAATCTGGGATGCTAAGAATTCTGGATGAAAAAATTAAGCTTTTAAGCTTTTAATAAAAGGTTTTATAAACCAATTCCAGTATACTTAGTGGTTATCCAATTTGAGTATTCATAATGTGCTAGATGTAAGCACCATTGCCCACAAATTTTAACCTAGGTGACTTAATATTCATCCGCAAATGTCTTCCATATGTTGAATTTTTCACTTCCCACACAGAATAAGAATGTAGATTTTCTTCACTTTTGTTATATGACAGATACAGCAGCCTTAAGCTTACTTACGAGAAGTAAGCAAGAAAGAATGGGATCTCCTTTTTTTTTTTTTTTTTTTAAATTTGAGATAGAGTCTCACTCTGTTGCTCAGGCTGGAGTGCAGTGGTGTGATGTCGGCTCACTGCAACCTCCACCTCCCAGGTTCAAGCGATTCTCTTGCCTCAGCCTCCCAAGTAACACGTTGGCTAGGCTGGTCTCAAACTCCTGACCTCAAGTGATCTGCTTGCCTCATCTGCCCAAAGTGCTGGGATTACAGACCTGAGCCACACCGCCCAGCCAGATCCTCCTCCTCCTCATCTAATTACTTACTTTGTTAAATATGCTAGCCTGGAAAAGTTTACTTTGAATTTATGTTCTAAAAAATTTTTTTAACAAAGTAATTTTAATTCTGATATTTAACTTGATAGGTACTCTGTGTATCCAAATGTAAAGACATCATACAGAATAATTCTGTTCCATTATAAAGCTTAAACACAACTAGCTAAAAAATGCTTTTCCCCTTTATATCAAAAAAGATACTTTAGTTTGGACTCCTAAAGAATGAAAGTACTCAGAAAAGTGTAAGGACTTTGTTTTCTAGAAACATTAAGCAACATAAACGTTGGGGACAGAACTTTATGCATCAAAAGTTTTGTTCTAGAATTAAGGAGTGAAGTCAATGTCATTATTTTGTGATAGGGCCTATTTAAGACTATATACTAAAACCTGTAATTAATAATAATATTACCATTGAATCAATAAAAATGTCAGTACCTGAGCTATTTGAATGAATGTTTCCTGAGAATACTGAGGTAGAAGAACTTTAGGAGCATCTTTAAGAGCATCAACTTGGAGAAAGAGATTTAGCCAGGAGATGATTGTTACAGGACAAAGTTCCCATTTTAAAGCCTGTTAACAAAATTTAAAAATGCCTGTTAATGAATGTAGACACATATATCACGTTATATAGTAGAGTTTAGAGGTTAAGTAAATTCCCCATCCAACCATAACCATTGTCAATATTTTGATGCATTAACGTCTTAGAACTGGATCCTAATACCTCAGTTTTGACTTTTTACATTGTAGTATTTGAGATTCAATCATAACTACTTATGTTACTTAGTAACATGGTTTCTTTTTTGCAACTAGGAAAATATAATTATTACCTTTAATATAATGAGTTCCATCCTTAAGATATCCTCTTCACTGCAAGCACCATCAGTGACGTAAGCAAACTCTTGGAGTTTAGGAGCGTAGATTTCCTTTAAATTGTAATTTTTTTATTGAGTACAATTGAGATAGAAATTAATTACAAATGTTCCTCAGTTTACAATGGGGTTACATCCCAATAAACCAAAATATTGTTTAAGTAGAAAGTACATTTTTATTTTCTTGGAGAAATAAGCAAAAATTTAAAAAGTATATTGTCTTTCTTTTCTTTTTTTTTTTTGAGGCAGAGTCTCACTCTGTCACTCAGGCTGGAGTGCAGTGGTGCAGTCTCGGCTCACTGCACCTTCCACCTTCCAGGCTCAAGTGATTCTTGTGTCTCAGCCTCCCCAGTAGCTGGGATTACAGGTGTGTGCCACTATGCCCAGCTATTTTTTGTATTTTCAGTAGAGAGAGGGTTTCACCATGTAGGCCAGGTTGGTCTCGAACTCCTGACTGCAAATGATTTGCCCGCCTCGGCCTCCCAAAGTGCTGGGATTAACCACCACACCTGGCCAGAAAGTGTACTTTCAACTTACGGTATTTTCAACCTATGCAGACATAGCCCTGTTGTATGTCAAGGGGCATAATGAATGCAGGTTGTTTTCAACCATCATAAAGTCAAAACATTGTAGGTCAAACCATGGTAAGTAGGGGACCATCTATATACAAATCACACACAAGCTTCAGATTTAAGGACAGCTTCACTAAGTAAATGTAAATCTCAGTAAAATAATTCTGTAGTCAAACTTAGTAAGACATTTTCATATCTAGGTATCTAGTAACTATATTGATTATCAAGACTTCTTTTCATAGAATTGACTTTGAATTTTCATTAACACAACTAGAATATCTTATGTCATTTCAGTTAAAGAACAACCAAACTTGTTTTAAGATTGCCTGATACATTGGTCAGATCAAAAGGAGACACCCTGCTGGGTGCAGTGCAGCAGCTCACACGTATAATCCCAGCACTTCGGGAGGTCGAGGTAGGAGAATCATCTGAGCCCAGGAATTTAAGATCAGCGTGAGCAACAAAGAGAAACACTGTCTCTACAAGAAAAAATAGCCAGGCATGGTGGTGCATCCCTGTAGTCTCAGCTATTCCAGAGGCTGAGGTGAGAGGATCGCTGTAGCCTGGGAGGTCGAGGCTGTACTGAGGTGTGATAGTGCCACTGCATCCAGCCTGTGTGACAGCAAGACCGTGTCTCAAAAAACAAAAGCAAAGCACCAAACAAATAAGGTCTAGAAACTAAAAACATTTCCTTTACCCTAGTACAAAAATATGGTTAGTCAAAAAATACTTCATGCAGTTTGGCTAACAGGTCTGTTTTAGCACTCCAGAGAAGAATTAGAATCATCAAAGGATTAGGTGTCTCCCACATAGGAGAACAGGCTAAAAGATCAGGATTTCGGTCTAGAAAGTTGTCTAAAACAGTATAATTTCAAGTAAGGATAGACTGAACACAAGTTTATGTGCCAAATTCAGCAGAATTTGGGGATGGCTCTTAAAGCTCAAAAGACATTTAAAAGAAAAAGGAAAACACTTAAAAAATTAATATATGATCACAATCTCTCTTCTCTCAAAATGATACCAGCTATAAAAGTCTTAGGTGAAAGTATTGATGATATCCATCACGTATTAAGGAAAGTAAATTGAGCTTATGCGAAGGAAAATCTTAAGAAAGGAGTTGCCTTCTATCATGGCAGCACCATCAGATACAAAAATATTAGGCTGGCCAGGCACGGTGGCTCATACCTGTAGTCCCAGCACATTGGGAGGCCAAGGCGGGTGGATCGCCTGAGTCAGGAGTTCAAGACCAGCCTGGCCAACATGGTGAAACCCCATCTCTACTAAAAATACAAAAATCAGCTGGGCGTGGTGGCAAGCGCCTGTAATCCCAGGTACTCAGGAGGCTGAGGCAGGAGAACCACTTGAACCCGGGAGGCAGAGGTTGTAGTGAACCCAGATCATCCCATTACACTCCAGCCTGGGTGAAGAGTGAGACTTTGTCTCAAAAAAAAAAAAAAAGGCTGGATAAACCATTATTCTAACCCAACACAGTATTCATTTCATTTCATTTTATTAGCTGTTTAGTTTTCAAAGGTCATTCTGTTTAATACAAATGCTATAATTATGTATATAAATAGAGCATCAATATGTTTCGTTTGGCAGAATGAGCCATGGGACATTTCACTTAGATACTAATCCCAGAATCTAAACCAGAGATTTATAATAAGGCTCAGACATTACAGAGGGAGCTATGATAATTTATCATTTATCCCTGTGATAATGTTCAGAAAATGTACTGAGAAACAAAAACATTCACTTTTCTAAGGAGTTAATATAAGACATAGTATTCTTTGGGATTAATACGTTGATTAAAAAAAAAGTTTGGGATAAATATATCTAAGGATAAACTTTGAGAACTTACCTCAAGTTTGGAAGCAATGAATAATGAGGTAATTCCAATGAGTTGAAGCATATTTTTATTTATATCCTTTTGTGTCAACATAAATCTATCAAAAAAGTCTTGTGCAAGATAAAATGTTTCCCTATGAAGTGTGTATACTTCACATACCTAGAGAAGAATCCAAACATTTAAATATTATCCTCTGAATTTCTCAAATTAGAAAGTCATCTCTCAGCATATCAGATTTTAAAATATGTTTAAGCCAAACTGATAGCAAAGCTAAGATAGGAAAGGAAAAAAAGAAACTAACATGTGTTATTAGGATAAACAAATCTATTACTATCCACATTTACTAGTTTTATCGTTTTTCTTACCTCATTTATTTTTCATATTTTACTGCACTGGTTAAAAATTATCGAAGGATACTGAACGTTTAACATTGGTCATAAAATCTTATCCCTTGTTTCTGACTTTAATAGGAATTGCCCTGATGTTTCACTATTGTTAATAATAATAAATAGTATCTGTCATTTCCACACTTTTAGGAAAAGCTTTTAATTCTCACAGTAACTCCTTAAGTAGGTACCATTATCCCCATTTTGGAGGTGAGGAAATAGAGATATATACCAGAGTTTTTTTTTTTTTTTTTTTTTTTGGAGACAGGGTCTCGCTTTGTCACCCAGGCTGGAGTGCAGTGGCTCACTGCAACTTCTGCCTCCCAGCTTCAGGTGATTCTCCTACCTCAGCCTCCTGAGTAGCTGAGATTACAGGTATGTGCCACCATGCCCAGCTAATTTTTTGTATTTTTAGTAGAGATGGGATTTTGCCATGTTGGCCAGGCTGGTCTCGAACTCCTGGCTTCAACTGATCTGCCTGCCTCAGCCTCCCAAAATGCTGACATTACAGGTATAAGGCACCACACCTGGCCACCTGAGTCTAATAATAAGTTAAGAAAATCTCATTTGCTGGCCGAGTGCGATGGCTCACACCTGTAATCCCAGCACTTTGGGAGACCAAGGCGGGCAGATCACTTGAGGTCAGCAGTTCAAGACCAGCCTGGCCAATGTGGTAAAACCCCGTGTCTATTAAAAATACAAAATAAAGACAGGTGTGGTGGCCCGCGCCTGTAATCCCAGCTACTTAGGTGGCTGAGGCACAAGAGTCACTTGAACCCAGGATGCAGAGGTTGCAGTGAGCCGAGATTGTGCCATTGTACTCGAGCCTGGGCGACCACAGCGAGGCTCCACCTCAAAAAAAAAAAAAAAAGAATGTCGAATTTCAAAAAATGTCTTTTGCATCTATTGAGATCTTAGCATTTTTCTCATTTACTGTTAAGGTAATAAATGAATAGATTTTCAAATGTTGAATCAAGTTTGCATTCCTAGACTGAAGAATATACTAAGACAGAGTTTAACACTGCCGGATTTGATATATTCTGTATGCTGTTCCATACATAATCGTATTTAGGAAAAAAAGGAATAAATTGAATAGGATAACCACTGGATGAATATCGGTATAACAAAAAGGAAAAAAATTAAAAATTAACGTAATTATGCTTAGGTTGATTCCATGATCACTAGACACTCAGAAAAAGTCAAAACCCAATGCCTTCTTGTGCCCACAATTAAAATACAATCTTTCCTTCTAGTCAGAATAAGGAAAAAGATGACCTGATGCAAAAGGACAACATGGTATAGTCTTAAAAACTGTTCTGATAGCTTCTGAGATCTATTCTGCCATGTGCTACTCCTCCAAAAAGTCTATGGTCTTTTTCCCTTAGAATGCTTCATCTCTGTCTTAAAGACAGACTACAGAGTAAATATCCAAGAGTTGGGGGAAAAATCAGTTTGTCATCAACGTAAGTAATCATTTCCTCAATAATAATTTTAGAGACTTTTTTAGAGCTATTATCCAGAGAAAGGGAATGGACCTAAATAAGAGAGAAAATTCTGGCACAAATCTATAGGGGCTTCAGGATCACTATTCCTTCAAATTAATGGTATATTTCAGAAAAGAATAGAAGAATATAATAAAGAGAAGGTACCTGGACTACAGAGGGCTTAGAGCTTCCAGGTATCCATAATCTCATTACGGTTTAGGATATAGAAATCAGGATTCCTCATCATCAGTTGATTTTGTTAATACAGAAAAAGACTTCAGAGGGCCCTGAAGCCTAGTTCTAGTTCTTCATTTTGTATAGCATAATTCAAAACCTAATCAACTATACATTCCATTCACCTTGAGTATCTGTGGCACCTAGAAAGTGGCTGGTACATAGCAGTACCCACAGATAACACGAATTCTGGATTGAGTTTAGTTATATGTAGTAGGTTTGTCATTTTATAGAGTCACTTTCCACTTTGGGTACCATCAACTACAGTAAGTACCTCAAAGAAGACAGCTTCCTGGGGATGAACAATAAACTCTGGAGAGTACATGGAAAGCATATTTACAGCTAAATATTTTTCCATCATACAGAGACAAAGGAAATTTGTATTGGTGTAACATACCTCTAAAAGCCAGTCTAGAAGTATGGACCTCATCTGTGGTTCCAAGTCAGAATGCAGAACTTCAAAATGTTTTTCATGAACATATCTGCTCTCCTTTTTTAACATGTTTAGCCAGACTTCTTTTGAACATCCCCAGCTATGGAAAGAGAGGGGAAAAAACATAATTTTTTTTTTTTTTTGAGACAGAGTCTCACTCTGTGGCCCAGGCTAGAGTGCAGCGGCACAATCTTGGCTCACCGTAATCTCCACCTCCCGGGTTCGAGTGATTATTGTGCCTCAGCCTCCCAAGTATTTGGGAGTTATAGGTGCCTGCCACCAAGCCTGGCTAGTTTTTGTATTTTTAGTAGAGATGGGGTTTCACCATGTTGGCTGGGCTGGTCTCAAACTCCTGACCTCAAGTGATCCACCTGCCTCAGCCACTCAAAAGTGCTGGGATTACAGGTGTGACCCACCATGCCCAGCTAAAAACCATAATTTAAATTGTGCAATCCATGTAACATACAAATTCTGTTTCACATAGATAAAATTCAACTTTCAGACACTGAAATGCAACTTTTTTTTTTTTTTTTTTGGAGACGGAGTCTTGCTCTGTTGCCCAGGCTGGAGTGCAGTGGCTGGATCTCAGCTCACTGCAAGCTCCGCCTCCTGGGCTTACGCCATTCTCCTGCCTCAGCCTCCCGAATAGCTGGGACTACAGGCGCCCGCCACCTCACCCGGCTAGCTTTTTGTATTTTTTTTTAGTAGAGACGGGGTTTCAACGTATTAGCCAGGATGGTCTCGATCTCCTGACCTTGTGATCCGCCTCCCAAAGTGCTGGGATTACAGGGTTGAGCCACCGTGCCCGGCCTGAAATGCAACTTTTAATTAGAACTTGGAAGAAGCTCTTAGAGTAAATTAGAAAAAAAACTTCTACCTTAATTTTTGGAAACCATTTCCTTTGCATGAATAAATAAAGCCTGAAATAACAGTGGGAACCTGGACTATGATCATCCAAACTTGCAAAGGTAGTGCTTTCTAGTCCCACTTATTTATACTTTACAAAGGTTGCTGATAAAAGATAACCATGTTGCTTTTCCCCTAAGTGGTCTGAGGTAATCTGTGAAAATGGTTGGCTATTCACTTGACCTGGAAAACCCCAAAAAATCATGCAACTCAAGAGGTTCAAATCTTTGTGTTCACTGTAAGAACACTCGTGAAACTGCCCAGGCTATCAAGGGTATGCATATATGAAAAACCACGAAGTGGCCAGGCATGGTGGCTCACACCTGTAATCCCTGCACTTTGGGAGGCCGAGGTGGGTGGATCACCTAAGGTCAGGAGTTCGAGACCAGCCTGGCCAACATGGTGAAACACCATCTCTACTAAAAACACAAAAAATTAGCTGGGTGTGGTGGCATGCCTGTAATCCCAGCTACTCAGGAGGCTGAGGCAGGAGAATCACTTGAACCTGGGAGGTGGAGGTAGCGAGATCACACCATTGCAGTCCAGCCTGGGCGACAACAGCAAAGCTCCGTCTCCAAAAAAAAAAAGAAAAGAAACACCATGAAGTATTTTTAAAATGTCACTTTACAGAAACAGCATGTACCATTCTGACATTACAATGGTGGAGTTGGTAGGTGTGCCGAGGCCAAGCAGTGGGACTGGACACAAGGTTGGTGGTCCAAAGAGTGCTGAATGTTTGCCGCACATGCTTAAAAATGCAGAGAGTAATGCTGAACTTAAGAGTTTAGATGTAGAGTCTCCGGTCATTGAGCATCTCCAAGTGAACAAAGTACCTATGATTTGCCAACGGACCTACAGAGCTCATGGATTAACTCATACATGATCTCTCCCTGCCGCATCGAAATGATCTTTAGTGAAAAGGAACAAATTGTTCTTACACCAGAAGAGGAGGCTGCCCAGAAGAAAAAGATATCCCAGAAGAAACAAAAACTTACGGCACAGAAGTAAATTCAGCGTTAAAATAAATGCAATTAAAAGTGAAAAAGAAAAGTTTTCTCAAGGGCAATACAAAAATTTAAATACGTAAAGCATGTGATCACAGTCAAGAAGTCTCAATCACCTCTAAATAGATCATCTATAGCAGGATCACCTATGGGGTGGGTAAGGTGGGACAGAGTCCAGGGAAAGGGGGATTGGTGAGTTTAAGTGTCTGATTCCATTAAATTCCTTATTAAGGCCAATCATAATACACTACATGTTTTGTATAAGCTGTACCTTTAGTATACTCATGGACTAGAAAAAAGAAGTATAGACCTTACTAAGTTTGGTAAGAAATAGGGTTGATACATCTATTGAAAAAGCTTCCTTTGGGTTGAAGCTACAAGAAACAAGAATAAAAATTTTAAAGGAAAAAGCGGTACATGAAAAAATGTTTCTATCTTAACAAAAAACTAATTCAGTCCTGTTGAATCTTTATAGTACTCAGCAAGCAAATGAAAATAATTTTATGGAATCAGTGTTTTAAATACCTGTATCATTTGCACTACTCTCAGATAAAATGACATATGTTTAAATATTAGTAAAGAAAACAATTTTTACGAGTTTTTCTATTTTATGATAGCAAAGACAAAATAGTGCCACGTATTAAATCAGCACAACTTTATATCTTTGAAATAAAATTACTGAAATTTTTCTTACCTTAAATCAGGCAAAGGTGAAGGATTAATAAAAAGATTTTTAAATCTGTAATTTGTAAATCTGGAGAAATCACTTGTTCCTATTTCTTTGTGAGGTGTTTCAATGATAATGCAAGGACTGATCCCCCCAGATAATACAGGTGGCCAACAATTCTGTCATTAAAAATAAAGAAGAATATCAATTTGTGCAAGGAAAACCTTAGTTTTTATAATGGATCTTTTATAAATGAAAGCTAATATGTCTAAAGAATTGTAATTTTAGCTAACATAGATGGCAATATAGCTAATTTGACATTCATATTTTATAAACAAGCCATATAACTCACGTTGATTTTTATAGAGTAACAGGATGTTTTAGACAACAAAATGCAATTCTGGTAATAGAAGACACTAGGTGTTGAAGGAGGCAGTAATAACAAAATGCATCCGTAGTCTAAAATACTAATCACTTTCAAGATCACAGAATCGCAGTTCTCTGTATCTAGCAATAGTAGCAGGGACCTTTTTTTTTTTTTTTTTTCCAAATAGCTCTTTTTAAAACAAGTGTGCTCTGATACTTTTGAATATTTGAAGGCAAAACCTTAAAAATGGAATCAATTACTTAAAGGATCCTTTTCCCAATAATGCTGGTTTCAAAGGCAATCACTATCTCCAAAGTGTTTTCTGTAAAACACATAGGAAGAAGAGGTACCAAAGGGCTGCGTGCCAGGCTGTCAATGATCTCACATCCTATTTATGCCCAAGAAGCAGCTATTAGGACCGTCTACTAGAGTCTGCGAGGGAACAAAGAGCAGTATATTGGACAGATTAGGCGGGCCCTGGTGCACCAGGCAGTTCCAAGAGGGAGGGATTTACAAAAAGGAACCAGCTGCTTGAAGACACTTACTCTGCAGCTGTAGTAGGATTCGGGCACATAGAAACCACCCAAAGATAAGCGCCTTCCTGCTGACCTCTAGGGGCATTAAAAGTAAAAGTGTCAGAGGAATCTATTGGAAAGCAATAAACACATAATTCTATTCTTATTCGTCTATCCTCCATTTTCCCCCCAAACCCACCCAGTCCAGTTCTGCATTACCCTAATTTCATACTGATGTTTCTTGGTGACCTCCTCTCTTCTTTTTTTGACATCCTGGAAAATAGAAAAGACTATTGGTAAACTGAAGTCCCAGCATGGCATTTCGTTCCTCCCTCTTTCTCCTTAAATCACCTGGGTTGTTTTCCTCTTCTTGGCCTGGATTATCTGGACTTCTTGGGGTGATTCCGTCTGGCTGGGCTGGGGCTGCTGCTTAGCTTGTAAACGGCTACTGTGGTGAATTTTTAAAAAGGAAGTGTAATTAGTAAGTTAAAGGCGGCAACTAATTTGAAACATGTCTCTAAGACAGATGTTACCTTCGTCTTGACATTCTCTTCTTTCAGGTGTGTAAAACCTCTGAAGGGGGGAGAGGAAAAGCCGCAGTCAAGTACATTGTCATTCACATTCTCCAAGTGCTGATTTGGAGGTGAAAGCTCAGTCCCTCCGAAGGGGGCCTGGGCCGTGTGACCCTGCCATCTTCTGTGCTATGTTAGCTAGCTCGTGGTAATTCATTTTGGATACACGCCTGCATTTTCTTAACTGAATGTACAGCCGGGGCGCGGGTGTCCAAAAATTTACCAAGCACTCCTGGCACCTTGAACGCGTAGGGAGGCACATCTTCCTTAAACGGGTTTTTCTGGGTCCTCCACCCTCTCCCCCGTACACCGGGAGTGGGGCTTGGGTAGCGCCCCCGCGTCCCGCCTCCCATCCTGGACGAGCGCGGAGAGGGGGTTGTGGAGGCAAAAGGCTGTGGAGAAGCCGGTTCCGCGCCAATTTGGAGAGCGGCGGTGGCGGGGAAGCAGGGGGCGGAGGAACCGAGACTGGTGTCACGGCCTTCAGTCTCCTTTCCCTCCTTCCCGGTCCCGCAGCCCTACCGCCGCTCGGAGAGGCGCCGGGACCCCAACTCCAGATGGGAAGCGGGGGGCGGGGGGGAGGGCAGGAAAAGGAGCTAAAGAAAGGGGAGACTGGGCTGGCCAGGAACTTTTCTCCCCATGGAGGGGACCCGGCCTCCCATTCTCTCTCCCACGGGATAGCTCCCTAAATGAGGGTGGGATAGAGAAGCCCCTAGAATGAGGGGCGGCTCTCCATGCCCTGCCGCTTCCCGGCCCCCTGCCAAGATTCCTGACAGGGACGGAACGCGGGCACCCATGACCCCCAGCCGTCTAGTTCTCAGCCCTCCCGTTTTTCCTCCCTGAGGCTCCCGCCTGTGGTAAGGGATCGGCCCAACTGGGCTTTCTTTCCTCCCGCATCCCCCCTTCGCGCAGCACCTCCTCACCGCCAGACCCGCTACCGCTCGGCTCAGCTGGCGCCGGCGCCAACACAATATATAGGCCGGGCCGGGCCCGCCCCACACGCATGCGCCTCAGACTGACACCTCCGGACAGCGCGCTCCCCTCTCCCGCCCGTCCGCCCGCGCGCCCGCGCGCCGCGCCCTGCTTTCAGTGCGCGCCCGCCACCCGGAGCGGCTGTGGGGTGCATTCTCCCGGGCCTTCGGCCTGCGTCCACCGCGCTCCACGGCGCGGCCAGCGGCGGCAGGGAAACTCTCAGGGGCTCCTTCTCCGCGGCTGGCCTCCCCACCGCCCGGCTCCCGCATCTCCCGCCAGTTTGCTCTTGCTCCCTCCCACTGCATTTCGGGGGTATCAGGCCGCAGCTCAGCCCGGGCGCATAACAGGGCGACGTGACTCGGGCGACTATAGGGTGGCTGGGAAGTGACCGTCCTGGGGCGCGCCCTAGCTGTCCCGCCAAGGCCTCAGGGAACCCGGGTCTTTCCTGAGCGACGCGGGGACCCGAGGGCCCGCCCCTCGGGGAGGAGAGAAGCGTTGGCTGAAGAGCTGGCCAATGGGAAGCGCGGGCGGCAGCACAACGTGGAGTGGCTGCAGAATGTAAACATCGCTCAGTAGCGCGCAGAGCCACCTGCGGCTCTGCGCTCCTCAGTCCCGGCCCGCAACCACTCAGAGCCCGCTCCGCCAGCCCTGCGCTGCACACTCAGGGAAGGCATCTCCAGCCCGCCTACCCAGGTATGTATCAACCCTGTTTTCCGGCTCCCTGCTCCCCCTACCGGGTTTCTCTCCCCATGGGTGGGTCGCTCCCTCAGCCCGCCGCCCTGCCCCTGCAGTGGCCTCCAGCTGCCACCCCGCAGTCCCCGCGCAGGAAACGCTCGCGCCACGCCGCGCCCTCCCTTGCTCCCTCTCTAGTCCCCACCTCCAATTCCGGGGTCCCCGAGGGTAAAACCCCTCTTCGGAGCGGAGCCCGAGAACGGCATTATCCCTCCCCATGAGCGCGGTGGTCCCCGGGGACATGGCCGGGTGGGAAGAACGGTCGTCACCACGTGCAGGCCCCGGGCCTGCCTGCCGCGCCCCGCCCCGCCGCCGCCGCCGCCAGCGCGCCCTGCGGAGCCCGCGCGAGCCGGCAGCGCGGGAGGGCGCCGTTCGCGCCCGAGCGCTGTTGGGAGGAGGCGGGCCCGACGCTCTTCCTTTACCGTTCCCGGAGTGTTTAAACTTAGGGGTCCCTTCGCTGCCTCTATGAATGCCCCCACAACTAGCGCACCCCAAAACTGCACATCATCAAGTCAGACTTGCGGCGGGTATTCCGCAAAGAGGTTTTGCGGCGGGAGCAGCGAGGCGGGGAACAGATCTGGGAACAAAGATCCCCCGGGTGGAGGAGCAGTGCGAAGCCCTCTCGGAGACCCGCGGCAGCTCGGGCGGGCCACGTCTGCCCTGGCCCTGAGCGAGCGGGAGGGCGAGCGGGCCGCGCCGGGGAGACTGAGCTGCGCGGGCGGGAGCCCTTCCCGAGATGCACCGGGAGGCGGCGCCCGGCGACCCCGGCTCCCGCCCGGTCTTTTGTGCTGCGCCGCTGGAGCGCGCTTGAGGCCCGGGAAATAGCCGCCGCCGGACGGTCGCTTTGGGGCGGGCGAAGTCCTTTTCCACACTTTTTCCATTCTTCGTCTCGTGACGCCGACAAAGTAATTGTTTCTCTCCCTAATTTACCTGTAAGAGCTTTGCCCAAGGTGACAGCATCAGGAGAAGTTCATGCCTTGTCAGTCCCGAGAAACTTTCTGCCATTTCTAACGATTAGGATGGCTCTGGGCGGTGCAGAAGTTGCCTCCTTTTTGCAGTCACTCAAAACGCAGTTGCCGGTATAGCTAGCTTAAAGGTCCAACAGCATGATGTCAAGAAAAGGGGTCAGGGGTCTCCCAACAAGCGTCACCTGATAGTGAGCAGAACTGGTGGCCCTTGTGGTTGAATTTGATTAAATGTACTGAGAACCAGTATGTCGAGCGACGTTTGTGGGATTCATCTTTGAATGATGAATGTATGCTCAGTACTGAGTTAACTAGTAAATTGGTTTTAAAAGACACTACTCTTATAAATGTCCTTTGCCATACTCTTGGCTATTATGTGAACAGAATACAATCATAGTAAGGGAGAAATTAGAAAATTCCAAGACTTCTTTGTGTGGAGAGGAATAGAGTGAATTCTCCCATATTACAGGTACCTGGTCAGTAGACAAGTGGGTCTGTTAAAAAAAAGAGAAAATAAAGGGCGGGGGGCGGGTATGTTTGTTTTTAGCTTGCTTTTTTCCTACTTATCCGTTTTAAAATTCACCTAAAGTATTTTCCCCTATTGTACATGTAAAGTTAAAACACCATGGTAAATAAACTGTTGGCCTCTACCATGCTTCTTTGGGGTAACTGTTTTGATTGCTCCGACATTCATTTTCAGGAGGAAAAAACCCCAGAAGATTTTTGGAGGCACAGGCTTAAAAAAAAAAAAATTCAGGCTTAGCCCACCCATTTCTTTATTCTGTACATTTTCTTTAGTATATCTCCTCTGTCGAAGCTTCACAGATCCTTTTCTCTGTGCTACAGTTATGCTCATCTTACAGGACAAAAATTAAATGTCTTTTATTTCCAACTAGGCCTCGGAAATTGTTTTGTTCACCTTTTTATAGCCAGTATTCAGCAGTTCAAAGGCATAAATAGTAAGATTTGGGTAAATGCTGGTTTGAATTATGTGTAGGATATCCCATTACAAAACTTTAAGTCTCTAGGTTACCATGATGGATGATAGATGGATGGTGGAATTATTCCCAGTAAATATCAGACTCTTAAAAACATTAATAGACTCTATTTTTTAGAACAGTTTTAAAGAAAAATTGATCAGGTGGAACAGGACTTGCATATACCCACTCCCGTCTCCCGCCCACCACACATGCACAGTTTCCCCTGTTATTGACATCTTATAGTATGGCACATTTATTACCCTATGATGTGTTTGCTATTAATGAATCAATGTCGATGTGTTATTATTAACTAAAGTCCATACTTTATTCCAGTGTCTTTAGTTTTTACCTAATATCTTTTTACTGCTCTAGGATCTTATCCAGGATAACCATAACATTTAGATGTCATGTCTTAGGTTCCTCTTGGCCATGGCAGTTTCTCAGACTTTTCTTGTTTTGATGACCTTGACAGTTTTGAGGAGTGCTGGTCAAGTATTTTGTAGACTAACCATGAGACAAAAACATCAGATGAATTCCAGTAGAGGAGTTGACTGGGGTTATGGGTTTGGGGAGGAAGATTATAGAGATAAAGTACCATTTCCATCACATCATACTAAGAGTTCATACCGACATCATGATTTATTACTATTGATGTTGATCTTGATCACCTGGCTGAGGTAATGTTTGTCAGGTTTCTCCGTTGTAAAATTATTCTTTTTCCTCCCTTTCCATACTGTGCTCTTTGGAAGGAAGTCACTGTGTGCAGCCCACACCTAAGGAGTGAGGAGTGATCTTTTTTAGGGTGAAGTATCTGTATTATTTTAATTTATTCTGCATTAGAGATTTGTCTCTTCTTCCCCATTCATTAACTTAGTCATTTATTCCTATCAGTATGCACTCATGGATATTCATTTTATAATTTGAATTATAATTCAATAATACTTTTATCTTGTTGGTTAGATTGTTCAAAACTTTCACCAAGGTATTTTTCACATGGTTTTATTGTCATGAGACTCATTTGAAGCTAAGCAAAAATGAATGGTGCTTAATGATAATCAGTATTTCTCACGTAACAAGAAAGGAATAAAACATTTTCTTCCCATTTAATGAAACTTGCTTATCCTTCATGCTTATCTAAAACATACCTAAAGGAAAAAAACACTTTGTATTTTAGTAGAGATGAGGTTTCACCATGTTGGTCAGGCTGGCCTTGAACTCCTGACCTCAAATCATCTGCCCGCCTCGGCCTCCCAAAGTGCTGGGATTACAGGCAGGAGCCACTGCACCTGGCCAATTTTTAAAATTAGAATCAGGTGAGGTGCAGTTTTAAAAACAATTTTATTGTTAAAATACATTTTACTATAAGATAGTTTTGACTTCACATACTATGTGGAAGGGTCATTGGGACCTCTAGATGTCCACAGAACACACTTTGAGAACTGCATAGATAGTTGCCCAAACCAGAATCCTGGGAGTGAACTTAGTCATTCCTTTCTTCTTTTTTTCTGAGCTCCATAATCATAGTTAATATTTCCTGGGTAAGATAGTGTGCTAGACTGTACCCCAAGCCTTCACATACTATTCACTCCTTCAGTCTTCTACCAACACTATGAGACAGGTGCTAGTGACTATCATTCCTGGTTTATAAATGAGGAAGCTGAGGCACAAGTGTAGTTTGCCCAAGATCCACAGTAGAGTCTAACTCCAGCTCTCCTGTGCTGTGCTGCCTCCATTTATCACCAAATTCCTTTCTGTTCTGTTTCCAAGTCATTTCCGTATTCATGCTTTATTTCCCTCTGCCTTATTTCAGGACACCATTCTCTCTTCAGTGCAATACTCTTCTAACTGGTTTTCCTGACATGCATTGCCCCTTGCCGTCTGCCTTCCAACCTATTGCCAAACTGCCCTTCCAAAGCACAGATGCCACTCCTTAAAACCTTTCTATGCCTCCAGTTGGATTAACAGTCAAACCCCAAAACTTAAACACACAAGACCTCTTGCGCCCAGGAGATCCCCCTACATGGAGCTCTCCACATCCCCTGCCCTTCTTACCTTGGGACCTTTGCACCTGCACCTAATTCTCCCCACCTCCATTGCCTTTCCCCAGCTAGATCCCATTTATTCATTAATACTCAAACACTGCCTTTTCTAGAAAGTTGTCTTGCCCTGTTCTGAAGTAGGACTTTCCTTTATACCATCTGTTCTCCAACTTATGCTTGCCTCTACCCCTGCTTGTGTCTGCCAGGCTGTAGGGAGCCCCTGAGGGCAGGGGCTGTCACTTTCAGGGCTGGCCTGCGGCCTGGTGGACCCCAGCCCTCTTTGTGGAATAAATAGAGGGGAGGGGGCAGAAGTGTGCTCTTGGGGTGGCCCTTGGAACCTAACTCCAGGAAACACTTCCTTGAAAGAGCTTCGCAGCTGGCACCTTGGAGGGCTCAGCAGGGTGGCAGCAGAGCACTGCCTCTGCTCCTGAGCTCTGAGTACACCAGAGGCACCAGGGAGTCTAGGCAGATGAGCCTCTGGCTCTGCTAGTGCTGCGCTTGGCTGCCACCTCAGAGGGAGGGCCCTTAAGAAGGAAGGCATTGTAGATTGTGAGACATAGACAGCACACCTCAGAGATGGTCAGTTCAGCTCCTTCATGATTCCTGAAACTCCACAGTGAGGAGAGAGAACAGAAAAGTTGGGCAGTGATGGAAATCCAGAAGCTCTGGGAGGTTGGAATAGGTGGGAGGGCACAGAGTGCTCTGGCCGGGGCCCTGCTCTCCACTGAGGAGGATGTGGAAGTCACCAAGAAACACTGTTCTCTGTCCCCAGAGCTTGAGTTCTGTTGGACTGGGGAACAGAGGATAAATGTGGAATGGATAACTATTGTTAAGCATGATGCAAAAGAAAAGATGATATGGCGGAGGGGACTGCAGGGGCGGGGAGTGATCTGGGGAGGACTCACAGAGGAGGTGACATTTTATTTAGTTCAATCATTAATTCAACAACACTAGGGCACAGTGAAGCTAACAATTCCTGCCCTTTAGAGCTTAAATCTAGTGTAAGGGAGGGGGAATGTCATAGAAACTAATAAATATGTCAGATAGTAATAAGAACTAAGATGAAAAATAGGAGCAGGGTAACAGATAACAGGAGATGCTATGTTAGCTCTTCAGGGAAGGTCTCCTGGTGAGACATTTGAGCAGAGAACTATGAAGAGAGAATAAGCCGTGCAGATAGGAAGGAAGAACTTCCTAAGCAGAGGAACAGAAAGCCCGGAGGACCTTGGCATATTTAGTGCACAAGGAATTTCGTATGGCTGGAATGTAGTGAGCAAGGGGGTGATGGAAGGAGATGCAGTGGGAGAGAATGTTTTAAAAGCATCCAGCTGGCTGCTTTGTGAAGCATAGACTCCAGCAGGGGAAAAGAGTAGAAGCAGGGAGACTGGATAGGAGATGGGTGCAATGCAGGGAAGGGGATGGTTTGTGGGAGCAGGCTGGGTGGTGGAAATGGGGAGAAGCACACAAAGGATATACGCTGAAAGTAGAGCTGTGCTGATGGATAGATTGAGGCGACAGAGACAAGTAAAAGACAAGCAACTAGATGGGTGAATGGCTGTCACTCAGAGGAACAGCTGTGGGGTAGGACAGAATCAGGAGTTGGTTTTGGACAGGTTAAATGTTTTAAAATTTCCTCTACATTTTATTGTTATTATTTTGAGACAGAATCTTGCCCTGTCACCCAGGCTGGAGTGCAGTGGTGAGATCTCAGCTCACTGCAACCTCCACCTCCCAGGTTCAAGCGATTCTCATGCCTCAGCCTCCCAAGTAGATCATATTACAGGCATGCCATCACCATGACTGGCTAAGTTTTTTTGTTTTTTTTTTTTGTATTTTTTGTAGAGTCAGGGTTTCGCCATGTTGACCAGGCTGGTCTTCAACTCCTGGCCTCAAGTGATCCGCTGGCCTCAGCCTCCCAAAGTGCTGGGATTGCAGGCGTAAGCCACTGTGCCCAGCCTATTACGAAAAATTTTAAACATCCAGCAAATTTGAAAGGATTTTATAATGAATACCCATATGCCATACTACCTACATTCCACTATCAACATCCACTATGCTTACTTCAACACAGATCTCTCCATCTATCCATCCATGATTCCATCTTATTTTCTGGTGCATTTCAAAAAAAAAAAACAAACAAAAAAACAGGATATATCAGTACACATCTCCCTAAGTACTTTAGCATGCATAGCATTAGCAGTTCAATATGAAATGTATAGCCTGGGCGTGGTGGCTCCCACCTGTAATCCCAGCACTTTGAGAGGCCAAGGCAGGTGGATCACTTGAGACCAGGAGTTCAAAACCAGCCTGGCCAACATGGTGAAACCCTATCTAAAAAACAAAAATTAGCTCAGCATGGTGACCCACCCATGCCTGTAATTCCAGTCACTCCGGAAGCTAAGGCACAAGAATTGTTTGAACCCAGGAGGTGGACATTGCAGTGAGCCCAGATCATGCCATTGCACTCCAGCCTGGGTGACAGAGTGAGGCCCTGTCTCAAAAAAAGAAAAAGAAAAGATAAATCTTAGGTATATAATCTTAATAAATAGACTTGTGGAACCCAAACTCTTGTTAGGTTGTGGAACATTACCATCACAGTGTTTTTGAATTTCATTCATGTTGTTGCATGTATCAGTACTTTGCTCCTTTTTATTGCTTAGTATTCCATTGTATGGATATATGCTATACTTTGTTATTTTTAAATTATTAGCTATTGTGAATAAAGGCATTGTGAACATTCTTGTATGTCCACAAGGAAGCCTTTTTATGGACATACATACATTTTTTTTTTTTTTTTTTTTTTTTTTTTGAGATGGAGTCTCACTCTGTCACCCAGGCTAGAGTTCAGGGGCACCACGTCAACTCACTGCAACCTCCCTCTCCTGGGTTCAAGCAATTCTCCTGCCTCAGCCTCCCTAGTAGTTGGGATTACAGGCACCTACCACCACGCCCAGCTAATTTTTATATTTTTAGTAGAGACTACTAAATGGGGTTTCACAATGTTGGCCAGGCTGGTCTTGAACTCCTGACATCAGGTGATCCGCCCGCCTTGGCCTCTCAAAGTGCTGGAATTACAGGCGTGAGCCACCGTGCCCAGCCCGTGTTCATTTCTTTTGAACATATACCTAAGAGTGGAATTGTGAGGTCACAGGCTAGGTATATATTTTATTTTGAGAACTAATAGGGGCTGGGTGCAGTGGCTCACACCTATAATCCCAGCACTTTGGGAAGTGGAGATGGGAGGATTGCTTGAGCCTAAGAGTTCGAGACCACCCTGGGCAACCCTCGCTCCACAAAAAATAAAGAAGTTAGCTGGGTGTGGCGTTGTGCCCCTGTGGCCCTAACTACTCAGGAGGCTGAGGTGGGAGGATCACTTGAGCCCAGGAGGTCGAGGCTGCAGTGAGCTGAGATTGCACCACTGCACTCTAGCCTGGGCAACAGAGAGAGACCCTGTCTGGAAAAAAACAAAGAAAACAACAACAAAACCGGCATAGTTACAATGAAGTACAGCCATGTGTATCAACCAGGATAAATCTCAGAAACAATGTTTTTCAAAAACAAAAGCAAATTATAGGTCGTGTTCAATTTGATAAATGGTATCATATTGAAATTTGAAAGCATGTGATACAAATTACATGTAGTTGTAGATACATACTTATGCAGTAATAGCATAAAAGCATGCTTCACCAAAGTAGTCATCAATTTCAGGACAGTGGCACCTTGGGTGGGGGGAGGTGATGAATGAGATCACAGGGGTTTATAATAGACTTCGGCTATATCTGTAGCATTTGTATTTCCTTAAAAGCATCTGAAACAAGTAGGGTAAAATGTTAATAGTTAATAAACTGAGTGATGGATGCACAGAGATTAATCTCTACTTTTTGGTTCTGTTATTTGGTAACTTGTTAGTTTTTAGGGTGCTGTTTCTGAACTATTTACTCACTACCCCCAACCCCCATCCACCCTGCAACCCCTAATTCTGTAGGTAATTGAGGCTGGGCTGAATCAGGATGTGTGGGGCGGACAGCACTGTCTTTTCCCACTCTTGTGACTCCCTCTTCTTAGAGACCCAGGGCAGAGCACCTCTGCCCTGCTCCTGGCTCCCTAGCCCTGAGATAACTTCCAGGCCTTCCTTCCCCTCTTGGTTCCTAAATCTAGGTCTGTGAACTGGGACAAGCTGTCCTTCCAATCCCAGTTCCAAACCTTGCTTAACATTGAACCTTGAACCATGTTTTAAAATAATTTGTTCTGTTCCATTGTTTTTCTTCAGAGACTGTAACTTTATGCAGTTTCATTTGCCTATCACTTCTCTAATGATTTTAAGTTTCTATATTTTACTTAATTCTGTTATGTCTTCCACAGTATCTTTCACAGTAGTGTCTCTTCTCCCTTGTGTTCCTTGTAATTTGTTTTTTTTTTTTTTTTTTCTGCAGTGTTTCTGTATTTCTGTCCCATTTCTTTCCTAAAGCAGTTTTTAATCTGCTGGCTCCTTTTTCGTGCCCTCCTGTGGTTTGTCACCTTCTGCTGCCTGACCACCCCTTCCTTGAGTTCTTTATTTCTGCTTTGTCATCTTCCTACATAACTGTCATTGCCTTATTACATTTTGTTTGAATCATAATAGAATATTGGGTTAAAATTTTCTTCTTCTGACCGGGTGTGGTGGCTCACGCCTGTAATCCCAGCACTTTGGGAGGCAGAGGTGGGCAGATTACCTGAGGTCAGGAGTTCGCGACCAGCCTGGCCAACATGGTGAAACCCTGTCTGTACTAAAAATATAAAAATTAGCTGGGCCTGGTGGTGCATGCCTGTAATCCCAGCTACTTGGGAGGTTGAGGCAGGGGAATCGCTTGAATCTAGGAGGCAGAGGTTGCAGTGAGCTGAGATCGCAGCATTGCACTCTAGCCCAACTGAAGGAGACTCCATCTCAAGAAAAAAAAATTTTTTTCTTCTTTGTGGCAAGATTTTTTGGATGAGTTTTCTTTCTGCAGGGAGGAAGTTTTGCCACTCTTTTTCAGATTTTTTTTTTTTTTTTTTCTGGGAGAACCTTTTGTGGATTTAAGAAATCTTTTTTTTTTTTTGATGGGTCGGATTTTTCTGAGCCAACAGTTAGCAATTGAGTCCTGTGATGTGAGAGGGGAGGCAGCTTTCCTTGATTCTCAGCTCGAGGGCTCCCTCCTCTGTTGTAGTGAGGCCTACTCTTTACTGAATGGCACCTCTGTGTAGCCAGACCTCCTCTAACTTGAGGATCCTAACCTCACTTGGGTGGGTTTCATGAAGCCCAGAACTTCCCTGGCCCTTCCCCAGCCTCTGATTCGGAGGCATCCTGCCCCTTCCTGCCAAGGTACTCCTCTGTCTGTTGGAAGCTGTACTTCCCAAAGCTACCTGGGTGTCCTCTAGGCACTCTGGTGATTTCCTTCTTCCTCTCCTAGTGTTCTTGTCCTCTTCCTTCTTGGTCCTGCTCACAGTGGTTCCCATCCAGGGTGAGTCCTCTCCTCTTGGGGTTGAATTTTCCTGGGGATGGCTGAATTTCCACCACCAGCTGGACTCCTGTGCAGCTTCTGGTGTTTCCTATGGCACCTGCCCACACGTTGTAGATTACTGTGCTGGTTTGGGGGTGACGCCACACACAATGCGAAATTTGTAAACTTTGTCACTTCCTCATTTCACTGAAGATACAGTTTGTAGGTGTTTCACACCTTCATTCTTGTTGCCCTGTAGATTTTTTTAAAAAAATTATTTATATTTTTTTCATGTCAGATAGGTAATGTACCAGCATCATAACAAGGTTCAAGGGTGGCACATCTCACCCGTGCACGTGAATACCCAGTCATCATGTTTATGAACTCCAAAGGATCACCCTACAGATTCTGAGCAAAGCTGTCACCATGCTTCCATCAGGCTGCTATAGAGTCCTTAGCAGGTATTCAAGGCCCTCCACAGTCTGCCCTGCCCTCTTTGGTTTTTCTCTGTTCTCTTTGGTATGACCACTGCTCCAGCTGAACTAATCTATTCACCATCCCAAGAACTTATCCCACACATCCCTTTCCCTGTGTCCCTGCTGTTCCCATGACTGCACTCTCACTTCAGGGCTTCCATGTGGTAGCTGTTGTTTGTGGTGACCCCATATGTATTTCTCCCCTCTCCCTTTCTGCTGGTGTGAGAACCTAACCCACCACTCACCAGCAGGGCCAGGTGTGTAAACCCAGTTTGTTGATTGTGGTACCCTTTCCCTTGGCAACAGGGATTGTTTCAGGAAAGGATAAATGTTCCAAGCAGGGCCAAAGTCCTCCCTCCACACAAGCTAGCCAGGAAGCCTGCCTCTTGCCTCTAGGGTCACTGTGTCAAAGAATGTTCACCTGGAGGACCTCCCATCTGCAGTACTAAAAGACATGCTGACACAGAGCAGAGGGAGTGTCCTGGTTTAAGTCCTGGATCCACCTTGGTGGTTCCTAGTAACGTAAGCCAGCCCATCACATTTTAGCTTAAGATTATTTTGAGTCAGTTTTGTCATGTGCAACTGAGAGAATCATGACAAATACACCTGACCTTGTTCTGCCATTGCCCCTGTGCTTTATCTATTTGTATACATTACACTATAGGGTAGTTGTGATTGCCTGTTTATTTGTCTGTGTCTCCCACTAAAAGTTCTTAATTGCACCATCACCATCATGTGTCCAGCACCTAGCATTGTGCCTGGCCAGTGTTGGACAGTAAATGAAAATTCAGTTGAAACTACATGTCTGCTTTACCAGATTCTTCCTCAGGGTCTTAGATTACCAAGTCCTTCATGAAGCCTTCCTGGCAAGTGAGAGAATGTATGTAAAATGTCTCGCACTGTGACCAGCACAAAACAGTCTCTCACAAGAGCTGCATCCTTCTCTCCTGTGGTTACTCCAGCCAGAAGTGATGCCTTTCTCCTTGTAGCTCCTATGTCTCATTTAGTCAAATGGCATCAACTCATACTGTCTAATACTAGAGTTTGCATTTCTCTTAAGTTTTCAATGTGAATATAAATGCCAGGAAGCAAGGACTTTGCACAGTGCACCATGCTAAAGAATCTGCTGTTGTTGGACATACTTCTGAATGCATATGTGAGCAATAGTTAGAAGTTAGATGCAGGTTAGTGATCCATTATTGGCTGCAGGAATCTTCGTGCTGTGTGAGACACAGATAGATTCAAAGGACCCTAGAAAAGGGTAGAGCTCAATCATACGTTTGCAGAGTATATGAATGGTGTTTGAAAATCTAAAGCCATAACAGCTTACCGCAGCCGAAACATAGCTGTGATTATCCCATATACCCAAACATCTCGCTCCTTGGTAAAAGCTGCTACTTGTCCAAGTTGAATAATTGGAATGAGAAAGTCAGAGTTTATCATGCCTTCAGTTCTGATAAGGGGAACTGAGTACTACCAAGAGAAGGGGCCAGAAGCTCTGGGTCTAGAACTTTGTCTCATACGTCTCATATCAGCCTCATACTTTTCTTTGCCTGTGTCTTCCATATGTAATTAGTAATAGTCTGGTTGATTCAGCCTTTCATTTTTTAGTCCTGTGACATATCCCTCAGGAGGTACTGAGAACATGTGCCTGTGAGTCAGCCTTTCTAATAGAATGTAAGCTCCAGAAGGCCAGGGACTTGGTCTGCTTTGTTCATTGCTGAATCTCCAGTACCTAAAACAGTGGCTGGCCCCTATGTATTGGATCATAGCAGGTACTACATTCATCTCTCTAGTAGGGTGAGTACAGTTTATTTCCCTTGTGTGTGCCTTGCTAAAATATTTATGTTTAAATTTCTGTATTTGATACACATTGTGAAAGGACATTTTCAAGTCTAAGTCCCATGACGTAAGTGTGCCTGTGACTCCCACTAAAAGCTCTTAATTGCACCATTGTGTGCTCAGTACCTCGCATTGTGTCTGGCCAGTGTTGGACAGTAAATAAAAATTCAGTGTTTTATTCACTGAGGTATAGTGCCTAAAACAGAAGACATTCCATAAATATTTGTGGAATGAATGACTTAAATATTTGATTAATGAAGTTTAAGTTGAGCAAAGAAATGAGAACTAGTAGCTTGGATTTACTAAGAATACTATGCCACGTTTATTTGTTTGTTTATTTTTAAAGACAGTCTCACTCTGTTGCCCATGCTGGAGTACAATTGTATGATCATAGCTCACTATGGACTCAACCTCCTGGGCTCAAGCAATCCTCCCACCTCAGCCTCCCAAGTAGCTGGGACTACAGACGTGCACCGTCTTCCCTGGCTAATTTTTAAATTTCCTGTCGAGATGGAGTCTTGCTGTGTTGCCCAGGCTGTCCTCGAACTCCTGGCCTCAAGTAATCCTCCCATCTCAGCCTCCCAAAGTGCTGGGATTATAGATGTGAACCACTGCTCCTGGCCTATGCTACATTTATTTTAACATCTTTATTGTTCACAAGTTATTTAACAGGCATCCCCTTACTTGAGTCTTGCAACAACCCTATGAGGTTTATTTTGCCAGATTTATAGCTGAGGAATAAAACTCAGGGGAGTTAAAGGGCTTCTCTAAGATTATTTAGCTTGCAGATTGGGACTTGAACCCAAGTCTTGACTCCTAATTTTATATTTGTATGAATTCGTCCAAATGTCATAAGAAATTATCCACATTTTGTAACTAGAATTACAGAATCTGAGAAATAGAAGTGGCCTCGCACATCACAAATCCTGAACCCCTCATTTTTCAAAAGAGGAACATACGAATTGGAAAGTTTATATATGTATCCAAAGGTACACATCCAGTTTAAGAATTTCAAAAAGCTGGCCAGGCACAGTGGCTCATACCTATAATTCCAGGAGTTTGGGAGGCTGAGGTGGGTGGATCACCTGAGGTCAGGAGTTCGAGACCAGCCTGACCAACATGACGAAACCCCATCTCTACTAAAAATACAAAACTAACCAGTGTTGGTTGTGCACGCCTGTAATCCCATCTACTTGGGAGGCTGAGCAGGAAAATCTCTTGAACCTGGGAGGCAGAGGTTGCAGTGAGCCGCGATTGCGCCACTGTACTCTAGCCTGGACGACAGAGGGAGACTCCGTCTCAAAAGAAAAAAAAAGAAAAAAAAAAAAAAAAGCACTTTGGGAGGCCAAGGTGGGCAGATCACAAGGTCAGGAGTTCAAGACCAGCCTGGCCAACATAGTGAAACCCCGTCTCTACTAAAAATACAAAAAATTAGCCAGGTGTGGTAGTGGGTGCCTGTAATCCTAGCTACTCAGGAAGCTGAGGCAGGAGAATCGCTTGAACCTAGGAGACGGAGGTTGCAGTGAGCCGAGATCGCACCACTACACTCCAGCCTGAGTGACAGAGCAAGACTCCGTCTCAAAAAATTTTTTTTTTTTCAAAAAGCTGGCCAGGCATGGTGGCTCCTAGCATTTTGGGAGGCCGAGGTGGGTGGATCACTTCAGCCCAGGAGTTTGAGACCAGCCTGGGCAACATAGTGAGACCTCATCTCTAAAACAAATTTTTAAAAAATTATATATATATATATTCATATATATATATATATATGAATTACAAAAAGCTGGCTTCTCCAGCCAGTGCCTCTGTGTGTCACCTGGTTTCACTCAGCCTGAGAGAGTGCATTGAGCTTGTGAGAGACCAAGTTGCTGTCTGCTTTGTCTGCATCAGAGGCCCCTGAAAACTAGGCCCCTTTCTGACAGGAGCATGGCCCTTCTTGGAGGAAACCATAATCTCGCCCTCATTTTTTTTTCCTTCTGTCTTGTATACCTTGCAGAGGGGTAAGGTGGGTGGGAGTTGTGGAAAAGGTATCCAGCCAGGGTTCCGTACTCCTGCCCGTTTAGGAACTTTTTTTTTCTTTCTTGAGATAGAGTTGCTCTGTCACCCAGGCTGTAGTGCAGTAGCACCAGCTTGGCTCAATGCAACCTCCGTCTCCCGGGTTCAAACAATTCTCATGCGTCAGCCTCCCAAGTAGCTGGGATTACAAGCATGTGCCACCATGCCCAGCTAATTTTTGTATTTTTGGTAGAGACGGGGTTTCACCATGTTGGCCAGGCTGGTCTCAAACTCCTGATCTCAGGTGAACCACCTGCCTTGGCCTCCCAAAGTGCTGGGATTACAGGTGAGCCACTGCGCCTGGTCTGAACTGGTCTTGATAGAGTCTTCTGAGCTTGAAAGTTAATAAAATAATAACCTATCTCTTTCTTTCTTTCTCTGATACCTCCTTGTGTAAGCCCTACCCCAACTGAGAGTTCACATTGCACAGAATCAGAGTCTTGCCTTCTGTCCAGTGGAAATGACTTTATCAGAACTGTCAGGAAGATAGATTCCATTGTTTGGCCTTGCATATCTCTATGAGTCAAAACCTGACAATAGGAACAGCTCAGACCTAAAACGTACAGAGATTACATTCAGTAATACCACTTTTCATTTAGTTTGTGGAAATCAAGGTTCCAATTTGTAAGAATGTATGTTCAAGAAAGTTTACTATAGCTTTTTTTGTAATAGCAAAAACGTAGAGATAATTTGAATTTTATCAGGAAGTGTTTTAAAAAGTATGGTTCGCCGGGCGCGGTGGCTCAAGCCTGTAATCCCAGCACTTTGGGAGGCCGAGATGGGAGGATCACGAGGTCAGGAGATCGAGACCATCCTGGCTAACACGGTGAAACCCCGTCTCTACTAAAAAATACAAAAAACTAGCTGGGCGAGGTGGCGGGCGCCTGTAGTCCCAGCTACTCGGGAGGCTGAGGCAGGAGAATGGCGTAAACCCAGGAGGCGGAGCTTGCAGTGAGCTGAGATCCGGCCACTGCACTCCAGCCTGGGCCGCAGAGCGAGACTCTGTCTCAAAAAAAAAACAAAAAACAAAACAAAACAAAACAAAAAGAACAAATAAAAAGTATGGTTCATCTATAATATAGAATATATCATGCAATTTTTAAAAAATGAGTTGAGATTACCTATATGAACTTGAAAAGCGGTGATACATTCGTAAGTGATAAAAATTGCAGTGTAGTGTTAATGGAAAATGTTACAGTAAGATCTTACTTTGGAGAAAAATAAGGAAATCTTTCTATGTGTGTATACATGATTTTATGATCCTGGAGAAAGAAGTGGCAAGATGCCGCCTCAGCTATTAAAATTTGTTACCGTGAGAGCAGATTTGGCCTGGGGAGGAGACATTAACACGTCTGTATTTGACTTTTACAGCAAGCATGTATTGATATTGTGGTTCTTTAATAAAGTGAAAATTTTGAGGAGCATGGGTTTGAGATAAACAGATGGATTATAAGCTAGTTTTTATCACTTAATATTCATGAGAGGTTTGGAATTAATAAATTATCTAACTTCAGCCTTCATCTGTAAAAAGGGAATAACACCTACCTCACAGTGTATAATTAAAGGAAATATATGAAGCTTGTAACATTATCCTTTTATAAATGTTACTTTCTTGGCTGGGCGTGGTGGCTCATGCCTGTAATCCCAGCACTTTGGGAGGCCGAGACGGGCAGATCACGAGGTCAGGAGATTGAGATCACTGTGGCTAACACGGTGAAACCCCGTCTCTACTAAAAATACAAAAATTAGCTGGGCGTGGTGGCGGGCGCCTGTAGTCCCAGCTATACAGGAGGCTGAGGCGGGAGAATGGCGTGAACCTGGGAGGCGGAGCTTGCAGTGAGTGGAGATCGCGCCACTGCACTCCAGCCTGGGCGGCAGAGCGAGACTCCGTCTCAAAAAAAAAAAAGAAAAAAAGTTACTTTCTTTTTCCTTCCACACAAGGGATTTGGAGTAGAATATTAAAATAAATGCAGGGTGCGTTGGCTCTGCTACTGGTGTGTGTGCTGTTCATGTTCTCAACTTGGCCTTGGCCTTCCAAAGAGGTGGATTAGTGTCTCCACAAAGATCCAGCAGATAATCACTATTTCTCCCTTTAATCTTTTTAGAGACAAAGTAAGAATAATATGCAATGGTGCATTGGCCCTCTACGGGTTATTTACCTGGTACCTCAGTTATTACTAACCCAGCCGAGAAGCAGGAAGGAAGGAGATGGGCCTCTGAACAGCTAAAACAGATGTCTAAAGTTGAGGCTCTCCTGGATCATTTATTCTTAATTTAGATAACAAAATGAAGTTTTTCCAGCTTTGGCACGTTAGTGAGGATGCTATAGCAGGTACCCTGGGAGCAGCCAGAAGTGACAGCCTGGTTTGAGCTGAGGGGTCTATGGAAGACTGATACTCAAACACAAGAGCTCAAGAAGCCAGATGGTCTGAGCCCACACTTGGTTTTCACAGTGAATAACTGCTCTTCATAATGACAAAGCTGCATTATTAGAAATTAATTCGTACTTCATATAATCTTGCAAAGGCTCTTAGAGTGTGATATCATTTAGGAGGTATTACCACCAGATGTGATTAAACTCCTTCAGTTTGTCTGCAAAGTTTTGTTTTTGTATCAGTGCCAGAATTTAACAGTGGTCTCTATCCTACGAGGGAAAGATAGAGTAGCTGCCTTTAGTTAGAAATGTACATAACCAAGAGTGACAGGCATTAGAAATTGTTCAAAAAGGATCTTAACCTGAAACAGTGCAATGATTTCCTACAAGTGCATTATTTGCCTTTTGAGTAAAATAAGGTCCACTGTCTATTATCTATCTTTGCAGCCTGATGAGTTTTAGAATTCAGAGCTTTTCAGATTTTTTGAAAGGAAATATGTATGTATACAATAACCACACGTCACGTCACATAAAAGCCCTGGCAGGGTCTAAGGTAACACACTATAATGAAGCATTAATATTTTTGCAGTAAAGTGTATGAAGTACTAATTAGGACAAACTGTGTAGTTTATTTAAATAATAAACCAGTAAACTGGGTGTGATGGCTCATGCCTGTAATCTCAGCACTTTGGGAGGCTGAGGCGGGCAGATCACGAGGTCAAGAGATTGAGACAATCCTAGCTAACACGGTGAAACCCCGTCTCTACTAAAAAAAAAAAAATACAAAAAACTAGCCAGGCATGGTGGCAGGTGCCTATAGTCCCAGCTACTGGGGAGGCTGAGGCAGGAGAATGGCATGAACCCAGGAAGTGGAGCTTGCAGTGAGCCGAGATCACGCCACTGCACTCCAGCCTGGGCGACAGATCGAGACTCGGTCTCAAAAAAAAAAAAAAAAAAAAAAAATTAGCTGGGCGTGGTGGTGTGTGCCTGTAATCCCAGCTACTCTGGAGTCTGAGGCAGGAGAATCACTTGAACCTGGGAGGGGGAGGTTTCAGTGAGCCAAGATCACGCCACTGCACTCCAACCTGGTGACAGAGCAAGACTCCATCTCAAAAAAATAAATAAATAATAAACCAGTCAATGAAAGAGTGGAACAAATATAGATTGTAAGTACTCTAGTAGTCATTTTTCTAAGGAAAACATTTTATAACTCTTTTAATATATACAGGTTCAAATTCAGCTAAATATGCCTGTGCATACAAGGATGAACATGTGTAACCTCTAGTGTTTGTACATCCTAGAGGAGAGGAACATCAGTGCCTGTCCCAGCAGCAGGCTGGCGGGGGACATCTGATGCCAGCAGGAGCAGGATTAAATGCTGCACTCTAGCGGCGCCCTTTTTAAGGACTCCTTGCTCCCCATGTCATAATGGTTCATTAATCTGGGTTCCCGTCAGTTCCTTTTTAATTATGAAAACTGCCGTAAACTCATGTTCACTGAATAAATGTACATGGCTCAAAGCCCACCACTGACTGATCACACATTTTCACCATATCATCTAGTGATTATTGTTCTACCCATTTTACAGTTTCCTCTTCATCATCACTATAACCCTCATGATTATCTGTATTTAAAACCATTTCTGCACCAGGCGCCGTGGCTCACGCCTGTAATCCCAGCACTTTGGGAGGCCAAAGCAGTAGGATCGCTTGAGGCCAGGAGTTCAAGACTAGCCTGGACAACATTGCAAGACCTCATCTCTACAAAACAGTTTTAAAAATCAGCTTGGCATTCTGGCATGCACCTGTAGTCCCAGCTACTCAGGAGGCTAAAGTGGGAAGATTGCTTGAGCCCAAGAATTTGAGACTTCAGTGAGCTCTCATCACATCCTTGCACTCCAGCCTTAGTGACAGAGCGAGACCTTGTCTTTTTTTTTTGAGACCAAGTCTTACTCTGTGTTGGTTGGAGTGCAGTGGCACAATCTCAGCTCACTGCAGCCTCTGCCTCCTGAACTTAAGCGATTCTCCTGCCTCAGCCTCCTGAGTAGCTGAGACTACAGGCATGCACCACCACGCCCAGCTAATTTTTGTATTTTTAATAGAGACAGGGTTTCACAATGCTGGCCAGGCTCGTCTTGAACTCCTAACCTCAAGTGATCCGCCCGCTTTGGCCTCCTAGAGTTAGGATTACAGGCGTGAGCCACTGTGCCCGGCCTGAGACTTTCTCTCTTAAAAAAAAATTTTTTTTTTCTTTTTGTAGTGGTTTCTCCACTTAAAACAGGCACATCAGGGTCTTCACTGTCAATGTGGAATATTTATTTGATATCGGTTTTATAGTTTAATGGATAAACTTTGGGAATAAGGTAGTCTTCTTATTAGTGATATAAAATCCTTTGAAGTCTTCATCTGTAGATTTGGTTTCAAACATCACTGTAAGCCAGCATCCATGCCACTGCAGGGAACTCACGCAGCTGCTGTGGAGTAGTTATTGACCAGCCAGAAAGTACTTACCTGGTTACTCATGTTTTGTTTGCAGAGTAAGGCCTGGGTGAGTTACATATACCTCTCAAACATTTTAGATGTTGCTCTTTCCAGCCACTGCCAGTTTTATGTCATGTGGCCAACAATAGTGGCACACCCCAGAACAGTCAGCCAGTTCCTCAAAGCCTATGGTTGCTCACTCACTAGTGTTGTGAAATGTTTTTCCAGAATGTGCCACCTGGAAAGAGCTGTTTCTTCAGCACTTTCGATTTGCTGAAGACTAAGGTTCTTGGCTGGGCACGGTGGCTCACACCTGTAATCCCGGCACTTTGGGGGGCCAAGGCAGGTGGATCACAAGGTCAGGAGTTCGAGACCAGCCTGGCCAACATGGTGAAACCCCATCTCTACTAAAAATACAAAAATTAGCTGGGCATGGTGACGTGTATCTGTAATCCCAGCTACCTGGAAGGCAGAGGTGTCTCAGAAAAAAAAAAATAATAATACAAAAGTGAGTAACATGTGGAACCACATATACATAGAGGTACACAGCTCAGAGCTTACAATTTATGTTTTATTATTACTATTTATTTATTTTAGCTTCATCGGGTACATGTGCAGGTTTGTTACATGGATATATTGTGTGATGCTGAGGTTTGGGGTTTGATTGAGCTCATCACCCAAAGAGTGAACATAGTACCCAATAGGTCATTTTGCAACATTTTTCCCGTATTTCCCCCCTCCCTGCTTTTGGAGTCCCCAGTGTCTATTGTTCACAACTTCAAAAAAATTTTTTTTAAGAGATGGGGTCTTCCTGTGTTGCCCAGGCTAGTCTTGAACTGCCGAGTTCAAGTGATGCTCCCACCTCAGCCTCCCAAAGTGCTGGGATTACAGGTGTAAGCCACTACCCCCAGCCGATTGTTCTCATCTTTCTGTCCATCTGTACCCAGTGTTTAGCTCTCACTTAGGAGTGAGAACACCTGATACTTGGTTTTCTGTTTCTGCATTAATTTACTTACAATGGCGGCCTCCAGCTGCATCCATGTTGCTGCAGAGAACATACTTTTGTTCTTTGTTATGGCTGTATAGTATTCCGTGGTATATGTGTACCACGTTTTTTAAATCCAGTCCACTGTTGACAGGCATCTAGATTGATTCCATACTTCTGTTGTGTATAGTGCTGTGATGAACATGCTAGTGCAGGTGTTTTGGTAGAAGAATTTATTTTCCTTTGGGTGTATACCCAATACTGGGATTGTTGGGTCGAATGGTAATTCTATTTTTAGTTATTTGAAATATCTCCAAACTGCTTTTCACAGGGGCTGAACTAATTTGCAGTCCCACCAACTGTGTGTGTTTCCTCTTCTCTGCAGCCTTGTCAGCATCTGTTACTTTCAGGGCTTACAATTCAGAATGAGATCAGAC
This sequence comes from Theropithecus gelada, assembly GCF_003255815.1. Lineage (NCBI taxonomy): Eukaryota > Metazoa > Chordata > Mammalia > Primates > Cercopithecidae > Theropithecus > Theropithecus gelada. Next base: position 97,262,134 of record NC_037676.1, read on the forward strand.
AGGTACACAGATCATATACTCACAAGGGGCTTCAGAGAAATGAGTGGTTAAGTTTCTGTCTAGGAATTGGGGAAGAAATAGGAGGACTACAGAATAAGTGATACTTGTACCAGACCTCCTAGGATAGGTGGGATTGTATTGGGTGGTGGGAGAGATTGTGAGGATATCCCTCCTTTGATATCTGTGCTCTCCTTTTTTATTAGCAATAGAACCCCTAATTTAGCTGAAATAAAAATTAAATTTCCCATTCTGCCTTAAAGCTGGGAGAGGCCATTGACTGAGTTATGGTCAGTGGAATTTAAGCAAAATGGTACGTACAACTTAGGCAGTGAGGCATAAAGTATGAGGAGTTTTAAGGTTGTTGGGTAGCTGGGGGAAGTAGCACGATAGTGTAGGAAAAAAAAAAAAAAAACAAAAAAACGAAGTTCATGCAGTTTCTTAGAGCCTGATGCAATACCTTTCCATCTGTTGTTTCTCAGTAGCACATTCAACGTGGAATCTAAGATGGTCCTGACAAAACAACAGAGGCAAGCCATGCCCTTGTCCCATGGGATTAGTGCCAGCCAGCCAGCAACAAGAAATTTCCTGCAATAGGACTGTTATCCACTAGTCCATCAGTCTGAGGGGGTAAAGGTCAGTGCTGTGGCTTTAACATCTCATAAATGACCCATCCTGGCTGTCATCCTAAGTGTTAGCCACTAAAGTTTACTTAGTATCTACATTTAAAGGAATTACTATAAAGTAAGCCAAATTTTAGCTTATTCCACCTATTAAAAAACAAAAATGGGCCAGGTACAAGGGCTCATGCCTATAATCCCAGCACTTTGGGAGGCCGAAGCAGGTGGATCACCTGATGTCAGGAGTTCAAGACCAGCCCGGCCAATATGACAAAACCCCCTCTCTACTAAAAATACAAAAATCACCTGGGTGTGGTGGCATGTGCCTAAATTCCAGCTACTCAGGAGGCTGAGGCAGGAGAATCGCTTGAACCTGGGAGGCAGTTGCAGTGAGCCGAGATCTTGCCACTGCACTCCAGCCTGGGTGACAGAGTGAGACTCCATCTCAAAAAAAAAAAAAACAAAAAAAGGCCAGGCGTGGTGTCTCACACCTGTAATCCCAGCACTTTGGGAGGCAGAGGCAGGCGGATCATGATGGCAGGAGATTGAGACCATCCTGGCCAACACGATGAAACCCTGTCTCTACTAAAAATACAAAAAATTAGCCGGGCATGGTGGTGGGCACCTGTAGTCCCAGCTACTCAGGAGGCTGAGGCAGAGAATTGCTTGAAGCCGGGAGGCGGAGCTGGCAGTGAGCCGAGACCGCGCCTCTGCACTCCAGCCTGGGTGACAAGAGCAAGACTCCATCTCAAAAAAAAAAAAAAAAAAGCCACAAATAATAAACTTGGAAGACAAATGATTAAACAGTGTATGTCAATGTAGAAGGTTCTGTAATAAAAAGTAACCCAATCAATAATCTAAGGATTTTAGTCCTCTTGTTTTTATCTATTCTAGCGTGTCTTGTGAGAGCTACAGAGGCGTTTACAAATATCTTTGCATTAACCTGAAATCAGCAAGGTAGTCTAACATACTTACTGGAATTCATACTGTAACACACGTACTGCTGTGAAATACAACTAGAATCCACATTTCTTAGATTAGTATATTTATCTCCTAATATAACAATTGTGAAATAAAAATTAATGTAAGTTCTGCCACAGTTGACAGTAAGATGTACAAAACTTTGGGTCCAAAATGAATTCTTTTTGTGTAGTGATCAGGTGGTTGAATTACCAATGTGTATTGGCAATGGCATCTCCCCAAATTGGTTTTAAAATAGAAAATTCAACCACAAAGAATCTCTCAGTCTTAGAAAAAATTTAGCACATCAACGCTATACAGCTTATAGAAAATGTCAAAGAAATGTACAAATTCTATTAAAAAAATAGGGCAAACATTTTAGTTGGAACATAAAACTAATGTCTTCTTCTTTATCAAATCCTCCCCTAAATGTTATGAACACATGCATTAGTGTTTTTTCAAGCCCATTTTATAACAAGATGTACAAGTGATAATTCTTAAGTTTATTCATTTTGCTTTAAGAATATAAAATACATCCATCTCTTCATCATGTTTGCTTCTTATATGCAAGAATATTAGTAGAAGCCTCTTTATGCTTATGGTCCCTCAGGTATTTCTGCAGATCTCTGGCGGCTGTGCATTAATATTCTGCAGCACATGTTGCCAAGTGCCTGTTTTGTCAAGTTTTTTTTTTTGATCAGCGAAACTTTGTAAGTTGTTTCTTAGTTCCAAGACTTTCTAACTTGCTGTGGATTTCTGGGTAAATATTTGTAATTTTTTTTTCCAGAATGAAATTCTTCCTGACTTTTAAAACTCAAACTTCTAAGTGCACCGACCTGACCGATTTGACTCCCTTCCTGATCAGTGCCATGGAAGCAGTTCAGGTGCACCAGAGACACAAAGCCAGCCTCAAAGAATCACTCTAATCTAAACATAGAGGGCTCTTCGTGTCCTCTAGGGCCCAGACTTGGTTTGAAGCAGAGAACCCTGGCCTGCACTTCCCAGGGTTTCCAGAGGTGATGGTGCAGAGTAGGCCCTGGGAGACTGGTGGAGAAATAAGCTGCCAGGGAAGCCACCACTTCAGACTCTGCTAATGTTATTTCAGAGGCTGGGATGATCACAGACAATCCTGGTCAGCTCTTTAATTACTAATTCATTTTTCACCTTTGCAGACTTCTCTAGAGGTTATTGTTAGCCTGTGAGATAGCTGTATCATTTCATTGATTTCTATGTTATGACATACTCTTGGATACAGTTGTCAAACGTTTCTTTGACAGGAATAATTTTATTCCTGTAATTAAGCATTAGAGAGCACCCCACACGGGGATACATAAGCCAGAGTGTTCTGTCTGTATCCCCAGGTTCACCCAAACTGGAGATCTCATTCTTTGCTTCCTCCTTTTGCCCTCTTCCCCTGCACCCCAATCACACTCGTCAATTCTGTGTTCATAGTATCTCCAACATCCTTCTCTTTCCATCCCATTCCCTGTGTTTTACCCTTGGGAGGTGTTTAGTAAATGCTGACCAACTGATACAATTTCATTTCCCTTTTTATTCCTTGCATTTGAATATGACACTAGTTTTAATTTAGTTAAGTGTTAAGTTTTATTTAAAACCTTTAGGCTATGGTGTATTGAAGTAACTTTGGGACACATTCTCTTTAGCCAGATAATTCAATGACAAAAAAACTTGAAAAGCTTAAGTTTTGTTCTTTTTTTTTTTTTTTTTTTTTTTTTTTTTTTTTTTTTTTTTGAGACGGAGTCTCACGCTGTCGCCCAGGTTGGAGTGCAGTGGCGCGATCTCGGCTCACTGCAAGCTCCGCCTCCTGGATTCACGCCATTCTCCTGCCTCAGCCTCCTGAGTAGCTGGGACTACAGGCGCCCGCCAACACGCCCGGCTAGTTTTTTGTATTTTTTTAGTAGAGACGGGGTTTCACTGTGGTCTCGATCTCCTGACCTTGTGATCCGCCCGCCTCGGCCTCCCAAAGTGCTGGGATTACAGGCGTGAGCCACCGCGCCCGGCCAAGTTTTGTTCTTGTTATAGAGGAACCAAATTCCTCATTTCTTTTAGGAGTATCTTTTGAAATACATGTTATTTCCAGCTTAAAGAACTTAGAAATAAAGTCTTACCCCAATAGATGACTAGATGTGCCAGTGTAATTATTTGAAAGTATTTTTAGAAAGTATTATTTAGATAGAGTCTTGCTCTGTCACCCAGGTTGGAGTGCAAAGGCACAATCACAGCTCACTTCAGCCTTGATCTCCCAGGCTCAACCAGTCCTCCCACTTCAGCCTCCCGAGTAGCTGGGAGTACAGGTGTGAGCTCCTGTGCCTGTGATTACTTTACTTTTTTATTGAATGTACCCCATAATTATTGGTTCTTGTTTATTTTTTCTTTATTTTTCTTTTTATCGGGCAGCCACCTGAGCCAGGGTAGGCTCAGAGAGACTTCTAGTTCTTGTTTTCAAGTAAGAAGTCAAACAGTTTACAATGTCATTCATTTTGTGCAGTTCCCATGATTTGCTCTGTCATTTTCAGAGCTACCAGGAATACATAGTGTTGAGTCTGCCCACTTGCTTTTGGCTACACTTATTCCATCCCAGGGACAGAGAGGATGCTCCACGCCCTCAAGAGTGATAGCCACTCCTCGCAGGCCACACTGGAACCCCCTGGTGGCAGTGAACAGTACTATCCTGTCTCCTGGAAACAGGCCAATATCCTGCATCTGTAACGTGCAGCAGGAGAGCCCTGATGTTCTCAATGCTGACCTGAACGTCAGGAATTCCAGGTGCTCTGAATTATCTGAATTTGTCATCCAAATCAACATTGTAAACCAAGCAAATTAGCAACAAGGTCTAAAGCATTGCAGTGACAAGTTAAGAAATCCACACTTGGACCTAAATGTTAAGTCACAAAATTTCTAAATTAAAATGGAGCAGATTCAGGAAGGCTCTGTGGGATTTTTTTTTTTTTTAAACATAGAGTTTCCTATAGTCTGTTCACTTTGGCAGGTCACACTTCATGTTAAAATACTCTTTTTGGAGGATGTGACCTCCAAAAGAAAATGTTAAAAGGGGGTACAGATGGCTGCTATAAGAGTTTGCTCTATAGTGATAACACTACATGGATAAGATAATAGTAAGTGTGTGTGTATATTTTTTACGTATAGTGATAACACTATATAAGAACCATCTGGATAGAACTCAAGGTAGTGTCTTGGATCACAGATTGAAAGATCCTAACCAGGTGTCTTAGTTCATTCCTGCCCTATAACACAATACTCTAGACTGGTAATTTATAAATAGAAATATATTTCTCACAGTTCCGGAGGCTGTGAAGTTCGAGGTCAAGGCGCAGGCAGATTTGGTGTCTGGCAAAGTCTCAATCTACCTTCAAGATGGCTCCTCTTGCAATATCCTCACATGGCAGAAGGAGGGGAGGGGGCCAAGTAGTTCCCTGAAGCCTCTTTTATAAGGACATTAATCTCATTCGTAAGGGCAGAGCACTTAGGGCCTAAACATTGGAGCAGTGATTGGAGTCGCTGCGTGTTCCCCACCCAGGGTGGTACATGAACCCCAGTATGCAGTAGAAGGGAACAAGGGGAGGGCTGGGGCTTGAGTCGCCACTGCTTTCCATCATGGCTGCTGTAGCCCAGTGTTGCTGCAGAATGTCTGCCCAGGCATGGGTGCTGCAGGATGCCACTCCGGAGCCCTATTATACTTGACTCTCCACCCCCAGCCTCAGCTTGCTCCTGGAAAGCTGCACACTGCTCGTAGGCTGTGTTGCCAACCACCTCTGCGAGCATCCCGCAGTTGCCTCCCATTTGGGGGGGGTCTGCATTCAGCTGCAGCTGAACCTCTGAAGAAATGAAAGCCTTGAATTCCCATCCCTGCTCATAGTTTTTGGCCACCTATTAGGACCAATCTCCACACTTAAAGCATTCACCTTCATCCTCTCTAGCTCTGGGAACTCCTTGCTTAATCCTCTTCAATAAGGCTAGAATTAGCCTTAAGAAAATTTAAGAAAAAGCTCTTAAACTCCTTTACTGGATGCCAATGAGACGTACAAGCAGCCTACTCACAAGTGAGAGATTAAGCAAAAAGGAATTTTATCTCACATAATAGTCCAAGGGTAGAGCTTGATCAAGATATTATGTCACTATGGCAAGTCATCCCTCCTCTCCTTTTTGCACATTGGCTGTATCTCTGTCAACTTCCCCTACTTGTGGAGCAAGATAGTTGCCATGGTTCTCGAATCTTCAAGTGTTTCTTGACCGAAGTCAAGTGGAGATGAGTCTCAGCTTTCCTCGGCAGTCCCAGAAAGCCTCAGTGTATCTTACTAACTTTGACTGGGGCACAGTCCTATCCTTGAGCTATCCTGTGGCCAGGGGGAATGCGTATCTGATTGGCCAGACCTGATTCATATGCTTACTCCTGGAGCAGGGAATAGTTAATGCCATCTGAAACTAACCTCGATTCTGGAGGGAGAAATATATCCCTAGAAGAAAATTGGGATACTATTATCAGAAGGGAAATGGATGCAGAATGTTCACAAATACATCCCTTCTTTACTCAGTGTTTTTCTTAATTATAAATAAATTTTTCTGGCCAATGCTCTATACAATTCCTTCTCTACTGTCTTCAAGATCCCTAACAGTGCTTATCAAACTTTAAAATGCAAAGAAACCATCTGGGGAATCCTACTAAAATTGCAGATTAACATCCTTCAGTAGTGTGATGATGGCTGAAATATGGGAAGAGCAGGTGCCACAGGAGCTCCAATAGGGCTGCTCGCTCATTAGCCTCAATTGCCTCTGTGAAATAGGAGACAGAAGGCCAGCAGTGGCTTAGGGCAATGGTCTCAAAGTGTGTTCCCTGGAATAGTAGTGGCGGCATGACCTGGGAATTTATTAGAAACACACATCTAAACTGAAGTTAGAGACTTCAGTAATGGGGTCCAGCAATTCGTGGGGTTTTTTTTTTTTTGAGACGGAGTCTCACTCTGTCACCCAGGTTGGAGTGCAGTAATGCGATCTTGGCTCACTGCAACCTTCACCTCTGCCTCCCAGGTTCAGGCAATTCTCCTGCCTCAGCCTCCCAAGCAGCTGGGACTACAGGCACGTGCCACCACGCCCGGCTAATTTTTTGTATTTTTTTAAGTAGAGACGGGGTTTCACTGTGTTAGCCAGGATGGTCTTGATCTCTTGATCTCTTGACCTCGTGATCCGCCCACCTCGGCCTCCCAAATCACAGGCATGAGCCACCGCATTCAGCCCAATATGTGTTTCAGTAAGCCCTGCAGGAAATTGTGCACACTGAAGTTTGAGAACCACTGGGTTAGGGCCTTGCTGTTCATGGCTCTTGAGCTAGCAGCATGCATATCATGCTAGAAATGCAGAATCTCTGGTCCCATACACAACAGACCTACTGGATTAGAATCTGCATTTTTTTTTGAGGCAGACTCTCACTCCGTCACCCACACTGGAGTGCAGAGGTGTAATCTTGGCTCACTGCAACCTCCGCCTCCCGGGTTCAAGCAGTACTCCTGCCTCAGCCTCCTGAGTAGCTGGGATTACAGGCGCAAGCCACCACACCCTGCTAATTTTTCCATTTTTAGTAGAGATGGGGTTACACTGTGTTGGCCAGGCTGGTCTCAAACTCCTGACCTCGTGATCCACTCGCCTCGGCCTCCCAAAATGCTGGGATTACATGCGTGAGCCACTGCACCCGGCCCCTTCCTCAGTTTTTAAAAAAGCTGCATTGACCTCTGTTGTGGGGATGTGTTACAATATATTCAACTAATCTCCTACGCATAGCATTTAGGTTTTTCAATTTTGCATTTACAGCAGACAGTGCTTCAATTTATAACCTTGTGGTCTGTACAAATTCACAGCAAAGGAGCAAGATAATTTAGGCCACATATCAAACTGTGAAGCCTTGATGTGCCCATCTCCAAAAGCCACCTTCATATTTGACTACCCACTTTTAGACTCCATACAGTTACTGCCTTGAGACCTGATTAAGCTGCTAGATTCCCTGGACACTCTGTAAGTGGGCCTAGCAACAGTCTTCTCAGCTGCAGCCATTCCCCTGCCATTCCAGAGTAGGGTTTTTGTTTTTGTTTTGGTTTGTTTTGGGTTTTTTTTTTTTTTTTTTTGAGATAGTCTCACTCTGTTGCCCAGGCTGGAGTGCAGTGGCACGATCTTGGCTCACTGCAACCTCCACATCCTGAGTTCAAGCAATTCTCCTGCCTCAGTCTTCTGAGGAGCTGGGATAACAGGCATGCGCCACCATGCCTGGCTCATTTTTGTATTTTTAGTAGAGATGGGGTTTTGCCATGTTGGCCAGGTTGGTCTTGAACTCCTGACCTCAGGTGACCCATTTGTCTCAGCCTCCCAAAGTGTTGGCATTACAGGCATGAGCCATCATGCTCAGCCCAAAGTGGGGCTTTCATTTCAACCTGCATCTTCTCAAGTCAACGTTCATGACCTTATTTTCATCTTTGGGTGACTCCTTCTTACCCCTGGCACCTGATCTTTTCATTTCAGCAAAGACTCAGATAATAAAAATCTGTCTTTAAATAAGCTACAGTTGTAGAATGCTGATCTGCCCCAAATATTCATTCACATGGGAGTTATTCTTTGGGCTTCCTGTTCAATTATTCTGAATGTTTACTGGCCTGTTTAAACTAGAGCTCCACAATAGGGGTATCAATGGCATCAGGGAAGGCCATATTGTCCTAAAACACTTCTATAAGATTCTATCTCCATTCACTTGGGAGAAGATCCATTGGGAATTCATCCACCTGGCTTTAAAAAGGCTAAGAACCAGTGTATTACATTCTATATTTTTAAACATTGATTGGAGGGAAAGATACTGGTTGGGGATCACCCTCCAATTCCTGTTCACTTAAGTGATTCCTCATTTTAGGTTAAAAAAAATATCTTTCTTTTTTTTTTTTTTGAGACAGAGTCTTGCTCTGTTGCCCAAGCTGCGCAATCTCAGCTCACCGCAACCTCCGCCTCCCAGGTTCAAGGGATTCTCCTGCCTCAGCCTCCCAAGTAGCTGAGACTACAAATGCACACCACCCTGCTCAGCTAATTTTCATATTTTTAGTAGAGATAGGGCTTTGCCATGTTGGCCTGGCTGGTCTCAAACTTCTGGCCTCAAGTGATCTGCCTGCCTTGGCCTTCCAAATTGCTGGGATTACAGGCATGAGCCACCGTGCCCAGCCTTAATATATGAATTTTATACAAGCTTTTAAATACATATTTAAAATGCATATTAAACATCTCTTTTGGACAAACAAAACTAAACAGTAAGTTGTACCTCCTTTTAATATTAATGACTCTATAAAGATAAAATAAAAGAATCTGGCAAGTGTGAAGTTAAAGGACATTTTATTTACTGACAGATTGAAAACTGTAACTCCAGGTAGTGCAAAATGCACCACAACCCAATTACAAAGAACAGGTGTTAACACACAATGTTTAAACAATGCTACACTCATTTTTGGCAAAGTGCTATATTGTTCAGTCTGTGTACAAAACTGACCATCTATGAACCAATCAGTATAAAAAATTTCTATAAAAACAAAAAGTTTAGACAGTGGCTCAAGAAAACAAGCTGCCATTTATGCATAGATTGATGTACAGTAACCTAACCAAATGTCCCTTTTGAATTTTCAAGTTGACGAAAAAAAAAAAGTGTGTCCAGAAACACATTAAGAAGGCACATGTACAGTCTACAATACTCTTCAGTCTCCATAACTCATGTCCTGCCCCTATAAAGAAAATATGTTCACAATTTTACTTGAAAAAAAGCCACTTAAAAAAAAATAACACATGCAATTATTAAAAGTTCAAAATCTCTGGAGGAAAACACAACCAAAACACAAGCAAAACCACTCATACACTCCAAGCCTGAAACACACATCTAACCTCCCCAGGTACTGGTTTGGTTTTCAGAGGTTCACCTAGAAAACAAATATTAAAACTTCAGGCAAAACAGAGCAAAACTGGACATTTAACAATTACACAATTTTTAAAAGTGTCATAAAGAAAATTCTCAATGATATACAAAATATTGTCCACTTAAGCTGCCTGCCTTTCAAGAGTAACTCTCCCCCCTGCAAAGGATACTGTTGGACATAAAAGATATCCTCTCTGCATGCTTTCCAGTACCTCTTTCTCCACCTTAAACCACTTTAATTGGTGTCAAATTTCAAGTGAAATTGATATATGGCAAGGCTGACACCACTGTATCATGTAGGTTTTCCAAATAAAGCATTTTATGTATAATTTTAAGCATTAAAATAAGTAGATAGAGATGCCATTTCTAAAATATCAGCATGGCTGATGGCAGTGAAACCATCCAAGATAGAAGCCCAACTTTTAACAAGTTTAACCAGTATTTATGGGCCTTATAAAATAAAAAGATAATTTTAAAGTAACATTACAAACATATACTAGTGTCTCCCAGTACAAGGAGCAGTCTCTTAATTGACTCAAAGAACAAAAATTAATACGTGGAAACTCTTAAACTTTTCCCACTAATCTATTTAAATGTAAGTATCTTCTAGTTGGAGTCCTTTATATTTTTGTTTCCAACTCAAAGCAAATGAGAATAATGAAGATACTCTTCCTTGCTCGTTTTTCTTAAGAGTACATAAAGATAATATATAATGTATTTCATCGAGGAGAAAGAGAAGTAGCAAGGATTTCAATGAAGACATAATGATTACAAACCAGTGTACTATACAGATTTGAGAAGCAGAAACAATGCTGAACAGCCTGCTCAAGTTTTAAATAAACTGTCTTCTCACTCAAAGTACTGATACAACAGAGAAGGTATGTAAACAGGAACAGTTTGCATGGGGATAGGAAAAATGTACAGGAAATTAATATTTCTTAAAAAGTCCCTGTGATAGGAAGTCAAAAATCCAATCACTGTGCATCTTTCTGCAAAAAATTCCCCACCCAATCAACCATATAAATGCATTGCCACAGAAGATAAATAATGGATGGCTAATTTTCCACTTACAGTGCAGTACACAATTAGTTGAGGAAGAAAAATAAACATAAGATATATATTATAAAATGTTTTATCAACAAAAACAAACTTTGAGAAACATGGTGCACTGTAAAAGCTAAGAAACTCATTCACGAAGCAATGCTTGTGTACACCACGTATTCCAGACTTTTTCCAAGTAACATTCTATGTTAACAGTTTAGAGCTACTAATTCAGAGGGGTCTTATTTCTCACTGCTTGCATTTTAAAGAAATATGACTAAAGCACATTGTAAACCGCTAATATTTATAATAGCAAAAAAAAAAAAAAGCTCATAATAAAATGCATTTTGGCCGTGTTTCAGAGAATACTTAACAGGTCAACATCGTTTTGTGTTGTGGTTGGCCTTGTGTCTTACACACAGGAGATGTCTAACATCTAATGACCAAGAGTTTCAACTGAATTATATAACCATTTTCTTCAACACTTACATGTGCCAATTTTAGGCAGAAACCACAGTATGATATTCCGGGTGGTGTGGTAATCCCAACCTTGAAAAAAAGCCCAGTGAATGTAATTTTTTGTTTTCTAGGTACAAAGCGTAAAAAACTAGCCCCAGATAAGGCAAACAAAAAGTCAATAAGGAAATCTGGAAAAAAGGCCATTGCAGTTAATACACAAATCTGTTCATGCTGCCAAACAAAATCTAATGGCTGAACTTCTGTAGCTTGTGAGGTACTAACAACTTACATGCAACGTATGAAAAAGAGACGCCGTGTATTCAGAGGTTTACATCCTGAAGACATTAAGCTGGTCTATTTTCAGGTTACCAATGCATGGCCCTATAACAAACATCGTATAAAACATACACACCTTCATGGAAACTCTACCTTATCTCCCAACTCTGGTAAACACAAATGGTAAGAAAACAACTTCTAACTCACTTTGACAAAACTTTACAGACTTGGCCCCTAATTAGACCACAAATAAATAAAGGGGAAGTCAAAACAGAAAGGGCAATAAGGAGAAAGGGGGGATCTAGACTCTTGTTCTAAGAAGACATTCTGGCACTTCATCATAGCCAGTAGAAGAACAATGTAAAACCTCCATCTAACTACACATTTGACCTCTTCCACTCCAAACGCTCTAGTCTAGTCAGAGAAGAGCACAGCTCTTCCCTGAAAGTCTCCCAGGGTTCCCTGCATCAAGCCACTACAGGGTTATTGAAAAATATAATACTTCACATAAGTATATGCTGCTTTTCTCCTTGAAAACATTTTACAGACCTGTACTCATTTAATTAGGGTTGCAGAGGAGATGGAAAAACAAGCTGTTTGATTATGTAGGCAACACTTCTGTCAGTAGAATTGCTTTGGATTGTGAATGTGTTTACTTCAGAGGAAATCAGTCAGAGTGGATGGCTCAGCAAAACCCATCACAACTGCGGAAAAAGGAAGTGACTGGCTAGAGGTAAGGAAATAGATTTTCTCTAAGTTAACTGGCCAACGTGTGAATCGAACCCTGCACCCTGGCCTCATTAGCACCAACACTGTGAAGAACAGCTGTGGCAGAGAAAGTGCCACGGCCCCACCCCATCACCAGATTCAGTAGAAAGGCCCTTGGAATTTCCTACAAGGTTCAGTTCTGAACAGCCCCACTTCAAATCAGTATAGAATCCTCACAGTGACTCTGTGAGGGAGGTAAATGTCACTGCTCCCCTGTTGGTGGGGGAAACAGAGGCCAGAGTGGTTAAAGATTTTGCCTGAAGTTAAAAAAAAAAAAAAAAAAAAGGTCATTTGGACTGCAGGGAAGAATACTTACAAGGCAATTAAAAAAGAAAAAGAAAAAAGTTGAGCCAACCTGTCACTCTTCACTCAGATACCATGAAAGACATCAGCAGACATTCCCCCACACCCTTGCTTGCCACTTGGCAGGACAGGCTCCATGACAGAGGATTTTTCACTCTGTGTGGAAATATAAAGCCTATCTCTTTTCCCATGGGCAGAGAGAAATACGAAGTCACTCAAGTGCCTGGACAAGTATTTCCGAATTTATAGTTGAGAGCAAGGTGAGGAGTGGGCAGAATTGGCAGGAAGGAATCGTAACAAATTAAATACTGCACTAATGGGTTAGTTACAGACATGAATTTTTCCAAATAAAATTTCACAGGTCTAATTTAATCCCTCTGCACGGGACAAGTGCCTCTGTCTACAACACCTGTAATGTCTGTACCACGTCATGCAGTCACATTGGAATCACTGAATGCACTCTTCACTAAAGCTTAATGTACCTGAATTCCAGATGAACTGCATGACTAATCTGGGGAAAAACCATACGCACAGAATACATCGTTTTCTTTCAAAAGAAAGTCTAGCCATAATTCCATTATATCCATGGCAACTATCACCTGTTAATGCTCATATTAGTGTGTAAAAATGTATTCATCATATACAGAGAGATTATCAAGTACTGGTCAATAAAGTGTATAGCTGACCCTGAGAATAAATTTTTGCTTGCTCAAAAGATTAATACAAAATAAAATGAAAATGAAAGATGCCTATTCTCGTACTTGGGAAGAAATGTCTTTAAAATGCTGACTAATGTACACCCTAATAGATTTAAAGACACCCCCAAACAAAAAACACTGTAATTATATTGATATGTTTCCAGAAATAATCTGAAAAAGTGTACAAAAAAGTAAATGTTAAAGGCAAGGCATTATGTGATACACAGCATATAAATCTGGTTTTCAAGATAGTGTCTAAATACACTGATAAAACTGTGATTGGTTATCAATTGGTTGTAAAGAGACAACACTTTCATTGTACATATACACACATCCATACACATATGCACAAACCAAGAGAAACCAACCAATAAAACTTAAAATTCTTAGTAATTGTACTGACGCGGGCAGGGCTGATGAACAACCCAGCCATTGTGCTTGACTTGCCGAGAGTGGCAATCCCTGGTAAGATTTTGGCGACGAAGGCTATTTCTGTTAAGAGACTGTCTTTCACTATGTTCTTTTATCCACTGGGAAGGACGAAAGCTCTTGGGTTGTTCCAGAAAAGTTGTATGAGCAGCAAGAGCTGCAACATAACAATGAATGTGCTGCCCCATTTCATTTTGAGCTTCCACTCTGAAACAGAAAAAAGTGGGGATGTATTAAATAACAGAGTATGTTATTAACGAAACTGGAAAAATTACTTAGCAATTCAGTTTGCCGAGCTAATTTGTTTATGGCTGAATGAGAGTTTGTGTTTCATGGCTGACAGACAAGTTTATTATTCTGTGACCCCACTGACTGATAGTGGTGGAGAGGAGAGCCAACTGTTACTTACTAGAAAGATGCCATGTAAGCCCCAGATGGCTCACTAAGTAGACTGTTTTCTAAAAATACACTTTATACTTTGAATTTCATTTACAGAGCACACACATTTATATAAGCTTGTCTGGGAGGGGAGCTAACATTTATTGAATATCTGCATTTGCCAATTCTTTTGCAAATATGTATTTTAATTCTTACCATAATCTTACAAGGAAAATATTTTAATTCCCAAATTTTACTGATCATAAAGCAGTGTGCTCACAATACCTTCACAAGACATTTCCTGTCTATAAGTAAAATGTTCCAGGAAACATGCTTTAAATCTTTATTTAATATGGAAATTCTACCCATTTACCATTTTTCTAGATAAGAAGCTATAGCTTATTATAGAATAAATCTCTTTATCTCACAACAGGGCACTTTTGAGATGGTATTTACATGGCAATATTATAAGACTCTTGAATAACACAATCTTAAAATATGGCTATACATAGTATGATTATGTTTTCCATATAAAAAAACTAATCAAGTGGGATTGCTATAAACTATGTCAACACGTAACATGAAGAGCTTTATGATTTTTAAGGGTTATTTTACAAAGGAAGGGCAGTGACACATTCTGCCTAAAATCACTTGAGGAAAACACTATTATCTTTTATTACATATATATATGTATATACAAACTTTTTTTAAAGTAGAATTTTAAGAGGCCACATTAAGAAACTAATAGAAAAAAAAGTTAATATAAAGAAAGTTATTTTTAGGCTGGGCGCTGTGGCTCACTCTTGTAATCTCAACACTTTGGGAGGCCAAGGCGAGTGGATCACCTTAATAGAGTTCAAGACCAGCCTGGCCAACGTGGTGAAACACCATCTCTACTAAAAATACAAAAATTGGCCAGGTGTGGTGATGCAAGCCTGTAATCCCAGCTACTTGGGAGACTGAGACAAGAGAATCACTTGAATCTGGGGGGCGGAGGCTGCCATGAGCTGAGATCGCACCATTGCACTCCAGCCTGAGTGACAGAGTGAGACTCCCTCTCAAAAAAAAAAAAAAAAAAGTCATTTTTAAAAGGTCAGCATTTGGGTCCTTTGCCTCCCTATGCATACATATATCACACAGTCTCAAAGTGAATATACTTACTCTGTGCCCGTGAGTCTTATAAGCAGCTTTTCCTGGCCCTACAAATGTTAAATGGTGAACTA
The DNA here is from genome assembly GCF_003255815.1 of Theropithecus gelada. Taxonomy (NCBI): domain Eukaryota; kingdom Metazoa; phylum Chordata; class Mammalia; order Primates; family Cercopithecidae; genus Theropithecus; species Theropithecus gelada. Next base: position 97,277,255 of record NC_037676.1, read on the forward strand.
TTAAATCACTAGTAAGATTTAAAATGCTATTGTAACTTTACTATTAGGACGTGGTCAACTTTTATTAAAACTGGTTTACTATGTGCCATTAAAGGCACATACATGTACTTAAGATAACATGTAAAACCTTCAAAAGCAGTATTTATAAAGGCTAAAATGCAATGAAACGTATACCCCGAATCCCACTATAATTACAAAGCACCTCAATTTTCTGTGCTTTATGCTAATATCCCCAATGACAGACACAATTGAAGCAATTTGACGTCTGAAAGACATGATTTATTTCCTGCTAAGAAAACATTTACTACAAAGCTAGCCTAATTTTGGTAACACCTGATTTCCATCTTGATTTAGCAAGACTTCCTTGTAAGAATTTCAAATCCCAAAATAAGGATGTTAAAAAAAATCATAGTTACTATTTTAAAACTGTAATAATTTACAGGAATTTCCTGTATGCAGAAAGGATTCACATAAAATTCAGTGCATTCTGGCCAGGCATAATGGCTCATGCCTGTAATCCCAGAACTTTGGAAGGTCAAGGTGGGCGGATCACTTGAGGTCAGGAGTTGAAGACCAGCCTGGCCAACATGGTGAAACCCCATCTCTACTAAAAATACAAAAAATTAGCTGGAGATGGTGGCACGTGCCTGTAATCCCAGTTACTCGGCAGGCTGAGGCAGGAGGATCACCTGAACCCAGTGTGGAGGTTGCAGTGAGCTGAGATCGCGCCACTGCAATCCAGCCTGGGCGACAGGGTGAGACTCCGTGTTAAAATAAATAAATAAAATTCAGTGCCTTCTTTTGATCCTTTATATATGGAAAAGTACGTATTTATCCCTATATGTTATAACTGTCATATATGAATGCAAAGACAAACAAGATACAAAAACAACATTCTCACTGTACCAAAACTAGAAACCCATAACAACCTTGAAAAGGAAGGAAGAAGAAGGAAGGAAGAAGAAGAAATCTACTGAAACAAAATGGTGGAGATCATTGCCTAAATAAGTAGTTTATAAAATAGTATATATGGGCCGGGCACAGTGGCTCATACCTGTAATCCCAGCACTTTGGGAGGCCAAGACAGGTGGCTCACCTGAGGTCAGGAGTTTGAGACCAGCCTAGTCAACATGGTAAAACCTTGTCTCTACTAAAAACACAACATTAGCCAGGTGTGGTGGTGCACACCTGTAGTCCCAGCTACTTGGGAGGGTGAGGCATGAGAATTGCTTGAATCTGGGAGGCAGAGGTTGCAGTGAGCTGACATCACACTACTGCTTTCCAACCTGGGTAACAGAGCAAGACCCTGTCTCAAAAACAAAACAAAACAAAAAAACTATACTGCTGGGCATGGTGCCTCACGCCTGTAATCCCAGCACTTTGGGAGGCCAAGGCGGGCGGATCATGAGGTCAGGAGTTCAAGACTAGCCTGGCCAACATGGTGAAACCACATCTCTACTAAAAATACAAAAATTAGCCAGGCATGGTGGTGTGTTCCTGTAATCCCAGCTACTCAGGAGGCTGAGGCAGGAGAATTGCTTGAACCCGGGAGGCGGAGGTTGCAGTGAGTCAAGATCACACCATTGTGCTCCAGCCTGGGCAACAAGAGTGAAACTCTGTCTCAAAAAAAAAAAAAAAAAAAAAAATATATATATATATATATATATATATATGGCACGTTGCCATTTAGGTTAAAAGTTTATGTGTACATACAGGCACAGAAAAAAAACCACACAATCTGGAAGGATATACTCTAGGTTGTTAAAAGTATTCATCTCTGGGTCATGAAAATGTCATTTCCAATTTTTGCATATTTGTATTTTCTAATGGTTTACATTGCATCTGTACTGTTTCTGTAGTAAATTCTTTGCAAAGCTGCTGACTACACATACAAAACACTGAAAAGTAAACATACAAATGCCAGTAAGTTTAAAGTGACTAATTATTATAAATTGTTTTTTTTTTTTTGAGACAGAGCCTTGTTTTGTCACCCAGGCTGGAGCGCAGTGTGGTGTGATCTCAGCTCACTGCAACCTCCGCCTCCTGGGTTCAAGCAATTCTCCTGCCTCAGCCTCCCTAGCAGCTGGGAGTACAGGTGCCCACCAGCACGCCTGGCTAATTTTTGTATTTTTAAGATGGGGTTTCGCCATGTTGGACAGGCTGGGTCTTGGACTTCTGACCTTGTGATCCGCCCACACCAGCCTCCCAAACTGCTGGGATTACAGGTGTAAGCCACTGTGCCTGGCCTAATTATAAATTCTTGAGTGGCATTCCTCAGAGGTAAAATCAGAATCAGGAGGAAAGAATTTTCAAGAAAGGAATCTGAAGCACCTCTAAAGCAATTAATAGCAACTCCAAAAAGTTGTATTTTAAATTTTTGTTGGAATGCCTGAAACGCCTCTTAATAAACTTGTAGCACTGAATACAGTGCCAGTTAAAGTAACATTCCCCACCCAAGACCTTACCTAGGATATAGCCTGGCATCATATAACATACAAGAAAGTTGTTTTCATTTTGGTACAAGCAAAATGAAATGAAATATGTAAAATCATCTATAATATTAAGACTTGAGAGTATAGCAAACTCTGGTAAAGTTAACAAATTAATGTGCTGCCTAGGGTTTGTTTATATCTGGAAAACAGGAAACAGTAGATAGGGAGAGAGCTAGACAGACAGACAGATATAATAGATACAATACTTTTCTTAGTAGAGTCAGAGCCTGGACATGACAACACTAACAATAGGGATATTCTGAACTGCTCCAAGGATCCAAATCCACCTGGACCCTCCACCTAAGACAGGGAATGCCAACATTCCCAAAATACTTTAACAGGAAACATTCCACTAAGGTACACAATAGGACAGTGGGACTTTCAGCTAATTAACAGGGTAATGGGGTTTACTTTAGTGGGTGGGAACAATCTCAGATATTTCCTGGATATATTCTCTGGACAAAGGTCACATAATGTCTCTAAATTTGGGGAAACTTAAAAAGCCAGAAGGCAGAGATTACAAGAAAAGTAACCAACAATTGCTTGGGGCAATAGACAGATTGATTAATCAAGATAATGACTGACAAATGGGCAAGGATCTATTTCTGTCTCTGCTGGGAACCGAAGGCCTCTCCTATACAAGTGGGCAAAATGGTTGGGGGTGGTGAAGATAAATTCCTGGGACTCCTTGGTATGGGAGCTCCATGTGCTGTGGTATCAAGATCCATTGGTAAAGCCCTGATTCAGGCTACAATTAGATTGGAGAACATAAAAATGCAAGTGTTGATAGGATTATGAAAGTTAGGATGTTTAAGTGAGCTTTACGTAAAGAAGTTTTATCCCCTTTACCTAAATGTTTTATGAGAATGGATATGTCTGGCTGGAGACACACTTCCCCTACCTAGTACTGTAAAACAAAACGCATGTAAATCTGCCCTTCATGACAATATTAACTGGACATGCTAAATGGGGACGAACAGCACTGCCCAGGTCCACATAGTGTATAGTAGAAGCTGGATTGGTGGTAGGGACAAATTATCTGTCTGATAGTCTTATGTGGAAGGGAAACTGGCGCTTATGGCAAAAGACTGTGAGCACCTCTCAGTAACAACTACTGGCACTTTGCACTAGAGAATTTCCACATGAGAGGCATTTAATCCCTCGCTAAAGGACATTAATTGACGCTACCCCTATGACTGAAGGACATAAAATGATCTTGAAACCTGAAATACCTATGCTGTCTTTGGTGATATCAGAGAAACACTAATTGGGAGGGCAGTGCCCAGAAGAGTTCCATAAAAAATGGAAATGGTTTATACAGGATCATGTTACGTAGGGAATGTAAGGAGGACACACCCACAAGCAGGGAGCCTCTCTCCACCTTGGACTGACTCTGGAACTGTGTGAGGAGCTGGATTCCACAGTGCTAGTAGCTCTCAACTGACTGACAAAGAGCTGCTTGGTTGTGCATGGCAGTTCCAAGGTGAACAGACAGCATCCTGTTTGGAAGGATGCTACTTTGATCAAAGGAGGTAAAAACAAATCGGCTCTGTGGGTTGAACTGCACGCTGGTTTCCTAGCGATGACGGAAGCCCCTAGGTTTGGGTTTTTGCTGACTCATGAGCAGTGGCCAATGGACATGGTCAGGCAGAATCACAATGAAAACCTGGACTTTTAAAGGGATGGCTTCCATAGGGAGCACAACCCTATGGAAATCTGAGGGGTACATTAGGATGTGCCAATGGCCATCAGAAGAACTCCCTTCCAGGTTTGGAAGGTGACTGGGACTGGAAGCAGATATATCCCCATGTGCTCCCTGGAGGTGCCCTCCTGGGTTCAGGCAATGCAGAGACGGGCTGCATCTAGACATTCCTCTTCTACCCTCTCAGGCACAAATACCAATGAGAACCGTTTTGCCAGTCAGCAAAAGAGACAGACTACTGATGAGGGGCAGATTCCCCGGTGGGAAGGCCCTGAGCATAGCAACAAGTGAGACTGGTGCTGGTATCCCTGGGAAGCTACAAATGGGTCTTGAGAAGAAGAGACAGTCTCTGGAGTGGGCTTTACTTACCCAGTAGAAGATGCAAATGCTCAGAGTGCCATAAAAAACCCAGAACAGAAGATACTGCATGGATGTAGATAGTTGACTGTCATTTCTTCAAACCAAAGGACACACTATATAGCCCATAATGCCCAAAAGCACTCTGGGAGGCAGAGGCAGTGGATCACCAAAGGTCAGGAGTTCGAGAGCAGCCTGGCCAATATGGTGACACCCCCTTTCTACTAAAAGTACAAATATTACCCAAGTATGGGGACGAGTGCCTGTAATCCCAGCTACTTGGGAGGCTGAGAAAGGAGAATCACTTGAACCTGGGAGGCGGAGGTTGCGATGAGCTGAGATCCTGCCACTGCCCTCCAGCCTGGGCGACAGAGTGAGACTCCATCTCAAAAAAACAAAACAAAACAAAACAAAAAAACCCCAAAAAACCCAAAAACAAAATGGGGGGATAAAAGAATGAAGGGCTGGTTGTCCCCACAAGATTTTCCTGTTTTTCTGGTGATATGAGGAAGAAGGGATAGGGAGGATGCTGGTATGACTTATGCAATTCTAGCCAAGGGTTGAGTGTGCTAGTATAATGGTTTTAACTTTTTTTTTCTTTCCCACATCACCTCATTTTTTTTCCCTCTACCAGATGCAATGGTCCTAGGACCAGTGCTGTAACTACAAGTACTGGAAGCAGGGATGGTTCCTGAGCAAGAAGCTGTAATTATGTTTTTAAACCTCATGTCAAAAGTCCTAAGGCCCTTATGGGGTTACCTACACCCCATCTTGCAAAACTGGAGTCAACAATGAACGCAGCTATATTGTCTGGTGGTAAAAACAGCCCACTAATTTTGTACCTATGTCACCTTACTCTATCTGAATGGGAGTGGACTGAGGGAGAGGTACTTGCTAAACTAGTATTGCTACCTGCAATCTAGACCAGCACAGTGGCTAAACCTAACATCCCTTCCAGAGATGGAAAAGTTTGGGTATAAATGAAGAAAAAGAGGATAAAAGAATGAATAAATAGGTTATAAGGCCGGGCGCGGTGGCTCAAGCCTGTAATCCCAGCACTTTGGGAGGCCGAGGCGGGCGGATCACGAGGTCAGGAGATCGAGACCATCCTGGCTAACATGGTGAAACCCCGTCTCTACTAAAAATACAAAAAACTAGCCGGGCGTGGTGGCGGGCGCCTGTAGTCCCAGCTACTCGGAGGCTGAGGCAGGAGAATGGCCTGAACCTGGGAGGCGGAGCTTGCAGTGAGCCGAGATCGCGCCACTGCACTCCAGCCTAGGTGACAGAGCGCGAGACTCCATCTCAAAAAAAAAAAAAAAAAAAAAAAAAAAAAAAAAAAAAAAAAAAAAAATAGGTTATGACTGGGATCAATTCATCATATTAATACCTTGAAACAGGCTCAGAGAAAAAGATGACATTGTCTTTAAGCTCAGGTATACCAGATGCCTGAAAGGGTGAAGCTACATGTTTGCCAAAACCATTTCTGCTTTTGGAAACCAACAAGATCAATAAACCTGCAAACCTGAGTGGCCTCGCCCTGGGAGACATGCTCATACAATACAATGACGGATGTAATGAATTATAGACTGAATGGGATTCCGGTGTTGTGCCAGTAGTTTCTGAGTTCCATATCCTTTTGTTGTAAGGAATCCAAGTTTGAAGACTGAGGCTGGACTGTAAAATATATATACTGTAAAATATATATTCAGTCTTGTCAGTCTCCTGGCATACCACTCCTAAAATCCTTGGAACCTCCAACATGGAAAGTGCATGCTAATTAGTTGGTGGTTGGCAGCAACTAGACAGCTTCAGGATGGGATTTGGTCACTAGAAAGACCAAGTTAGAGTTGGGACTTTTAGCCCCACCCCTCAAACTCCAGAGAGGGGAGAGGGTCTGAAGGTTAGGCCAGTCACCAATGGCCAACGATTTAATCAATTATGCCGATGTACTGATGCCTCCATAAGACCCCAAAAGTACTGGATTCAGGGAGCCTCTGGAGAGCTAACATGTGGAGTTTCCTGGAGGGTGGGGTGCACCAAGGACATGGAAGCTCCATGCCCTCCCCACACGCCTTGCTTTATGCATCCCTTCATCTTTATCCTTTATAATAAACCGGAAAACATGTTCTCCCAAGTTCTATAAGATGTTCTAGCAAATTAATCAAACCCAAGGAAGGGGTCATGGGAACACCAGTTTACAGCTGGTTGGTCAGAAGCATAAATAAAACCGGGGGCTTGAGATTGGCATCGGAAATGGGAGGCAGTCTTTTGGGACTAAGCCTTCAACCTATGGGACACTAGAGAGTGTCCACTGCTGGAGGACTGCGGTGTGTGGAAAAAACCCACACATCTGGTGTCAGAAGCACTGGGTGACTGTGCAGTGTGAGTACTGCAGTAAGAAACTGAGTTCATTAAATTCTTAGACAAGGTTTTCAAGGTTACATCATTTGATGCGATGTAGCTAGAAATACTTGGAAGAAAATAAATTTTAAGACATAATATTCTAGTTGAATTTGATACCCTAAATAATCCAGTCTATAAAGTCAGAGTTATGTTCTAAGATACTTAGCAGAAATGCCAGTCTTATTTCTAATCAGTAGCAGAATTTTGTAAATGAGAATGCTATTATATAACTGGGGCCATGCTACATCTAACTTTCTTAAAAAATCGAAAATGAACAAGTTTTTGTTTTTGTTTTTGAGAGAGTCTTGCTCTGTCACCCAGGCTGATGTGCAGTGGCACAATCTTGGCTCAATGCAACCTCTGCCTCCTGGTTCAAGCCATCCTCCCACCTCAGCCTCCTGAGTAGCTAGGACTACAGGTGTGCACCACCACACCTGGCTAATTTTTTGTTATTTTTTGTGCAGACGGGGTTTCACCATGTTGCCTACGGTGGTCCTGAACTCCTGAGCTCAAGTGATCTGCCTGCCTAGGCCTCCCAAAGTGCTGGGATTACAGGTGTGAGACACCATGACCAGTCAACAAGTTATCTTACGGATCATCTTGTGTACTGTGCACACACATGCTTTCATAAATCTCTAATAAAATTACTTTTGCATCTTCTAATAACTTAGGTTTGAATTAGAGACAAAATGCATGCTCAGTGGACTGCCTACAGAGAGTTAAAATACTTGTAACGTACCTGGGACTACTTGGATTATGTAATTCATCAGTCCCACAGGTGGCCTCACTGAGACCAGGGCAGGAGTTATGCACAGCATAGACAGACATGCTGGGATGTTCAATGAGAAGGTTTTCCATAGGACTCGTTTCCACCTTGATAGTGGTTAATCCACCTGCAGTAAAACACGGGGGTGGGGTGATAAACCAGCTCTCCTCCATTGGACATGACTCAAACTGGAGGAAGCAGGAATCACTTGTATCAGCCAAGCACTCAAGAGATGCCGGTAAACAGGAAAAGACTGAAGGGTGCTCAGTAGGTGACTCTTCACTGATGTCCTCCTCCTCTTCTTCTTCTTCTTCTGCTGAGAAGCCAGTGCAAGTATCTAGATTGTAGTCCATATTACCATCCATGTGTGTTGTAGAAGAGTCCCACAGGATGATTATCACATTGGGCAGTCATTATAAAGTCACCCATCAAATTCACAGCACAGAAAAAAGAAGAAATGATACTATTAGCTGATGCTCACATATCTTCTTTTATTTAGTTCAGAAACAAACCCATTTATATTCATCTATATGATTATAAAATTATTTCTGAGCACAGAAATTGTGTGTGTGTGTGTGTGTGTGTCACTATATGGGATGGATTATGTTGGTTTTGCAGGAGTGATTTTAAGACTGTTTCTATTCTGCTGAATAACTGTGTAATGAGCCAGATGGGTTACTACCTGTCTAATACAAGGGTCTTCTATTGAAGTGCCCTTGATCTAATCAATCTGTAAGAGTTGCAAAACTAAAAACTGATGTCAGTCAATTTCACTGACATTATCTAGCACAGGTGGTTTCCTGTAATTTTTTAAAGACAAACTCCTGCTTACTTTTAAGGCTTAAAAACCCTCAGTTACTGGTTTTCTTATGCAAAAACTGAGATGCAAGTTTCCATTTTTACTGTGAAGATGAACCACCAAGTAACCAAGTGTACCTTACCTATGAAGTCAACAAGAATCCATTCATCATCTTCTTTCTCACTGAATTCTGGTTCTTGGTTGGAGGAAGAACTGACTTCACCCACAAACATTTTATTCAGCCTCTGGAACATTGTTAAGGCAAGACTGAGAGTTTGGCTGGATGTCTTTTACAGCTGAGATTTCAAAACCTTGTCTTCAGTTGGCCTGATGGTACTGACAGGAGATTAAAGTGCACAGGGTGCTTATCAACTTAGGTGAAAAGCAAGAAGAGTCATTATCCCTAAAATAAAACATAAAAAGAAAGTTATTTCAAATCAGCATACACATATGTATATAAGTACGTACACATACACACATACCCTTAGAAAAAAGCATATACCTTGGCCTACATTCTACAGCTATTCCCTTTCTGCAGGAGTCAAACACAAGAAATGCAACATAATGTTTTGTAAATACTCAAATTCAACCTATAAATATCTTAAAATGTGAAATAAAAGGGAAAGAGTTGGTTCTTTTTCATATCTATGCTTTTATAATAAGGGATGAATTTGAATAATATCCTTCAAACTTTTCTGCAAGCAGATGAGCAAATTGTAGATACTAACAGTCTTGGTATATGTTATTCAACTGCCCAGAAGTCCCAGCAACAGTGCCTGGTGATCACCATTATGCCAGGCCCTCACCCTCCTCTGGCTCATTTTCTCTTCTACTCTGTACTTCTTGTCTATAACTGTAAGCATACCTGATTACACTTAAAATCTGTAAGCCCAGACCTTCTAAATTCCTACAGCTGGCATGAAAAAATTTACACTGCAGAGAACTAAGCTTGGCCAAACCTAGAACTGGAAACACGCTTCCTATGTGGCAGCTCAGCAGGTGGGTGCTGAGGTCAGCCACCTGCATTCAAACCCTGGCTGACTGCTTACTTGCTGTTTGAGTTAGGAAGTTATGTGACTTCAGTTGGCAACAGCTCCTACCTTAGGGAGTTCTGGTGAGTTCTAAATGAGAAACTCCAGGCTTGCTTAATCCTATTCCAGAGTTCTAGATTTATTTATCCATTTCTACCTGGCAACCTGATGGGCATATCAAACCAGACACATACCAAAATTAAAAGATAGCTTTTAATTTTTTCCCCACAAACTTATTCATATACACTGCCTTTCATCCCTTTCTCAGGAAGCAGCAGCAACTGGCAATTATTTAGGCCAAACACTCTAGCAAGTCAGCCTTCATGCCTTTTTTTTTTTTTGAGACGTAGTCTTGCTCTGTCGCCCAGGCTGGAGTGCAGTGGGGCGATCTCGGCTCACTGCAAGCTCCGCCTCCCAGATTCACATCATTCTCCTGCCTCAGCCTCCTGAGTAGCTGGGACTACAGGCACCCTCCACCACGCCCGGCTAATTTTTTTTTTGCAATTTTTAGTAGAGACGGGGTTTCACTGTGTTGGCCAGGACGGTCTCGATCTCCTGACCTTGTGATCCGCCTGCCTCAGCCTCCCAAAGTGCTGGTATTACAGGCGTGAGCCACCGCACCTGCACGCCTTTTGCTCCCTCCTACCCACCCCCATCCCAACCATCAGCAAGTCCCGTCAACCCCAGCAGCACAGGCAGCTCGAATCTGCTTCCCTCCGCCACTCTCATCCTAGTTTAAGCCAAACTGTTGTCTGAGACTTTGTCAAAACCGCCTACTAGACAGTCTCCCTGATCCTACTCTTGTTAAAGACAACGGACTTAGCAAAATACTTAGAATAAAGTCCTCAGTCCAGGTCAACTATTAGTCTAGTATTTACTGAGTACCTGTTATGCATCAGGTACAGTGCTGGGCACAGGGGAGACAGCTGTGAAAAGGGCCCTCCCACCAGTTTAACAATCCAGTGTGATGAATGCCATGGAAGAAGTATTTGGTGTTCTCCAGGCCACCTGGGTGGACACCTGCAATAAATGACTTTTCTCGAGTGGCTGAGGTCACTAATGGAGGAATGGGGCAAAGGAACACTATGGAAGCCTGCGCATGAGTGAGGATGTGGCACCTTCAGTACCACTCAAGGTGCAGAGGGAGGGTCACAAGAGCAGGCTAGGGGAGCTGAGCAGGAACCAGGTCCTGCAGAGCCTTGTAAGCCAGGAAAAGGGGAAGGGAAAAGTCAAAGACCCAGGTTTCTGGCTTGGCCTACTGAGGGGATGGTGGAACCATTTAGGGAAATAGGAATGAATACTGCAGAAAGCACAGATAAGGCATTTCGAAAATGGTAAATTGGAGGAATATGCAAAATAATGCAGCTGGAGATGTCCAGCAGGCAGCGGGATATAGAGCTTTGGAGTTCAGGAGTGTTGTCTCAGCTAGGGGCACAGATTTGGGAGCTGTTGACACAAAGACGGTGATAAAAAGCATAGGAATGGATGAGGCTATGTGTGGAGGCTCATGTCTGCAATCCTAGCATTTCGGGAGGCCGAGGCCAGAGGAATGCTTGTGCTTAGGAGTTGGAGACCAGCCTGGGCAACAAAATAAGAACCTGTTTCTACAAAAAAATTTTAAAAATTAGCCAGGTGCAGTGGTGTGCACCTGTAGTCCTAGCTACTTGGGAGGCTGAGGTGGGAGGATCCCGAGTCCAGGTTCAAGGCTGCAGTAAGCTATGATTGTGCCACTGTACTCCAATGTGAGTGACACAGCGAGACCTTGTCTCAAAAAAAAAAAAGTTATATATATGGATGAGATCAGCCAGGGCTGAAGAAATGCACCTCACTAATCACCACCTCTTTTTATCACAAGCATCAGCCTTGAATCTACAACTTCAGGCTCCTGACAGTTCACTTTCAAAAGTAATCTTTAGCTGTAAAAGTAGTTGGGATCTGTAGCTGAGATTCCTGGTTCAGTTTGTTGTGTGTAAACTGGACTGCTACCAGTGTTTGGCACACTACTACACAAGTAAAACATTTCAAATAAATGACATTAGAACACTTTGTGGTCACAATTCATCTTCTTCAGCCATTAATGATTAAAAATGGGTAAACAGGAAGTGTCACTTGCATAACCAGTCTTCCTGAAACCTTCTGGAAAGCAACACGGCCAAATCATGAAGGCTGGAGCTATAGCAGAATTCAAAGTTAGCTTTATGCTCTATGTAAGAGAAATCAGAAGAAAAGTGGGCTGTATGGTTTGTTTGTTTGACCCGCTGTGGTGTGACAGTTATATCCCAAAATGAGTTATCATAAGGTCTGATGTATTTTTGAGGATACATGCTAGGAGGGAAAAACATATTTTCAAAATTCTTCCTCCATTTTATTTTAAATTGTGGAGGCAGATATTGGCCCCACGTACAATTCTGTATCTGCTGAACCAGTTGAGAGAATAAGCCCAATTCTCCAGCATAGTGCTGGACTCTAGCCCTGAATCAGCTAAAGACACTGGGAGGGGAGAACCACACAGGGGAACCTTTGCTCATCATGAATGAATGCCTTATCCCCTACCTGTGATGCTGCATGAGAGTAAGGCACTGGGGCCCAGGTCAGATAACTGGCAGCTATAAGGCCGAAAACATTGCTGGGGCCACTGCAGTTCTGGCAGCTGCTGGGTTCCCACATGCAAATTGCCCCCTCTGGCCACAGCTCCAAACCCAGGAAGGCAGCTTCTGCCTGGAATATACACAAATAGCAAGTCAGCTACAGGAAAGGCTTCTCTGGAGGAGCTTTCTAGGGAGCAGTACAAGTCAGTGCTCTTTTGGTTTCCCAAAGTCAGAGGCTGCCTCCAGATGTCCCATATCTCTGCAAGGACAACCAACCTTGGGCAATAGAGTGTTGAGAAGCCCAGCCAAGTGAAGGAGGAGCTCGTCCTTCATCTCACCCAAGCTACTGCTGGTGTTTACATGGCACATCTGCTGACACCCGTGGGAAGAACACAGAATGGAGTTCCCGGGGAGGGTGAAAGGGGCCTGGTCATCCACAGCAGCAGTTCTGGCTGTGGCTCTACCACAGGTGGCTGGAGCTAAACTGGCCCTTCTGAGCTTCAGTCTCACCATTGGGAAAATAGGGAGACTGTGCTGAATCACCTCGTTTCACTCTCTTTCCCCACAAACTTCTAGCACAAAAAAGTGAGGCTGGTTTAACTAGCAAAGCCAAGTTCCCCTGGCCCTGCTTCCCACAGGTGTCACAAAAGGCAAGGAGCTATTGGAGAGACCCTCCCAGCATTGCTAAAACTGTCCATTGAGGTAGCCACCAGGCACATTGTGTAAATGAACACTTGAAATGTGACTAGTATCATCGAGAAACTGCATTTTTCGTTCTACTAGTTAATCCATTTACTAAGTTTAATCTAGTTAAACTTAAAAGCTGATAGTTTAGTTTTCTGAAAACTTTCAAGTATGTTTGGAACAGTTAGCGTGCATTAATCCACTTTTTCACCTATAAATTTTATGTCTAAATATAGAGCAAGTAGTTCAAATGAAAACTTTGTATCTGAATTGAGATGTGCTCTATGTGTAAAATACACACTAGAGTGTATTTCAAAGACTTAGTACCCCCCCCAAAATGCAGTTTTTATATTGATTACATGTTGAAAAAATAATTTTAGTATTATTAAATACATTAATAAAATTAACTTCACCAGTTTCTTTTTCCTTTTTTAATATGGCTACTAGAAAATTCAAACATACATATGGCTCACATTATTTATTTCTGTTGAACAGGGCAGTTCTAGAAAAAATCTTAAAGGTCTACCTTCCTACTGATGACCCAGAGACTATCCCTGCCCAGTCACTGCTACTGTTGCCCTTGGCTCCTGCCCAGGGATGGAGGCTGTCAATCGGGCTGGTTCTACGTGGAGGTAAATGGAAAAGTAGAGCTTTAGACTCCTCTCCTCTCCAGATCATCACTAATATTCACAACACTAGGGCAATCATAGAACGAAAATAAAAATTCCAGAGAAAGTATGTGTCCTAAGAGGACAAACTTACAAATACAGTTCTGGAATTCAGCAAAGAGGTGAAGCAAAGCAGGTTAGGTGGAGTAGCGCTGTTGTTCTTTAAGGCACCTGCAAGCTTTCAGCTTTAACCAGCCTCAGCCCAGCAGTTTCCCCAGCAAAGAACCCCCAAATACAGAAAAGAAACAAAGTGTCTGGGGCCTAGCATTTCTAGAAGGCAGCTTTGTCTCTGTTCTGCTTGGCTCAAAAGACCTCCATCCCTCCCTTTAAAAAATAAATTATGTCTTTTTAATTATAAACTGAACAAGACATTATAAAAAGTCTAGAAAATAAGAAAAATAAGTATTATTCCATTGCTTTGTTCCCATCACTTAACATATTGGTGCCTTTTCTTCTGTTTTCTTCTTCTATAGATAAGGTTTCTTTTTATCTTGTGAATGCACTGTTTTGTATCTCACTGTTACTTAACATTTTATCATCAATGGTTTGCATATTACTACATGAGTAGAGATGCTTTGTAGGCAGAGAAAGGTGGCTGACTGAGTCTAATACTCATGGGGAAAAGCATTCTAGTTTGACCACTTACAAAAGAAACTGCTAGTTTGGAAGATCTTGTTAGCATAATTTATTTTCTCACTTTTAAGATAGGTAGCCCACCAAGAGGCAGTATGTTGTGGTACTTAAAGACTGGCTCTGAGGCTGGGCGCAGTGGCTCATGTCTATAATCCCAGCGCTTTGGGAGGCCAAGGCAGCAGGATCACTTTAAGCCAGGAGTTCAAGACCAGCCTGGGCAACAAAGCAAGACCCCATCTCTACAAAAAATAAATTAGCTGGGTGTGGTGGTATGCACATGTAGTCCCAGCTACCCGGGAGGCTGAGGTAGGAGGATCGCTTGAGCCCATGAGTTTGAAGCTGCAGTAAGTTATGATCCCACCACTACACTCCAGCCTGGTCAACAGAGTAAGACCCGTCTCGAAAAAAAAAGAAAAAAAAAAAGACAGGCCATGGAGTTCGCCTGCTCCGTTTGAAATCTTGGCTCTGCTACATGCAACCTATGTGAATTCAGGATATTTACTAACATCTTGGTGTCTGTTTTCTCATTCTTAACATGGGAATGACAGTTATAATACCTACTTCACAGTGCCAGTGTAAGGATTAAGTGTATACTACTTAGAATAGCAGACCTGAGTAAATATTAACTACAAGTTCATTCAAAGCCAGTTGTGAGACTGTCAACAAGTCATTCGGCATTGCTGCATTTGAGTTTATCCATAAAACGTCTACTTAATAATTAGCTACAATTTACAGAATGCTTATTGTATGTAATGGGGCCTTGAAGTACTTATTTGTCCCATTTTACTGGTGAGGAAACCCAGGCTGAGGAATTAACTTGTTCAAAAGTGACAGAGCAGGCTGAGGAATTAACTAACTTGTTCAAAAGTGACGGAGTTGGTTGGGGTGGAGTCAGCATTAGGGCAAAAATCCATCTGATTCCAATTCCTTGTTTTCCCTACACATGCTCTTTTAGGCTCCTAGTCTCAACTGTGGGTCTCTGAACTTCAGAAAACAGCCCCTTTCAGTTAGTTTTGGCTGCCAGTAGGCGGCTCCAAAAAACATCAAAAAAAAAAAAAAAAAAAAAAAAAGACCGCAAGTTTGATGATCTAACTTCTAAATCTGTGTACAGTTGTGGCTCCTTCACAGTTTCAGGAAATCAGGTGGCTAAACGTACCGTCATTGAAAAGCAGCCTCAGAATTCCTTCTTTTTATCCCACCCTCTTCCACTATTTTAAAAACATGCAGATTCTAGTAATTTAAAATGGGTTTTGAACTGGAGAAAAACCAAGCCAAGAAAGTTATCGCTGCTTGTTCCACTTATATGAAGACTAGATTCAAGTAATTTAAAATGGATTTTGAACTGCAGAAAAACCCAGGCCAAGAAAGTTGTCTTTGCTTGTTCAACTTATATGAAGTCTGTTCAACTAGTATGCAAGGGAGGTTATTTCCCTAGGGATGCACCCCTGCCTGCCCTGAAGGCTAAAAGACAGTGGACAAAGACAAGAGTAAGTGGTAATTCACAGCCTGATAATCTTGAATTTTGAAACCAGACATCGGAGGAAGCAATGGCAGAAAAGAACAAAAGATAGGATGAGAAAACAAGTCCTTGGTCACAGAAATTAGTAAGGTCCTGGTTCCAGGCAGGGGCCTTTTAAAATTATGCTGCCAGTTCAGAATTACATTGATTGCGACTTAAAAGCTTCCCAGTGCTTTCCACATCTGCAAATGAAAATGTGTTTCAATTACCAAGCTGGTGATTTCAGTATCTTGGGGGAACTGATTATGACTTCTGTTCAATGACCCCAAGGGTCGCATTTTCCCCCCTTTTCCCAAAACTATTGTGCATTCAGAAAAGGCTCTTTTAGCAATGTGCCCAAGTCCTTGGGAGTCACAGTTGTAAAGAGGCTCTTCCTTAATCCGTTCTGAATTGGAATTAACCTACTGAGCAGATATAATCAGGAAATACAAGCAAAACAAAGGCTCTCCAGGTAAAATTCGGCTGCCACTGTGAAATACAAACACCATTTCCTTTTATTAATTGGTTGTGTGGCCTTGAGCAACTTAATCTCTCTGTGCCTTGGGTTTCCTATGTGTAAGATAGCTGGGCCTATTTCACATAGGGTTATGAGAATCAACTGGGGCAATAAAACATAGTATATGGCACATACTCAGCGCTCAGTAAGCGTGAGCGATTCAAAGGATCTCAATGTTAAGGGCCAAGGAGAGTACTCTTTCCACAGGTGCAAAGGCAGGTAGCGAAGAGTGAGATCAAGCCCGGTCAAGGGACAGGCCGCGGACAGGCGGGGGCCGGTGACCGGGTCACGCAGCAGGTTCCCCGTAGCCGCAGGGCCTCTGGAGCGCGGGGGACAGGATGGCAGGGCCAGGACAGAGCGCCGGGCCACAAGCCCAACCGCCTCTGTCTCGGGAGATGCGTCCCGGAGGTGGCCGCGGGAGCCCTGACGCCGAATGCCGAGCGGGCGGCCCCATCCAACGGCCGAGCGCAGGCGGAGGAGGAGGAGTGGAGGGGAGTGAGGAGGAGTGAGAGGAGGAGGTCCCGCCGCGGCCAAGAAAACAGGCCACGCTCGGGGGAGGAGGTAGAGACCAAACACCCAACCGCCGCCCAGCGCCGGGGCCAGGCCGGGCCCTTGTCCGCGCCGCCGTCGCTGCCTCTGTCAGCCTCCGTTCGCGCTCTGGGCCCCGGGGGCCGCCGAGGACCAACCGACGGGGTGGGCGGCCGGGCCCGGCGGCGACCAGGGGAGGCAGCGAGGAGGTTCGAAGCGCAACCGGCGCTCCAAGGCAGAGCGCGCGGCCAGCCCCGCCGGGGTCGGGAGCGGGCAGCGCTGCCGCCCCAACTGGCAGCGAGGCGGCCCTGGACGCCCGCCCGTCCCCCGGCACTTACGTGGGCCCGGGCCGTGCGGGGCTGCGCGGGGAAGGGGGCGGCCGCCGGCTAGGCGGGGAAGGACGCGGGTGGCGCGGGACTGCTGAGGTAGCTGCGGTGGGGCCGGGCTGCACTTCCCCTCGCTCAGGTCCCCGGACGGCAGGCGCTGGGCCGACTCCAGCCCTCGAGTCGCTGCACCCAGGCCGGTCAGTCCAAGTCCTTTTGTTGTTGTGCAGCGCTCGCAACAGCTGATCGGCCGCTCCGCCCGCCGTCCGGCCCCGCTGCCCCGCCCCGGGCCGCGCCAGGCCGGGCCCCACCAATCGGCGGCGCGGGGGCCCCGGGGCCGCCCTGCAAGAGGTTGTCACCAACGCACGTGACCTGGCGCCCGGCCGGCGGCGCGCTCAGCTCCGAAACAAGCCCGGGCAACAAAAACCGAGAGCCGAGCGTGGAGGCCTGGGCGAGCGGAAGGGTGGGAGAGTGGGGCTAGGCCTGGGAGGGAAGCGCTGGGGCCGGGGCCGGCTTCCCGGGAGCCAGCGGGAGCGGGGCGCGTAGCAGGCGGGCTAGGAAGAACCGGCCGGCGACTGGAAGGGCAGAGGAGGAGCTCCCCCTCAGCGACCCTTCTGGCCGAGTGAGGGGTCGAGGGTTTGAGGCACAAAGGGCGCAGAACGTTTTCTGCTGTGAGAGGAACATTAAGAATCCTGGGAGGGCTGGGGCTAACGCCTCCGGGAGCCCCACGTGGCCTGCCTAGGGTTCGATGTGCAGCCAGGGTGCTGGGAGGGGGCCGCTGCTGGGCCCCAGATAGAGGGATGGAGGCCATTCAGTCACGGAGCCAGGCCCCACCTGCTGTAGAAACCGCCACCAAGAGCTGGCCGGGCTTGCTGTACGCTCTGGATTCCGCCTGCCTATAGACGAGGCACAAGGGACTGCGAGACCAGGCCTGAAGGCAGAGAGGTCAGCAGGCTCGGGGGCCTCTGCTCCAGCGGACAACAAGCGCACCTGGCGGGAACGGCCGCCTCCCCAGGCGCTGCAGCCCAGCTCTCATGTGACCCAGGGAACTTAGCCCTCTGTTCTGTTTGCATACCTGCAAAGTGTGGGCATTCACGCCGGGCCTGCCAACTCACCAGGTTATTTATAGTGACAAGAGAGTGAGACAGTGGGCATGAACGTGTTTTCCAAACCAAGGCTCTGTCCACATATAGGTGGATTAACTGTCTGGCAAAGGCAGGTGAGTGACGTTGATGCCTATTAGCTCTAATGTGGATACTGTTTGGACCGGGATGTAGTTCTGTGACCCGGGGTGAACTGTATAGCAACCCTCGAGGGATTCCTGTCACATTACAGTATCTGAAAGACACTCATATTCTGACCCTCACAACATAGTCAGTCCATTTCCAACAGTACTGGTTTTAAAGGATGTAAATTGCAGTGCAGAGAATTGTCAGACACCAAGGAGTAATGATCGAAATATGATGGTCATTGGACCTTGTCTTGGGAGAAAGAGCTAAAACTGTGATCTAGATAGTCTTACAGACTTGAACATGCTTTGGATTTTAGGTTTTTGCAAATCAGGCTCATTCTAATATTTTCTCCCAAATGCTGAGGTAGGAGCCCTATGATCTCTTGTTTCTCCCTAGGAATCCATTGAAGAGGCCATCTCCACATTCAGAATCAAGGTATGACAATTACAAGGGGCTGATTTTTAAAAAGAAAAAGGCCTACCTTTTTCCAGTTTGACAAGGTTTATCATGGTTAAAGCAACATGTGAAATCATACGATCTTGTTATGATAGAAGAAAACAAACTTCAGATCATTTTTCCAGAGATGACCACAACAGTATCTCCATCATGAAGTGGGTGTATTTTTCTTCCCTTTGAATCTGGGCTGACCCTGTGATTGCTCTGACCAATAGAATGTGGCAGAAAGAATGTTCTAAGACTTCCAAGCCTCGGCATTAAGCAAAAGCATTTAAGCAAACCCGACAGCTTCTGCTTTGTACTCTGGAAAATGCCAGCCACTCATAAGGAGAGACCACCCTGCTAGCCACAGGGAGAGGCCCTGTGAAAAGAAAGATGCCTGGCCAGCTCTAGCTCTTCAGCTCATCCCAGCTGAGCTATGAGACACATGAGTGGAAAAGCCCTTAGGAAGTTCCAGCTCCAGCAGACACCATATGGAACAGAGATAAGCCATCCCCACGGAGCACTGCCAAAATGACAGCATTGTGAACAAGTAAATGATCACTGTTTTAAGGCACTAAATGTTGGGGTAGTTTTTAAAGCAGCAATAGATAACCAAAACAAAGCTAACAGAAATGCCCATCACAGATCAATGACTCTAAGCTCTACCAAATAGAGTGTTTGTGATGAAAACATCTTATCTCAGGAGTCACTTGCTTTCTGTTTACTCTCTTGCTGATTTATAATCTTCCCACCTGGTGCTTGTTTATCCCAGTGGTGCACCAAGGAGGGAGTGCCTCGGGGCAGCATAGGTAAAGTCTGTCCCTAGGAGGGAGGAGTATTTTACCACATTGTTTGGAACTGTTGGAGCATAATAATAAAAAGCAAACTGACTTTTAGTCAATTTTATTTTAAAATTCTTTGCAGACACACAAATTTACTGTGTACTGCCTGTAGCTGGGGCAGATCACTCCTGCTGCCACCCTCCCTGGTATGCCAGTGATTTACATAAATGCATGCAGTAAAACTCAGGAGTAATGTCATCTCCATAGCGTAGAGCTGTCTGAACACAACCAAACTGTCAACTTACACAAATGCAAGCAAGCTTTTCATCTGTTCACTGACAAAGACCCAGCCAGGTTCCCCGCCTGGGCAGATCCAGTGAATCCAACCATCCCTTAATTCACAGAATAATTCTTAGCGTGTTGCTATAGTACCCACTTCCAGGCTGACCCCCTGCTGTGGGGGTGACCCTTTCCCCATCTGTCAGAGTCCTCCTGTCTGTTTTCCATGGAGCTCAATACACTCCCTTATCTACCCTAACAAAAGGGATTCAACCTCAAGTTTTGTTTTGAAGACTCACAGTGCAGGACCACATTCACACCAACAAACAGATACAATGCAACTAATGCCTCTGCCTCCTGCTTATGAAAGCAGGCTGTGGCCATCACCCTGCCAGTGGCATCGAGGCTGCTAAAGAATGTTGTTTCTTACCAACTTGTAGGATGGCTACTTGGGGCAGCCTCAGAACAAAGCAACAAGTTGTTCAGTCTGTACTGAGGAGAATCTCAAAGTGAAGTCCACTTAGGTCTTTTTCTAACTACCCATCAATAGTTAGGATCCGCTGGGCTTCTACTATGGACACAGCATGTTGCCAAGTGTCAGGGAAAGACAAGAAATTTTTAAAATTGCATTTTAGATAAACAATCACTTAGCATTCCAGTGACATCTGCTGTCTTAAGGGAAGAAAGGGTCTGTCTGGGTCTCCAGAAAGCCTGGAACAAGGAAGCAAGAGATTCTGTGATTTCTGCTTTCTGAAGTAAAAACAGAAAACAGACGTTTAACTGGGCTGCCAGTTACCATCTCAGAAAGGAGTCAAGAATTGTTCCAGGGCAATAAGTGTAAGAGCTTTTCAAGACCCTGCAACCTTTGTGACTTTTGTGTGTTTGTCTGTTTAACCCTATTTCCACATGGTGATTTGAAATAAAATCCTTAAAAAGGATCTGTGTGCTGGCTGAGGCAGCAGAAAGGAAAAAGGAGGAGGGCCCTCTTCATTCAGTAACCAGTGCTAGGGAGGAGTCCCCAAGAACTGGGGTAGCCTGCCCTGGATTGTGACTAACGATCACTCCAGGCCTAGGATATTTTCTCCAGTTTCTGGAAAGTCCTTTCAAGGCTTCTTAGTTTCTGGCTGAATGTATAGATAACCGAATTATTTAGAACTTAGAGCAGAGGCTGGGCACGATGGCTCACGCCTGTAATCCCAGCACTTTGGGAGGCCAAGGCGGGCGGATCACCTGAGGTCGGGAGTTCAAGACCAGCCTGACCAACATGGAGAAACCCCATCTCTACTGAAAATACAAAATTAGCTAGGCATGATAGTGCATGCCTGTAATCCCAGCTACTCGGGAGGCTGAGGCAGGAGAACCGCTTGAACCAGGGAGGCGGAGGTTGCAGTGAGCTGAGATCGCACCATTGCACTCTAGCCTGGGCAACAAGAGTGAAACTGTCTCAAACAAAACAAAACACCTTCAAGCAGAAAGCAAGGTCATCCCTTAATGGATATGGCCTAGAGACGTGATACAGAATGGCCCTTCATACACCACCCTAGCTCCAAGGAGCCCTGAAGCTTGAAGAGGCACTGTGTGGGGCAGATGTGACTCGGTCTTGGGGCGGTTGTTGGACATTAGTTGAAGTGTGTGAGCAAAGGACTTTGTAACTCCCGCTGCCAAAGCGACTTCTTCACTCACAGTGCTACTTCTGGGCACTGCCCAACAGTCCACATATGCCAGAGGCAACTCGAGGTGGGTCTGTAACCATGAATTGCTTTGTTAGGATGACAGCTTGAGTACAAGTGCCTTTCTGCTCTTCTCAAAAGGATGCAGATGATATGGTTACTACTTACATAAGCCACACACTGCCTAAGTAATCTACCTAATCTACCTATTTAAGGAAAACTCGTTGATTGGATTCTTTTTTTTTCTTTTTGCATGAATGAACTACCTTAAATACCCATTTCATTTTGCAAGATGAATTTGTGCTTTTAAATGTCCATGTTTCTCATGGCTTTGGCAAAGCCAGCCTAAACGTTTTGATCATCTGAGGCAAGGTTTTTGATTTCTGTAGCACCCTTTTGGGGCCTCTTTTCCTGCTTTATTCCTCTTTGATAGGAGTAGGCATTTATTTCTCTTAAATATCCATTACATTTTGCAACATGAATTTGTGTGTTTTTGTTTTTTGTTTTTTGTGTTTTTTTTGAGATGGAGTCTTGCTCTGTCACCAGGCTGGAGTGCAGTGGCATGATCTTCACTCACTGCAACCTCTGCCTCCCGGGTTCAAGAGATTCTTCTGCCTCAGCCTCCTGAGTAGCTGAGACTACAAGCGTGTGCCAGCTCACCCAGCTAATTTTTGTATTTTTAGTAGAGACAGTTTCACCATGTTGGCCAGGATGGTCTCGATTTCTTGACCTCAAGATCTGCCGGCCTCAGCCTCCCAAAGTGCTGGGATTACAGGCATAAGCCACCACACCCGGCCTATTCAACAATTATTTAATGAGCACTTATTCTATGTCAGGCACCAGGCATACAGCAGTGAACAAAACAGATAAAGTCTTGGCCCTCAAGAACCTTCCATCTAGTAGAGGAGATACAATAAACAAGTAAATATGTAATTTAGTTGTGCTGTGAAGAAAGATAAGCTGGGTAAAGGCTTAGAGAGAAATTGGTGGGGAAGTCAGGAGGGCCTCTCTGAGGAGATGGCATTTGAGCATTGAGAACCAAAGGGCATAGAAGAGTGGTCCAGGAGCAGAAAGAGCAAGTACAAAGGCCCGAGATAGAAGAGTCCTTGCTGTGCCTAAGAGTAGTGCGGTTCTCAGCAGTGCTACACAGTGTAACTGAGGATTTGGCATGACCTGGTATCTCATGGGGACCTGACCAGACCCATAGGTTTACAAGCTGAAGAGCCGTAGAACTTTGAATTCCTTTGCTGTCTTTTGGGTTTTTACAACACTTCCAGAAAGGCCCACAGATCTCTGAGAAGTCACTTTTTGTGTTTTTTATTATTATAACGTGAAACTAAATTGTAGAGCCCTGAGAACAGGTCTCACAGAATGGGCCTCAGGTAATCAATTCTGTTGCATGCTGGAGATAAATACACTCTGTGCTGTCTGGTAAGGAAGGAAGGGACAGATAATTATGGAGTTCCTGCTCTGGAATGGGGACAGTTGCTTATCTTCTAAGTGCCTCAGTTTCCTCACATGTAAAAGAGGGACAATAATACCAGCTCAGAGAGACAATAAAGGCAGAAGGGTGCCTGGCACATGTAGGTCTTTGGTAAGTGTGTGTTCTTACCAGCACATAGACCCTTCTTGTCCTATTTCTTTTTGTGTTGCTGTAACAGAATACCTGAGAATGGGTAACTCATAAAGAACAGAGATTTATTTCTTACAGTGGTGGAGTCTGGCAAATCCAAGGTCGACAGACCTACAGAAACGCAAGAAAGCGTGTGCACACACATGAGAGGAAGGGGGTCAAACTCATGCTTTTTATCAGGCATCCACTCCTGTGATAACTAATCCACTCCTGGGATAACAGCATTCATCCATTTATGAGGCATCTCTTAAAGGTCCACCTCTCAACACTATTACACTGGGGATTTAGTTTCTAACACATGAACTTTGGGGAACACGTTCAAACTATAGTGCTTCTCATATGAAGGATTTTCTCTCTAATCACCATGTGGAAAGAGGATGGTATTTATTTATCTATTTCCCTTTTTTGAACCCCAAATAGATTAAAAGGAAATAGGATTTTAAAAGAAAATAAGAGGAAAAATGCTTAAAAGCTTTAATAACTTCTGAGAGCTTGAGCCCCCTCAAACCATAAAATTAACAGCAAAGTATCTTCATCTTCTTTAATAAGTCTATAAGCACAAACCAGAGAGGTGGTCTTGACCTATGCTTGAATTTGTGCCTACCTAACCTGCATTTTATATTATGTGAATGTTTAAAACCATAGTTTGGAAAAGAAGTCCCTCCCCAGCACACACTGATACACCTGGGTTATTTTACCTGCTCAAACACAAGTGCAATAGAAACCAATCAATCCTGTAAATTAAACTCCTGGAAGCCATATAATCCATAACTCAGAATAGAATTTAAAGTGAGAAGCAGCTGAATCAGCTGAATCTAATGGTTTAAGAGCCCTCATTCTAGAATCAGACCTTAGTGCAAGCTGAATGACTTTGGGCTTGACCTCTCTTAGCCTCCATTTCCTGATGCATAAAATGGGGATTATTAGAATGCCTCCTTCAGTGGTTCGAGGTTAATGAGATAATGCATGTAAGCACTTAATACAATGCTTGGCACTATAGTAAGAGCTTATTAAAAGGTCATAAGAGTAACCTGAGTGTGCTGGGTTCTCCAATGTTTGGGCAAGTGTTATATGAGCTGGGGGGGTCAAGGATGGCCTCTCCATAAGGTGAGTTCTGAGCCAAGCCCTGCATGATGAAAGGGGCAAGCAAGCTCTGTGAAGCTCTAATCAGTGACTGGTAACAGAAGGAACAGTGAGTGTGAAGGTCCCACCACACCACAGGGGTGCTTAGAGGACCAGCAGTGTGGCCGGAGTGCAGCAGTGAGGGAAAGAAACTGGAGAAGGAGACCAGATCAGAGAGGTGGGCAGGGTCTGGGTCAGGAGGGAACTTGCAAACCAGAATGAAAAGTCTAGATTTCATTCAAAATGTGATGGGAAATGAGAGGATTCAATACTTTCAAAAGAATACCCCTGGCTGCTGTGCAGAAAACTCGTGTAGTGGGTAAGATGGAAGGCAGGGAAATAAGATGCAGTAATTCAGAGGAGGGAGGGTGGGGTTAGGACCAGGATGGCAGCAGTGGAGGAGGAGGTAAATGAATGACTGAGATGAAGATTTATTTTGAAGATAGAGACAATAAGGCTGCTTAGTGAACTGATGTGAAGTGTGAGAGAAAGAGAATCAAGGATGGTGCTTGGGGTTCTGATAACACACGGTGAACAATGATGCTATTAAAGGGAATGGGTGCCAGGCGCAGGGGCTCGTGCCTGTAATCCCAGCACTTTGTTAGGCCGAGGTGGGCAGATCACTTGAGGTCAGGAGTTCGAGTCTGGCCTGGCCAATGTGGTGAAACCCCGTCTCTACTAAAAAATACAAAAATTACCTGGGCGTGGTGGCAGGTACCTGTAATCCCAGCTACACGGGAGGCTGAGGAAGAGAATAACTTGAACCTGGGAGGCGGGGGTTGCAGTGAGCTAAAATCATGCCACTGCACTCCAGCCTGGATGACAAAGTGAGATTCTATCTCTAAAAATAAAAAATGGGGAGAAACAAAGAAAGGATGAGGGAGACACATTGAGCTTGAAATGCTTTTTATATCCAGGTGGAAGTTCCAGGGCAATTGAATATTTGGGTCTGGAGCTCAAAGAGGAGGAGGGAGTGGTGATGTAAATGTGTAACTTATCAGCTTTAATATTTATAGCCATAGAACAAGATGGAAGGAGCTAGGGAGAGATTATGGACAGAGGAAAGGGCTGAAAGCTGGGCCCAGGGCTCTGACATTTAGAAGAAAGAAGATAAGGGATATCCAGCCAAGAAGAGTGAGAAGGGACAGCCAATGGGGTGACTGAAAATAAGACAGCATGGTGGCCTGATCCAAGTACTGAAACTGTCTTTGGAAGGAAAGTATGACCAACTGCAGAGAAGCCAGATACGATGAGAACAGCGAGATGGCTTCTAGATCCAGCAAGATGGTCTACAGCAGATGTACTGATAGCAATAACTTCACTTACACATACCCTGAGAATGACCTTGTAGTCTAAGAAGATGTGTGTTTGGAGTTACAAGCTGAGGAATGTGGAAGTGGCCAACCCAGAAATTCACTCATTATTCATGAAGGACATCTGAACCCCCGGGCCACCTCTTGGAATGAGGGTTGTACAGGGGAAAGAGGCTCTTTGTTTGGGATTAAATGAAGGTTGCTAGGTGGAGGTTGCTAAGTGGAAATGCCATACAAACTGCATGCTTTTTACAAATGGTGGTGGTGCTTCTGTCCAGCTCACTGCCATTGGACCATCCCTGTTTGTAAATCCACCCAACAAACCCTATGTCTCGTTCATTGTCTCCAGGTCTCTTCTTCAGCCTCTCTGACATGGTGCTAGCCCTACTGGTGTCAGCAGGGGTCCAGCACGACAGATGGTGGTCAGTGGTGACTTTGGCACAGGGAATTTGTGAGGAGTGTTGGTGGCCATGGAGTCCTGACTGGAGTGGGTTAAAAAGAGGGAGGAAAATCACAAGAAAGAGAGACTGGAGGTGAGGAAGCAGACATAGAAGGTCTAAATGCATTTACTTCTGGAGCTGCCATAACTAAGAACTGCAGATTGGGCAGCTTACAGAACAGAAAGGTATTTTCTTGATAGCTCTGGAGGCTGGAAGTCCAAGATCAAGGTGTTGTCAGGGCTGGTTTCTGCTGAGGCCTCTCTCCTTGGCTTGTGGATGGCTGTCTTCTCCCTGTGTCCCCACATGCTCTGCCTGTGTTGTCTGCGTCCTAATCTCCTCTTCTTGTAACGACACTAGTCATACTGGATTAGGGGCCACTCTGATGACCTCTTGATCACTTCTTTCAAAGCCCTATCTCCATATATAGTCACATTCTTTTTTTTTTTGAGATGGAGTCTTCCTCTGTCGCCCAAGCTAGAGTGCAGTGGCATGATTTCAGCTCACTGCAACCTCCACCTCCTGGGTTCAAGCAATTCTCCTGCCTCAGTCTCCCGAGTACCTGGGATTACAGGCACATGCCACCATGTCCAGCTAATTTTTGTATTTTTGGTAGAGACGGGTTTCACTGTGTTGACCAGGCTGGCCTCAAACTCCTGACCTCAGGTGATCCAACAGACTCAGCCTCCCAAAGTACTGGGATTACAGGCGTGAGCCACCGCGCCCAGCCATATATAGTCACATTCTGAAGTGCAAAGGATTAGGGCTTCAACATATGAATTTGCGAGGTGCACAATTCAGTCCATAACGCTAAGCAATTCTTTCCTTAGAAACTTTGTTGTTAAGGAAAGCAAAAGATCAAAGTGGAACTAGATGTGAATGGGAAGACAGGGAGGTTTTGTCTTTACTTTGGGCTTTTACTCTGGGAATTACAACTACTGGTATTGCTGGTAAGAATGGTATGGCAGAGAAGCTGAAACTGGCTGCTGGCAAGAGGGGGTGATCACGGTAGCAAAGCCTGAGTAACTGAGAAGGGATGGGATCAAGAGGTATCCAATGACTTACTCAGGTCACATAACCTGTGAATGATGGGGCCAGCACTTGGCCTCAGGAATCCTTACTCCAAGACTCTTCAGTCCAACCAAGCTGCATTTCAATTCCTGTCTTTGAGAGCAGCAATAACCATAACAATCTCCCAGGATGTAAAGGAGGAAACGTATTCACTTATCAAATTACAGCTGTCCTGGCTACCTACATACTAGGTACTCAAGACTTGAAGAGGAGGAAGGAGATCAGTGGGTTCTTGGAAGGGGAAGAGGACAAACAGATAAGACTCCATTTGCCTGATTGACAACTAAAACACCCTTAGGAAGTCCAGTTCCAAAGGTGGTTGAATATTTTGAATCCCTGACTTAGCATTGGCCAATTTTTGTTGTTGTTTGTTTGTTTGTTTGTTTGTTTTAGAGATAGAGTCTTGCTCTGTTTCCTAGGCTTGAGTGCAGTGGCACATTCATGGCTCACTGCAGCCTCGACCTCCTGGGCTCAAGTGATCCTCTCACCTCAGCCTCCTGAGCAGTTGGGACTGCAGGTGCATACCATCGCGCCAGGCTATTATTTTTATTTTTTAATTTTTTGTAGAGATGAGATCTCACTATGTTGCTCAGGCTGGTTTCGACTTCCTGGGCCCAAGTAATTCTCTCGCCTTGACCTCCCAAAGTGCTGGGATTATAGGCATGAGCCACCATGTCTAGCCTGGCCTGTTTGTATGAACTGACCTTGGCTTTGGGTCCCCGCCAGTTTCGGATGTTGACATCTCTTCAGCTTTTCATGTGCAGGTTATATTCTCTGTCCCTAGCACCGAGGAGCACGTGGTTTTGTGATTTTACTTCTACAAACTGTCTTATCACAGCACTTGCATGTCAGAGTCCAGATGTAAACAGATCAATCAATGAGTAAACCTTGGCTTCACATTTTGTGCAGACAAACTTAACCGATACATATACAAACAAAGTCTCTTAGCTACTGCACAGCCTCTGTGTCACCAGATCTTTGCCTTAAAAACACTTCCTTTTTTTTTTTTTGGTAGCAGCTTTATAGAGATAAAATTCACATGCTGTATAATTCATCCATTGAAGATGTGCAACTCACTGGTTTTGGTGTTTTCACACAGCTGCCAACGTTTCCTTCTTGACATTGTGGTTTTCACCTGAATAGACAGGTCAAACTCCCAACCTCAGTACGACTCTGCTATTTTCATCATGGCAATTTCCAAACCCATAAAGGTTATCTGAAGGCAAATGTAGATATGACTGGGCCTTCCCTGGTGCCTCGTTAGCAGCTGATGACTTGTCTAAGTTCATCCGGTGGAAACTGCTCCATGTCTGTTATATGGGTGGCTGTTGTGGAACGAATGAACAAGGAATTGAGTGAGCAGTTTTAATACAGTAAAGGCTGGATGCCTTGCTTGGTGCACAGACAATGACATCTCAGTATTTTTATTCCAGATGGCAGAATGCTAAATCCCTTTCATTTGTTTCACATCTTCTTACCACCCTTTCTGCTAAATGCTCCATTTCATTATCCTCCAAAGTGTTTGTTTTGAAACCATGTATGTCATTGTCCTCTTTCCTCTCATGGAAACCACCTGTAGCAGCAACCACTGGAGCTGCTGCAAACATTTGTTTTTGATAACAGTGTATTCTGAACGTCTGTGGTTTCAATTTCTATTTTTGTCCCTGACTGTTGTAACTTTTCGAACAAACCCATTATACCTTTTACGAGTAGCTTTGCTTTTCCCAGGCATTTGCACTCTGCCCAACACGTCAGCTACATAAACTGTGACAAGGCCATTGCAAGATTGCTCTATCATTATTACCCAAGAAAATGTCTTGTGAGAGACCAAAACTCTAAAAGGCCAGCATATAGACATTTTTGGCCTTTTATTAATTATATGCAATCATCTCTGAACACAGAAACAGTGTCAAGAGACTATCATTCTTTTGGAATTTTGACCAACAATACAGAGAAGCAAAATAAACCACTCAGTCCCAATTAGAAAATTTTTTCTCTTATTCATCAGTGTTCTCCACTGACACATAAAATTCACCACTACACTCTCTCACATTTCATTTTTGTCTTTGAGCTCTAGGCCTACCTCATACAAAACTCCTCCAGCCTTTCATTCATTCAGTAAGAACTTTCACCATTTTAAAATCAGTACAATTGTCTAATGACTTATAGTTTCAACATGTTTTCATCTGCGTCGTTTAAACTGGTCCTCACAACAATTCAGAGAATGAAGTCAGAACAACCATTATTGTTGTTTTTTTTTTCTTTTGAGACAGAGTCTCGCTCAGTTGCCTAGGCTGGAGTGCAGTGCCACGATCTAGGCTCACTGCAACCTCCGCCTCCTGGGTTCCAGCAATTTTCCTGCCTCAGCCTCCCCGGTAGCTGGGACTACAGGCGCGTACCAATACACCTGGCTAATTTTTTTGTAGTTCTTAGTAGAGACAGGGTTTCACCACATTGGCCAGGTTGGTCTCCAACTTCTGACCTTGTGATCCACCCGCCTCGGCCTCCCAAAGTGCTGGGATTACAGGCATGACCACTGCACCCAGCCTAGAGCAACCATTATTACTCCCATTTTATAGAGAGGAGACTAAGGTCTCTTGGCTAGCCAGTAATAAAACTTGTACCAAGAAATTGATTTGAATTCTAGTCCAGGATTTTTTCCTACCATAATACTGACCTTCATATTTCGCTATGATTCTCCAATGTCAGCTGCATCAAAATCCCCTGGAGAGCTTGTTGTATCACAGATTGCCGGGGCCCGTCCCCAGCATTTCTGATTCAGTAGATCTGGAGTGAGGCCCAAGAATTTTCTCATTCACAC
This sequence comes from Theropithecus gelada, assembly GCF_003255815.1. Lineage (NCBI taxonomy): Eukaryota > Metazoa > Chordata > Mammalia > Primates > Cercopithecidae > Theropithecus > Theropithecus gelada. Next base: position 97,307,042 of record NC_037676.1, read on the forward strand.
CAACACTTCTCCACTTTGTCCCTTGCCTTCCCCTTCTCAGCTTCCCTTCCAGCTAGGGTTGGCCATGTGACATAGTTCTGGCCAATGAGATGTCAGCAAAAGTCTTCTAGGACAACTGTGCTTTCCTGATGAAAAGGGATAGAGTTGGCTCTTCACCCTTTCTGCTTCTTCCTGCCCAGAACAAATACGCAGTGCTCAGAGGCACAGCAGCCACCTTATGTCCAGCACATTAAAATGGACAGGATAGAAAGACAGGAGGAGGCTGAGTCTCTGATAGTCCTAGGTTCCTTACCTCCAGACTGCCTTTTTTTTTTTTTTTTTTTTTTTGAGAAAGAGTCTTGCTCTGTAGCCAAGCCTGGAATGCAGTGGCAAGATCTTGGCTCACTGCAACCTTTGCCTCCGGGGTTCAAGCAATTCTCGTGCCTCCTCCGAAGTAGCTGGGATTACAGTCATGTGCCACCATACCTGACTAACTTTTGTATTTTTAGTAGAGATGGGGTTTTGCCATGTTGGCCAGGCTGGTCTCAAACTCCTGGCCTCAAGTGATTCGCCTGTCTTGACCTCCCAAAGTGCTGGGATTACAGGCATGAGCCACCACACCTAGGCCAGACTTCTTTTTTTTTTTTTTTTTTGAGACAGTGTCTCACTCTGTTGCCCAGGCTTGAGTACAGTGGTGCAATCATAGCTCACTGCAGCCTCCAACTCCTGGACACAAGTGATCCTCCGACCTTGGCCTCCCAAAGTGCTGATATTACAGCATTAGCCACTGCACCTGGCCTTCAAACTCCCTTTTTTTTTTTTGGAGATGGAGTCTTGCTGTGTTGCCCAGGCTGGAGTGCAGTGGCATGATCTCAGCTCACTGCAACCTCCGCTTCCTGGGTTCAAGCAATTCTCCTGTCTCAGCCTCCTGAGTAGCTGGGATTACAGACACCTGCCACCACGCCCATCTAATTTTTGTATTTTTAGTAGAAACGGGGTTTCGCCAAGTTGGCCAGACTGGTCTGGAACTCCTGACCTCAAGTGAGCCACCTGCCTTGGCCTCACAAAGTGCTGGGATTACAGACAGGCGTGAGCCACTGCACCTGGCTCAAACTCCTTTTCATGTGAGGGAAAAAAAATCTCTAACTATTGAATCACTGCGGTCAGTTTCTCTATTACCTGTAGCCAAAGGCATGTCTTACTGATACAGATAAAAAGAAGGCTAGAAAAAGAAGAGTACATGACAGTGTGGAGACTGCATGAAAAATGGCATTTAACAAGCAGTTTTGAGGACTTACTCTGTAGCTGACATTGTGCTAAGTGAATGAAGCAGGGGTCCTGCCCCCAAGGTGCTCATTGTCAAGGTGGAAAGACCACCATGTAAACATATAAAGAATGCACTGTGAGGGGACAGACGTATAAATAAAATGCTATGGAAACCCAGAAAAGGAACCCTACCTAAGGAGGTCAGGAAATGATCCCAGGAGATAACATATGAACAAGGACTTGAAGGATGAATACAGTTATGTCAGGAAGCAAAGAGAAAAGAGCTTTCTGTGCTTGTGTCCCTTCTTTCTGACTCAGCTGGAGACGGGTTGGAACAAGGGCCATAGCCAAACATCTAACTAGGTAATAGGGGATTCCAAAACCCAAGCTGCCTGCAGAGCCAACTTCAGGAAACTCAAAGTCCAAAGAACCAGGTGGGAAATTGTGAAGGTTGGCAAATACCTGTGACAGCAGGTCTAGGGAGCCAGAAATCTGGGGCTGAAAGACAAGAGCCAGAGAGCAGAGGGCATTTAGGGAGAACAGGGCAGTAGCTGGGAAAGACAGGTGGAGGCCTGCTTCTCAAGGAGTTCAGAAGCTCAGTGCACAAGCTCAGCAGGTCAATAAATACCCCATTTCATTATCTTATCATTCAACTTCATTTTCACATTCAGCCCTCATCCTGTTAGGGCTGTGGGAAAGTCGTCTTAGTTCTTCCTGGGGATTCCCCCTGCACCCAAGGCTGTGCTAAAATTCTGTTGCCTTAGTTGGCCTCCAGGGCCCTTCAGTCCCTGGTGCTGCTGTTTCTGTGACATAGGAACCCTGGCGGTAGGACCCTGTATTAGTCTGTTTTACATTGCTATGAAGAAATACCTGGGCAGGGCACGGTGGCTCATGCCTGTAATCCCAGCACTTTGGGAGGCTGAAGTTGGAGGACCCCTTGAGCCTAGGAGTTTGAGACCAACCTGGGCAACAAAGGGAGACCCCATCTCTACCAAAAAATTTAAAAAATAGCTGGGCATGGTGGCACATGCCTGTAGTCCCAGCTACTTGGGAGGTTGTGGCAGAAGGATACTTTGAGACCAAGAGGTTGAGGCTGCTGTGAGCTATGATGATTCCACTGCACTCCAGCCTGGGCAACAGAGAGAGACCTTGTTTCAAAAAAAAAAAAAGAAAGAAAGAAAAAGAAGAAGAAGAAAAATACCCGAGACTGGGTAATTTATAAATAAAAGAGGTTTATATGGGTCACAGTTCTTCAGGCTGTATGAGAAGCATGGCACCAACATCTGCTTCTGGTGAGGGCTCAGGATGCTTTTGCTCATGGCAGAAGGCAAAGGGGAGCAGGCATGTTACATGGCAAGAGAGAGCGAGATGGAGGTGCCAGCTTCCTTTAAACAACCAAATTTCATGTGCACTAATGGATTGAGAACTCACTCATCACCAAGGGGATGGCACCGAGCCATTCATGAATCATCTGCCCCCATGACCCAGCATCTCCCACTAAGCCCCACTTCCAACATTGGTGGGGTTCACATTTTAACATGAGATTTGGAGGGGACAGATATCTAAACTCTATCACACTCCATCTCCCTGATGGACCATGGGAATTTACACCCAGTACCTGATACATCCAGAAAGCATGGCACAGGTCTTTGCCACTGATGGGTGCCAGAGATGTCTCTTTCCTCTTCTCAGGCCCAGCATCTCTTCTTGGTGTGGGGGAAATCCCTCCCTGTGATTGCACCACTGCACTCCAGCCTGGGTGACAGAGTGAGACCTTGTCTCCAAATAAATAAATAAATAACAGAAAAGGCAATGAATATGATTAGGACTGGTTTCTTCTCATCACAGAGTTCAGCAGTGAGGCTTTCGGGGTTAGATTCTTGGCTTATTAGACACTCAGGCTCTCTTTTTCTTCTGCCATACTTAAGTGTGTGTGGTCCATGCTCAAATGTGCTTTAGTTTCACAAAATGATCATTTTAGGTCCCACCATCCTATTTCAGGCAGCAGGAAAGAGGAAGAGGCCAAAGGAAAAAGGGGTCTGCCAGCCAAGTGGGGCTGCTTTTAAGGAAGTCTTTCCAGGAGACTCACTATATAACTTCTGCTTACATTGGCCAGAACTTAGAACTATTTTCAAAGGAGGCTGGAAATGCAGTTCTTAGCTAGGCCCATTACTGCACCAACTAAATCAGGTTCCCTTGGTAAGGAATGTAAGGAATGGAAACTGGATAGACCATTATAATCTCTACCGTAAGGAGGTAGGCAGAAGAAAGAAAGAAAAAGAACATATGGAGAGAGAGAAAAAGGGAATGATGCCTTGAAAAGTGTAATCATAGGCTGCTTTTAGTTACAAGTTCTTAAAAACTGAGCCCAAACTAGCTTAAACTTTGATCAAGTAGCCAAAACAATTTACAGGTGGGGCAGATGTGTTTGTTGGGGCTCCGGCTTTGCAACTTCGCTGTTTTCTTGGATATGCCCGTCTGTGTTGGCCCTGCATTCAGGCTGACCTCACAAATGACCATGGAGTGGCTGAAGCAGTTCCAGGACTCACATTTGCACACCACATCATCCACAGCAAGACTGACCATCTTCCTAGAAAAAGTTCTGAAATTAATTTATTCATTCCAAAATATTTTTGAGTACCTACTGTGTGCCAGGTTTTTTTCTAGGTGCCAAAGATAATGACAGAGATCCTTTAGTCATCTATTGTTGCATTATCCTGAAACTCAGAGGCTTAAAACAACAAGTATTTATTATTTTACAGTTTCTGTGAGTCAGGAAACCGGGCAGGGCTTAGTTGGATGCCTTTGGCTTCGGTTCTCTCATAAGGCTACAATCAAAATGTCAGCTGGGGCCGGGCGCGGTGGCTCACGTCTGTAATCCCAGCACTTTGGGAGGCCAAAGGGGGTGGATCACTTGAGGTCAGGAGTTCGAGACCAGCCTGGCCAACATGGCAAAACCCCGTCTCTACTAAAAATACAAAAAATTAGCCAGGCGTGGTGGCATGTGCCTGTAATCCCAGCTACTTGGGGGCTGAGGCAGGAGAATTGCTCGAACCTGAGAGACAGAGGTTGCGGTGAGCCGAGATTGCGCCATTGTACTCTAGCCTGGGCAACAGAGCAAGACTCTGTCTCAAAAAAAAAAAAAAAAGATGTCAGCTGGGGCTACAGTCATCTTAAGGCCAACCAGGGGAGGATTCAACCTTCAACCCTAGCTCACTCACATGGTAGTTGGCAGGCCCCAGGTCCCTGCTGGTTACTGGCCAGAGATGTCAGCTCATTGCAACATGGACATCTCTATTGGGCTGGGAGTTGCGGGTGGAAAGAAACAGACAGAAGTCAGTCTTTTTGTAAAGCATTCTCAGAAGTGACATCCCATTACTTTTGCCATATTTTATTTATTTTGAATTACTGCCAATAAGTCCAGGCCACGCTGAATGGGAGGGGATTACATAAGGGCACGATTACCAGGAAGTTCAGATCGTGGGGAACCACTTTGAGACTGCTTACCACAATATCTAGTCAGTAGAGACAGGCAATAAACAAACATATATCATATGTCAGGGGTGATAAGTGCTAGGAAGAAAATCAACGCAGAGTAAGGGAAGGCCTTTATTATGAAATGTCATTTGGGTAAAACCTGGCACACGGGGCAGTATGCCATGTGGGCATCTGCGGAAGAGCATTCCAGCCAGAGGGAAGAACAGGTGCAAGCTCCCTGAGGCGGGAGCATGCTTGGTGTCGTTCATGAATCACACAACCAAGGTGCCTGGAGCTGAGTGAACAAGGGAGGAGACCAAGTCAGAGAGGTGGGGTGGGATCATGAAGAGACTTAGAGAAGATGGTAGAGACTTTCCTGGAAGGTTCTGCACAGGGGTGTGATGTCATGATCTACTTTACTATTAAAAATCTACGATGTGGGCAGCAGATGGTACAAAGGGCAAGAGTAAAAGCAGGTAAACCAGTTGGGATTCTACTGCAGTGGCCCAGGGGAGAGAGAGCGAAATCATGGATTGAGTCATATTGATGCAAGTGGGGAGAAGTAACTGGGTTCTGGATATATTTGATAAGATTTGCTGATAGATTGTCTTAGGGTGGGACAGAAGGAGGAGTCAAAAATGACTACAAGCCTTTCAGAATAAGGCTGTCTAAGGTCAGGATGCCATTTGCTCAGGTGCGGAGGATGAACCTGAGAGAGCAAGATTTTGACCATGTGAAGGTTGGGACACCTATTAGATAGCCAAATGCAGATGTTGCAGAAGAAGTTGGAGTCTGGAGTTCAGAGGAGAAGTGGAGGCTGGCAATAGAAATTGGAAAGGCATCAGGATCAAATTGTCATTTAAAGACAGAGGACTAGATGAGATGAATCACCTAGGGAATAGGTATTAAAGGAGAATGAGCCCTGGAGCACCTGGAACCTTTGGAAATAAGAGAATGAGGAGGATCTGGCTAAGGAAACTGAGAAAGAGAAACAGTGACAAAGGACCGATGATTCTGGAGAGAAAACCAATAGGGTCCACCTAGGAGAGCAAGAGGAGAGGCATGCCCTTTCACATGCCTCCAAAGGTCAAGTGGTGCCACTGGATTTGAAAAGTAGCAGGAGGTCATTGATTACTTTAGAGAGAGCAGCTTGCAAAGTCATAAGGTCAGCAGCTGGACAGTATTGGATTTGGAAGGGAAATTAGCTGGGCCCGGTGGTGCGTGTCTATGTTGCCAGTTACTCAAGAGGCTGAGGCGGGAGGATCAGGTGAACCGGGGAGTTCAAGGCTGCAGTGAGCTACGATCGTGCCACTGCACTCCAGCCTGGTTCACAGAGCAAGACCCTGTTTCTAAATAAAATAATTTTAAAGTTGGAAACAAAGCACAAGGGAAAACACTTAAGTTATGAAAAATTAGAATATATTGATATCAATAACAAAACATTATAATAAAATCTAGAACACAGAAAGAGGCAAATTGTTTTCAGTAAATACAGTGAGGCTTAGGATCTTTACAATGGAAAAAAAAAACTCATGCAAATTGATAAGGAAAATACTAAGACCTTACTAGGAAATCAACAAAGGACATGAACAGACAGTTGGAAAAGGAGGAAATACAACTAGTAAACAAAGATAAAGAAAACTGTTTGGCACCATTAGCAAGAAAAGAAATACAGATTAAAACCTTAAGACGGGCCGAGCACAGCGGCTGACGCCTGTAATCCCAGCACTTTGGGAGGCCAAGGCAGGCGGATCACGACGTGAGGAGAGCAAGACTATCCTGGCTAACATGGTGAAAACCCATCTTTACTAAAATACAAAAAAATTAGCCGGGTGTGGTGGCGCGTGCCTGTAGTCCCAGCTACTCGGGAGACTGAGGCAGGGGAATTGCTTGAACCTGGGAGGTAGAGGTTGCAGCGAGCCGAGATTGCGCCACTGCACTCCAGCCTGGTGACAGAGCAAGACTCTGTCTCAAAAAAAAAAAAAAAAAAAAACATAAAATGACGTGTTTTCAACTACCAAATTAGCAAAGAGTTATTCATATCATTTAACCCAGAAATTCCAGGTCAGGGAATCCTAAGAAACTAAGCCAAAATGCAAATGAAAAAGCTAGTCACGATTCTATTTATAATAGTTAATAACAGAAAATAGCCAGGCATGGTGGCTCACAGCTGTAATCCCAGTGGCTCAGGGGGCTGAGGCAGGAGGATCTTTTGAATCCAGGAGTTCGAGGTTATAGTGAGCCATGATCTTGCCATTGCACTCCAGCCTGGGTGACATGTTCCCATCTCTAAAAAAAAAAAAATTAAAAATAACAGAAAATAATCAAAATGCTGAACACCAGGAGACTGGCTTAGAAAAGCATGGCACATTCATACAATAGAATATTGATCAAGCACATACCAAAAATGCTTGGGAAGAATTTATGGTAACACAGGAAAATGCCTATATCATATTAACTTTTTTAAAAAGCAGGATTGTAAATTGTATATACCTTTTCTTCTCACCTATGGGAACCTATTTCTAGAAAAAGGGAAACTCACCAAAATGTTCCCTCAGCATCACACAGGAAGACTGGCTACCATTCTTTCATGCAGCACGCCTTTGTCTCGAACTCCTGGTCTCAAGCCATCCTCCCACCATGGCCTCTCAAAGTGCTAGGGTTAGAGGCGGGAGCCAGCACAACTTTGTTGAATTCTATACTGGCTTCTCTGCCAAGTCCTGGGAGTACAAAGATAATTCAGAAAGTCCTTCCCTTGAGGAGCTTGCATCTATGATCCGAAAAAGTGTTCTGTGTGAGTAAACAATCAAGCGTCAAAAGCTATAAGCATAATTGGAATCCAAAAATATCACAGCAGAAATGAACACAGCTGCAAGGTAAATGTTGACCGTACAGCTGGGCCTTCAGTGATGCTGCCCAGAGGCAATAGGGAATTTTGGAGCGTACTTAGCTGTCAGTTGAGTTCTCGGAAACCCCAGTGCTAGAGTAAAGATGGCCTTGACTCCAAAGGAATGAAAGTCAAGGTGTAGCTAATAGAATTGATAGAATGAAGCTGATACTCCCAAACAATATTTGTTGCCTAACTTCCTGCTATAAGTGGTTTGGTGTAACAGTGGCTTTGCTCAGCCTCTGCTCAGAACCACCAGAGTGACTTCGGATGGATTATTGGGCTTCTTCCATCTTGGGTTACTTCTTGAGCCCCACTCTTTGGCAACGACTAGCTTGGAGGTTCCTGCTGCAGTGTTAGGATTGGGCCAGTGGGAATGCCTCTATTTTCAGGTTTCTCACAGGTGGAGATGACAAAATGACACCTTGTATTTCTAGATTCTTTTATGTATATTTCACATATATTTTAAACATTCTGGGCCTGGCGCGGTGGCTCATGCCTGCAATCCCAGCACTTTGGGAGACCGAGGCGAGTGGATCCCCTGAGGTCAGGAGTTTGAGACCAGCCTGGCCAACATGGTGAAACCCCATCTCTACTAAAAATGGAAAAATTAGCAGGGTGTGGTGGCTTGCGCCTGTAATCCCAGCTACTCAGGAGGCTGAGGCAGGAGAATCACTTGAATTCTGGAGGCGGAGGTTGCAGTGAGCCAAGATTGCGCCATTGAACTCCAGCCTGGGCAACAAAAGCAAAAAAAACAAAAAACAAAAACAAAAACAAAAACCCTCTATCTCAAAAAAAAAAAAAAAAAAGAAATTCTGACTCACCTGCAAATTGAAGAATGAAGTAATTGGTAGCTGGAAATCAACCAGCTGCATTTTAAAATTTTCTGTCAGTGTTACCTCCATCTCGCTTCCTTTACCTATCAAATTGTAGTTATATAACAAATGCTAAATCAAAAAAACAAAGATTCTGATAGTGTCAGAAAGCTCTCCCAGAAAGCTACTTTCTGAAAAGTCCAACCAGGTTATTCTTTAAGTGTTTTGGTCCATGGTGTAGCAAGGCAGATTTAGAGAGCAAAGAATAGATACAATGTGATTTTTTTCTTGAAACAGAGCCTTGCTCCATTGCACAGGCTGGATTGCAGTGGCTGGATCTCGGCTCATTGCAACCTCTGCCTCCCAGGTTCAAGCAATTCTCCTGCTTCAGCCTGCCGAGTAGCTCGGATTACAGGCGTGTGCCACAACACCCGGCTAATTTTTGTATTTTTAGTAGATGTGGGGTTTCGCCATGTTGGTCAGGCTGGTCTCTAACTCCTGACCTCAAGTGATCTGCCCACCTCAACGTCCCAAAGTGCTGGGACAGGCATGAGCCACCGTGCTTGGCCACAATGTGATCTTTAAAATAGATCAAAGAGGCCACCCTGAAGGAAAATGAGTATTTGATCATAAAATTAAGTACAATTTAAAAATTCAGTTATGCTGTAATCCCAGCACTTTGGGAGGACAAGGTGGGAGGATTGTGTGAGCTCAGGAGTTTAAGACCAGCCTGGACAACATAGCAAGACCCTGTCTCTACTAAAACTTGAAGAAAAATAAGAGAAAGATCATCCGGGCATGGTGGTGCATGTCTGTAGTCCCAGCTGCTCAGGAGACTGAGGTGGGAGTCTTGCTTAAGCCCAGCAGTCAAGGCTGCAGTGCCACATGATTGTGCCACTGCATGCAGCCTGGACGACAGAGCAAGACACTGTGTCAAAAATAAATAAATAAATAAACAAACAAATAAATAAATAAATAATGTTCAATTCTTAGCCAGGTATGATGCCTCACACCTGTAATCTCAGCACTTTGGGAGGCCAAGGTGGGAGGATCACTTGAGCCCAGGAGTTTGAGGCTCCAGTGAGCTATGATAGCTTCACTTCACTACAGCCTGGGTGACAGAACAAGCCTCTGTCTCTAGCTAACTAAATAAATAAATACTCATTTCTTAAGAGAAACCTTCAATAATTACCATGTGATCGGGACTGAAATGTCTGAAGGCAAACTATCTGGGTTCAAATCCTGGCTCTGCCACTTCCTAGCTGTGTGACCTTAAACAAGCTACTTAATTTCTCTGTGTCTCAGTATTTTTTCTTTATCTGTAAAGTGGAGATGATAGGACCTCCAGCCTGGGCCACAGAGCAAGATTCTATCTCAAAAAATAACATAAAATGAGACACCAGAGAGCTCCCTCATGCCTTCTCCCCCTTGAGGACACAGTGAGAAGATGCCTAACTATGAATCAGAAAGTGACCTTTGGGCCGGGCACGGTGGCTCAAGCCTGTAATCCCAGCACTTTGGGAGGCCGAGATGGGCGGATCACGAGGTCAGGAGATCGAGACCATCCTGGCTAACACGTTGAAACCCCGTCTCTACTAAAAAAAATACAAAAAACTAGCCGGGCGATGTGGTGGGTGCCTGTAGTCCCAGCTACTCGGGAGGCTGAGGCAGGAGAATGGCGTAAACCCGGGAGGTGGAGCTTGCAGTGAACTGAGATCCGGCCACTGCACTCCAGCCTGGGCGACAGAGCCAGACTCTGTCTCAAAAAAAAAAAAAAAAAAGAAAGTGACCTTTGGGCCGGGCACGGTGGCTCACACCTGTAATCCCAGCACTTTGGGAGGCCGAGGCAGGTGGATCACGAGGTCAGGAGATCAAGACCATCCTGGCTAACATGGTGAAACCCCGTCTCTATGAAATATACAAACAATTAGTCGGGCATGGTGGCAGGCGCCTGTAGTCTCAGCTACTTGGGAGGCTGAGGCATGAGAATCACTTGAACCCAGGAGGCGGAGCTTGCAGTGAGCCAAGATCATGCCACTGCATTCCAGCCTGGGCTACAGAGGGGAAAAAAAGTGACCTTTGGCCAGACATGGAGGCTCACACCTGTAAACCCCGTGCTTTGGGGGGCCGAGGTAGGAAGATTGCTTGAGGCCAGGAGTTCAGGACCAGCCTGGGCAACATAGCAAGAGCTCTGTCTCTAAAAAAAAAAAAAAAAAGGCCCTCCCCAGACATGGAATTTTTGATCTTGGACTTCCCACCCTCCAGAACTGTGAGAAATATGTTTCTGTTGTTTATAAACCACCCAGTCTATGGTATTTTTATTATAGCAGCCTGAACCAACTAAGATAAAGGTATTCATGGAAGTGAGGAAAACAAATAATGTCTTTATGGGAACTCCAGAAAGCCACCCAGCCAGTCCTCAAGCGCAGGAACATCGTACCACCCTGGAAGGTGGCCATTAGTCAGGAACTAGAAGGTCATTCAGGACACTGACCAGCTGTTGTGGCCATACCATCTCCTCATCCCTTTGCAGCAGGTTGGGTTGGTGTCTACTTAGAGCTGAATCTGTTTGTATTTTTTTTTTTAATTATTTTTACTGTAAGGGAAAAAACACAGTAAAACAGACCTGGTAGGTGGTAGGGGTGGAAGACACAGAAAAATATAATGACCAGACGAGCTGCCTAGACATGGCTTCCTGCGAGGGAGGACCATGAGTTGGCCTTTACATCACCTGCTTTCCTGATTCAAAGAAACTTTCCCCCAGCAAGACTGGGCCCAGGAGCTCCATTTTCCAATCTCTTCTCTTCCTGGGCATTTAGGAAAGGGTGTATGGTTCTCCAGCTTTCAAGACATTGAAGACAGTATGGAGAAAAAGGGAAGGATGTTATAGCCCTTTGTTTCAATGCCTTCCCCAGCTCTTGCCCTCAGGATTTGTTGATGCTGCAGATAGGAACCCCATGGAACTGGGGCAGCTTAGGCAGCAATAAGCTGAACAATGAGGCTGTATTGATGAGGAAGGAAGCAGCATCACACCTGGCTTGGAAGCTGTCAGGAGGTAGAGTGCCACAGGAGAGATGCTAAGGAACTTTCAGGCAGAGGTACCTGGAGCCTGTAGTCCATCTGCTCCCAGTGTGTCAGTAGTCAAGCCTTTCCTTGTTAAGGGGGTCTCAAAGGACGTCCCTTTCCCCATATGCAGGAAGTACATAGCCTGCCAGCTTCAGAAGCCTGTCCAGCTAGAGGTGTGGTGCTCACTTCCACACCTGTAGGTGTTTGTCCAAGAGTCAACCTGAGAATCAAACCCAAGGCCTTCTAGGCCCAAAACAAGTAAGCAAGTAGCAGCCCGGGAAGTCAAACTAAGATCTGCGAGGTTCCAAAATGCCAGCTCCTTGCTTCTTCCTTTCTCAGCCTACCAACATAACTGCTTGGAGAAGCCTGCACCAAATCACGTGTTTGCCAGTCCCCACTGTCTCATTCCAATGCTGCGTTGCCCCTGGGATAGAGCAAGTCTTCCTTTGCTCCCTGTAGCTGTTAGGGCCAGGTAGAGACAGAGGGCAGGTGTGGGTGGGATGGAGCAGGTGGCTTTCTGGAGCTTATTTTTCCCTTTAAAGCTGTCCTAATTGCTATTTTAATCAGATTTCATATTCCTATAAATCTAAGGTGGAGGTTGGGGAGAAAAGAGACGAAGGTATGGTGAGATGTCTACTGAACTTGCTCCTGCCAGGGCCCCTCCCCATATACTCTCAACGAAAGTTGCAGGTGAGTCTCCCATGCTGGGAGTCAGAGTCCGGCAGAGCCTCAGGCAGCAGGGAGCTATAGCAGTTAGAAAGAGCACATTCGCAGAACCCTGGTGACCTGCAGCTGCTGGCCTCCTGGAAGCTTCCTTTGTTGCTCTTGGTTGGAAGACTGTTGTTATTATGCTCTTTTAACTACATTCACAGGGTCTAGGATTGGGTTAGAGAAAGGATGAGGGGGCAGGTGGGAGGAAAGAGGCTGAATGAGTACTGGGAGGCGAGGCATCTGAAGGGACTGCCTTCATGGTCATGTCTAGTCTGATATTCAGAGCATTATTGATTTTTTCTTCCAAAAATTACAAGTATTTTATTTTCATCATCTTTTGCTAATTCTTCCTAATTATAATGTGCTGTTATTTTACAGCCACCCATTCTCATTTTGTGGATATGATTCTCTACTTTAGTTTTCTGAGCACAAGAAATCAACTTTGGCTGCACATTGGAATATCTGAGAAGTTTAAAAATACTGATGTTTGGGCCAGGTACGGTGGCTCACGCCTGTAATCCTAGCACTTTGGGAGGCTGAGGCAGGCAGATCATGAGGTCAGGAGGTTGAGACCATCCTAGCCAACGTGGTGAAACCCCATCTCTACTAAAAATACAAAAATTAGCTGGGTATGGTAGCAGGTGCCTGTAATCCCAGCTACTCGGGTGGCTGAGTTACGAGAATCACTTGAACCTTTGCTTCCGCTCCTCCTGTCCTTGGACATCAGACTCCAGGTTCTTCAGCCCTTGGACTCTGGAACTTACTTTAGTGGCCTTCTGAGGGGTCTCAGGCCTTTGGCTACAGACTAAGGGCTGCACTGTTGGCTTCCTGCTTTTGAAGCTTTTGGACTTGAAATTCTGATTTCACTGATCAACAGTTAGGTCTAGGGAATATCTGTTCTGGGGAGTAGTGAGCAATGAACCCTGAAAAGCTCTGTGACATTATGATATAATAAAACATATGTGTGGTTTTCCTCCCCAGTCCCTGGCACAGAACTCCTAAAACCCTTGTAATTTCCTGAGTGGCAGGGATGCAAGGTACATCATTTGTTCTAATATTTGGTCTTGGACTCTGGTTCCTGACAAAGAGCTCCTAAATCCTTGGGAATTTCCTGGGTACTAGAAGGGTCATTTGTTCTTTTAATAATTAGGCAACTCTTGGGGAGCTCCTGGATAGCTTTGGGATGGGAACTGGTCAGCAGAAAGACCAAGCCATGATTAGAAGCTTGGAACATTCAGTCCCATCCCCTGTTCTCCCCAGGAAGGGGAGCAGAGCTGGAGATTGAGTTAATAACCCATCATGCCGATGTGATGAAGCTTCCATAAGACTACAAGGCTCAGAGAGCTTCTAGGTTGGTGAACACATCTGCGTGCTACCCTCAGGACATGTTTGGACTCACTCTGTGTACCTCTTCATCTGGCTGTTCATCTGTATTCTCTATCATATCCTTTATAATAAACTGGTAAACAGGCCAAGCATGGTGGCTCATGCCTGTAATCCCAACACTTTGGGAGGCTAAGGTGGGAGGATCACTTGAGTTCTGGCAACACAATGAGACCCTATCTCCATGAGAAATAAAAACTTAGCCAGGCTTGGAGGTGCACACCTATAGTCCAGGTACTTGGGAGGCTGAGGTGGGAGGATCACTTGAGCCTGGAGGTCGAGGCTGCAGTGAACCATAGCCATGCCACTCTGCTGTAACCTGGGAGAGAAAGCATGACCCTGTCTCAGAAAAAAAAAAGCTGGCAAACACAGGTAAACATAAGTGTTTCCCTGGGTTCTGTGAGCCATCATAGCAAATGGGCGCCTCCAATTTGTAGCCAAGTTAGAAGTGTGGGTAACCTAGGGACTCACTAGCTGCAATTGGCATCTGAAGTTTGGGGGCAGTTTTGTGGGACTGAGCCCTTAACCTGTGGCATCTGCAGTCACTCCAGGTAGTTAGTGTCATAATTAAATTGTGATACACCTAGTTGGTGTCAAAAGAGTTGGAGGATTCTTCGGGGTAGAATAAGCCCTGAGACATTTTGAGTCAGAAGGGTTGAGTGTAGTAGAGCAAAACAGTGTGTGTTTGTTTCCTGTTTAAGCTCCCAGGTGATTTTAGCATGCAGCTAAGACTGAGAGCTGTCTTGAGGATATGAAGTCGCTACTTTTCAGGTCCTCATCATTCTGGTCAGTCTCTTTTCTCAGATGCAAGTCCCCACTTTTGTTGAGATTTTCTCTTTTTGATGGCATGGGCCATTTTCAGAGGCTGACCAAGCTTACCTTCTGCCACGTGGGCTACACCTCTGCCTACACCCTGGGCTTCAAGTCCCACCTGGAGGTGAGGAGCTGGGGCCTCTTGGCTTACTTGTGGTTTCCTATCTCCTCACTTCCTTGAGGAGTGCTGCCCAGCCTTTAGAGAGAGGGTCCTTCCTTGTTTTCAAAAGTGGCTGTATTGTCTTTCACACCCCTCTCTTCCTTCCTTCCTTCTCTCTTTCTTTTTGTATCTTAAAAAAAATCTCTTCCTGGGGTCTTATGAAGGAGATTTCAGCATGAGTTTAGTCCACATTCCTGAAATCTGGGGATTTTACTTTTTAACTTTATATATTTCTGTGTTATTTGAATTATTTTGCCACAAATACATTGCTCCTGTAATATTTTGTCAAATATTTTTATAAAAAGAAATTATATTAATAAAGCCTGTGTAATAACCTTGAAAATGTTTATGACATAATGCTAAAGGAAAAGGCAGGAGGATCACAACAATGTAAAACAGGATGTAAAAAAGGATCATGACAAAAAACGAACTTTATCCATAGAAAACAGGCTGGAATGGGCTGGGCACCATGGCTCACGTCTGTAATCCCAGCATTTTGGGAGGCCAAGGCAGGTGGATTGCTTGAGGCCAGTAGTTCGAGACCAGCTTGGCCAACATGGCAAAAACCTCATCTCTACTAAAAATTAAAAAATTAGCTTGGTGTGGTGGTGCACACCTGTAATCCCAACTACTCAGGAGGCTGAAGTAGGAGAATCACTTGAACCGGACAGGCGGAGGTTACAGTGAGCTGAGATCGGGCCACTGCACTGCAGCCTGGTTTACAGAGTGAGACTCTGTCTCAAAGCAAAAAAAAAAAACTAAAAAGAAATAGTGCTTATGCTTACGTGATGAGATAAATGCTTACTTATGTGTGGGAAAGTCTTTTGTTTTTTATGCATTTTTATTATATGTATATATGTATTTTAAAGAGTACATTCTCCTTTTATAATGGGTGGTAAATCGAACCACTTATGTTGAATGAGTTTAGTCAACTGCAGAAGTTACATATCATAAGAAACAGTTTGTGGGAGACACCCAGGCTCAAAGGAGCTACTGGGGTGTATCCCAAGAAAGGTGTGACGGGAATGTGGTTATTGTTAGGACACAAATAACACTGTCAACTGTGGTTTTTTGTTTTTTTTTTTTTTTTTTTTTTTGAGACGAACCAGACTGGAGTGCAGTGGTGTGATCTTGGCTCACTGCAACCTCCGCTTCCTGGGTCCAGGCGATTCTCCTGCCTTAGCCTCCTGAATAGCTGGGATTACAGGTGCCTGTCACCGCAACCGGCTAATTTTTTTTTTTTTTTTTTAGTAGAGAGGGGGTTTCACTATGTTGGCCAAACTGGTCTTGAATTCCTGACCTGAGGTGATCTGCTTGCCTTGGCCTCCTGAAGTGCTGGGATTGCAGGTGTGACCCACCATGCTCGGCCTGTCAACTGTACGTTAATAAATAAGACATGAAACCTTAGTTTAGTACACAGTTGTTTACCTCCATTCCCCCTTTTCTCCATCAAGCCTACCTTGTATTTGTTTAGGCAGCCACCTTTCAACAACCCATGAAGTGTCTGGAGCTCCACCCTCTGCTCAAGAGGAAGGGCACATGACCCAGGTCTCTTGCCAATCAGCATTTCACATTCCTCATGATCGGTTCAAAGGTGAGCAAGTAATTGAAGTCAGTTAAATTAGTGCCACTGCAAGAGGCTCTTTCCCCCACCCCAGTATTGCCATGGTTTTAATATGGTTTATCCACACAAAACTCACATTGAGGCTTGGACTCCAGTGTGGCAGTATTGGGAGATGGTGCCTTTAAGAGGTGATTAGATTGTTAAGAGGGATGAATGCCTTACTCTTGCAGTGAGTTCTTGTTCTCTCGGTTCTGGATTAGTTCCCATGAGAGTGGGTTGTTATAAAGCAAGGCTGCCTCTTGCATTTGGTCTCTTTTGCTTGCCCTTCTACTTTTCTGACACACTGCAATGCAGCAGGAGGCCCTCACCAGATGCAACTGCCTGATCTTGAACGTCCCAGTCTCTAGAACTGTGAGCCTAATAAACCTCTTTCCTTTATAAATTACCCAGTCTCAGGTATATTGTTATAGCAACAGGAAAAGGATTAAGACATATGTTGTACTTGAACCTTAATGTACTTGAACTTGAAACTTGATGACTGCAGCAGCTATAGCCATCTTACTTCCATGTGAAGCCTGAGAATTAAGCAACACATGGAAAGGAACACATCATTTGGGCCCCAATTTGGCCATGAGCTGCCCTTAGATTTTTTTTAGTTATGTGAGCCAATACATTTCCTAAAACAGGTAAAATTATGTTTTTAGACACTGATAACCAAAACAGTACAAACTATGCTTATGGAGATTTGCTTTAAAAAGGAGAACTAGAGAGAGAGAATTTGTTGCCTTTTGACCAATGCTTCCTTGAGAGAGCTGATATTCTGATTCCTGACCTCAACCACTATTTGATTGGCAGATGTACGCTTATGCACTGCATAATGACATTTTGGTCAATGATGGGCACTTGAGCCCAGGAGGTCAAAGCTGCAGTGAGTTGTCATTGTGCCACTGCACTCTAAGTGACAGAGTGAGACCCTGTCTCAAAAATAAAAAAAAAAAAAATTGGCCAAGTGCAGTGGCTCATGCCTGTAATCAATCCCAGCACTTTGGGAGGCCAAGGAGGGGAGATCACGAGGTCAAGAGATAGAGACCATCCTGGCTAACATGGTGAAACCCTGTCTCTACTAAAAATACAAAAAATTAGCCAGACGTGGTGGCAGGTGCCTGTAGTCCCAGCTACTCAGGAGGCGGAGGCAGGAGAATGGCGTGAACCCAGGAAGCGGAGCTTGCAGTGGGCTGAGATTGCACCACTGCACTCCAGCCTGGGCGACAGAGTGAGACTCCGTCTCAAAAAAAAAAAAAAATTATACATCTTTTCTATGCTTAGATGTGTTTAGATACACAAATACTATTGTGTCACAATTGCCTACAGTATTGAGTACAGTAACATGCTGTGCAGGTTTGTAGCCTAGAAGCAATAGCCTCTACCATATAGGTTAGGTGTGTAGTAGGCTAAGCCATCTAGGTTTGTGTAGGTATACTCTATGATATTTGAACAATGACAAAATCACTTAATGATGCATTTCTCAAAACATGTCCTCATCTTTAAGGGATGCATGACTGTGTATCTCCCCTGAAGAAATAGCCATTCATTTGATTAGCCTAGTTTGATGAAACTATCTCATCATGAAACCCAACTCCTATTTCTGATTCCAGGTTTACCAAGCTGTCTTCTGATCTGTGGTTTAGCCCTTTGACTGCACTGATTATCAGGCAGGCACCCTCCCATTATGCGTGAACACACTGGCATTACATTTGTTCAGTCAGCCTTTCGCAAGTTTGTTTAACCAATTAGTTGCTAGAGCATGCATGTAATAGAAACCTTGAGATTCTGGCTTCAAAACTGAGAACAGTCCCAGCTCCATGGTGACCCACTGTAATATGGAAGAGCCAACTAAGCTGAGACTCTGTATCTCTCTTTAACTTCAACAAGGTCATTCACCTAAAAGGAGGACTAATAAAGACAGAGTGTGCATGTTCGTTATGTGGTCCAGACAGTACGGGTGAGCCCTGGAACATAGTAGTCCTGGGTTTGTACAGCTACTGTTTTTGGTGTAGTCTTGGGCAGACCACCATCTCCGTAAGCCTCTATTTTGATTCTTCTACTCTAAAGTGGTAAAAATAACACTTTTTGCATGTGGTCATTGCAAAAACTAAAAGGAATGACATACATGAAGTCTAGGCAAAATAAAATAATAACTACTCAGAGGCAGATTTTCCATGAAGTTAATAAAGTTTCCTGGGCCCTAACAATGTGTTCACGTAGTCCTTTGGTTTCATAAAAATTGTAAAATCAAGATATCTTTGCTTTTTTTTTTTTTTTTTTTTTTTTTTTTTTAGGACAGGGGATCTCACTTTGTCACCCAGACTGCAGTGCAGAGGCATGATCTTGGCTCACCGCAATCCCCACCTTCCAGGCTCAAGTGATTCTCCTGCCTCAGCCTCCTGAGTAGCTGGGATTACAGGTGCATGCCACCACTGCCTGGCTAATTTTTGTATTTTTAGTAGAGACAGGTTTTCACTGTGTTGGCCAGGCTGGTCTCACAACTCCTGACCTCAAGTGATCCACCCACCTTGGCCTCCCAAAGTGCTAGGATTTACAGGCATGAGCCACCACATCCAGCCGATTTTTCTTAAATCAAGTCCCCCGAATCTTGTACTGGTATTATTTCATTTTCATGATCTCATTTGAACCTCACAACAATACTATGAAATAGCTATGGTTGTTACCATTTTACAAATGAGAAAATTGAGGCTTATGGATATTAAGTAACTTTTCTAGGATCATACTATGAGTGGTAGAGCCAAGATTCAAACCGAGGTGGGCTGCATCCAGAGAGTGTCCAGGGTCCACGTCTTAATCACTCACCTGGTTTCCTAAATGTGCCTGTACTGAAGAGTCACCAAGGGGCACTTATTAAAGCACAGATTCCAGGGTCCACCTCAAAGATAGCAAATCAGGGTCCCTAGGGCAGGGACCTAGTTTCTGTGGAGGTTTCCACTCATGAGCCTCTGCTCCAGTGAGCTGTATTTGCCTGTCTCTCCAATCTTGGGGGCAGCAGTTTTTCCTGTGTCCTCACCTTTCTTACAGATGCAAGAAGAGTTGTTGATTTTTCAGCCTGTCCTGCTTTGTAGTTGCTATTAAGATAGAATGGCAACTTCCAAGCTCCTTACGTGCAGAAGCAGAAACCAGAGGTCCTATCCAAAATAGTTTTAAATTGTATTGACCATACACAAAAGTAGAGCAATGTGCTGAATCCCTGTGTATCCATCACCTAGGTTCAACAATTATTATAATTTTGCTAATTTTGAGAAGCAGTTTAAAAATTCAGAGACCAGTTCTTAACAGTTGAAAAAACAGAGAGTTAAAATAGTCATTCAAATAATTTGGGAAATGAAATTAATTATTTTTAAGTAGATTACCTAAATGATTTGTGCAAGAGCTTACAAATAGCATAAAACAAAAACCCAATAATGTTAACTACTTTGGTAGCTCTTTTGTGTAATATCACTTTACTCAAATCCCCCCCAGTACTCTATTATGTGAAGAGAAATCTGTTTTTTATTACATTTCCTTCTGAAACTCAGAGAGCAAAACAGTCCAATTCAATCACCAAACTTGTGGAGTCCACAGGGCGTTCCCTTGTGCTACAGGAGACTAGAAAGGAGTTGTAAAGCTTAGCCACAGTTATTTGGAAGACTTTATTGGGAAAGTGGTGTTTGAGTGGCATCTATTAAGAGTAGACTTTATGTTTAAAGCAGATGTGGAAGGGGCAGAATTTCAGGTTGAGGGAACTTCATGTACACAGATGGGAGAGAAGGTGTAGAGTTTGGGGGTGTGGTTACATAATAGTGTTTGTGATGGAAGGGTAATTTAAGAGCTGGATGAATCTTAAAGGTGACATCATGGAGCAAAGGTTAAAGGCATAGGTTCTGCTGGCAGACAGACCTGTCTGGTTACCTCCTGCCTCAGGTGGCAGTGCTGATTGCCAACCTAAGAGCCATTCCCAATGTGTGTTCCTTAGTGGTAGAGCTGCCTTCCTCTCTAAAGGCTGGAAATGCTAGATTCTCATTTACCAGCCTCCTTTGCAGCTAGGGGATGGACATGTAATCCAAGTCTGGCCAAAAGGACCTGAAGGGAAATCTGAAGGGGAGTTCTAGAAATAGTTTCCTCCCTAATCAAAAAAAGACACTATAGCAAAAACTTCTTTTTGCCTCTGAACATAGCTGTGTGACGGTGTGAGCACTGGAGCTATGGCAGCCAACCTGTAACCATAAGGACAAGCTGCTGATGAAAGCCAAGGTGCTGAGGCTAACAGAGGAGATAATATAAAATATTTAGTGCTTGATGACATCATTATGCCACTCTACTTATGCGACTCTTTGTTTGGAACATCAGATTGTGTAAAATGATGCATTTTCCTGATTATTTAGGCTATTTTGATTTGCATAACCCCTGGGTTAATATCAGCCCAGAAAGTAGAAAAGAAAAACAATAATTATATATATATATATATATATATATATATATATATTTTTTTTTTTTTTTTTCCTGAGACAGAATCTCATTCTTTCGCCCAGGCTGGAGTGCAGTCAGTGGTGTGATCTCAGCTCACTGCAACCTCCGCCTCCCAGGTTCAAGCAATTCTCCTGCCTCAGCCTCCCAAGTAGCTGGGATTACAGGCATGTGCCACCATGCCTAGCTAATTTTTGTATTTTTAGTAGAGACGGGGTTTCACCGTGTTGGCCAGGCTGGTCTCAAATGCCTGACCTTGTGATCTGCCTGCCTTGAACTCCCAAAGTGCTGGGATTACAGGTGTGAGCCACCGCACCCTGCAACAATATATTTTTATACAATTTTGTACAATTTTCTTTTTTTCTTTTTTGAGATACAGTCTCACTCTGTCACCCAGGCTGGAGTGCAGTGGTGCAATCTTGGCTCACTGCAACCTCTGCCTCCCAGGTTTCCAGTGATTCTCCTGCCTCAGCCTCCCGAGTAGCTGGGACTACAGACATGTGCCACCATGCCCGGCTAATTTTTTGTATTTTTAGTAGAGATGGGGTTTCACCGTGTTAACCAGGATGGTCTCAATCTCCTGACCCCATGAACTGCCTACCTCAGCCTCCCAAAGTGCTGGGATTATAGGTGTGAGCCACCTCGCCCGACACAATTTTCTATTTTTAAAAAATCTCATTTCAGCAAAATCATGCATCACAAGCTTTGTGGAAAAAATAGGGTTAAGGGCAGACCACTCAAAACATTAAGAAGTTTGCAAGTAGAGCCCTGATAAAAACAACTGTCCTAATAAATATCTTGACACAGTTTGTTCTCTATTGGTGTTTGCAGCTAACCACACAGCCAGGCCTTCCTTTGCAGCTTTATATCCGGGTACACCTGTTTCCTCCTGAGACATGAAGGTCCTTGAGGACATTTGCTTCCTGGAGAGACAATTGTCACCAAAATTAAAAATACGATCTAGAGGTAGCTTTCTGAAATCATTTTAAACGTAAAGAGATATGACTTCAAAATTTTTCATCTGAACTCTCAATTTCCTTAAATAGCTTAATATAGTGAAAAATTGAGAGGTTCTTGAAACCACTAAGTCTAATAAAAGAATGCAGTTCCACGGGTTTTCGGTTGTCTGCTTTTTCCTTAGGGTCCTCAAAGATGAGGAAGGCTTTCTCTTTGTGAGAAAGCTCTTTCTAGTCACTTCAAAACATACTAGAAAAATAGCATATGAGCTAATTTGGTTTCTGTGATATGATGAGTCTATTGCCCTATTACCTGTCACATGAGAGCGACTTAGGACTAAGAAAACACCAGTGTGGTTAAATGGTAAATTTTATATTATACATATTTGGCCACTATATATATTTAAAAATTGAGCATCTACAGGAGCTCTTGTGTATGTGGACTATACCTATCAATGTTTAGTAGTCAGTAAAACTGGGATTTTTTTAAAAAAAAAAACACCATTATGATGATGCTAACATTGGTGTATCCACCACTCAGCTTCAGAAATCAAACTTCACTGATGTACTTGATTCCCCATGTGTGTCCTTCCCTGAACACATTCCTTTGTCCCCCAGAAGTACAAACTATACAGGATTCAGTGTTTATCATTCCCATGTCTGTCTTTATGGGTTTTCTAAATTTAGAATATCCCCAGAGACATATAGTTTAAAATTGTTAAGCCAATGCAGCCATAACACAGCATGTGTATTATTTTACAACTTTTATTGACTTTGTTCATCCACCCTTACAGATACCATTGGTCACCCAACCCCCTCCAAAGCAGAGGGGTAGTTCTCCCCAGTACTTTATTAGCTGCCTTGAGGTCTTGCTTCCAGTCCCTTTAGAAATTATGGTGGGGACACACACATACACATTAATGGAATAAACACTCTTCCCTCCTCTCCCTTGGGGCTCCCTCCCCCAAAGAGGTCCGTTGTCCACAAGTACTCATTTGTGGGACTCAATATGTTCCAGCCACAACAGAGCATTACGTTAGAATAGGAGCTAACATGTATGGGAATCAGAGTATGTTTAGAATTACATCTTAGCACACTGAAAAATGCATTGGAAGAGCAGCCTTTATTGACAGAGACAGTCCTGGCTAATAGATCTGCCCAGTTTTAGGCTGCTTAGGGGAACTGGGGTCCTGGAATAAGAAGCCCCACCCGCTTCTATGAAGAGAGGAAAGCTGGAGACAAAAAGAGGAAGCGAGAGATGAATTGCAAAAAACTAATCAGATTGGGACCTCAAGGTAACATTTTGCATAGTAAGTTCTAACAATGTTTTCTTGTTTATATCAGCCTCCTCCTCTTAGCCTGTCTTACTAGGCTGGTGTTTAATTCCAATGCTAAGTTAATTTATTCAACTTTATTATCCTTACTATAGTAGCCTCCACTAGGGTTCTCCCCTACCTCTCAAAGATCTCATCTAAGTGTGTATAAAGCTATTAGATGGAGGAGAGGAATCAGGATGAACTTCACAGCATTTTCATATGGCCTGTGGGTTTTGGAGCCTATGCTTCGGCAACTGAAGCTGAACTGTGTGGTTGTTGCTAACATTGGTGTATCCACCACTCAGCCTCAGAAATAAAACTTTACTGATACCATTAAACCCCATGTGTGTCCTTCTCTGAATGCATTGCTTTGTCACCGGGAGGTAACAGCTATCCAGCATTCAGTGCTTATCATCCCCATGTCTTTCTTTATTGGTTTTCTAAATTTGGAATATCCCTGGAGACAACTTTGGCAACTGAAGCTGAACTGTGATGGTGGTTGACCTCTGATGTGCTACTTTTTAATCAAGAACTTATTTTCCCTCTTTCTCTCTCAGCTCCCTCAGGCCCGTTCTGGTGACTCATGACTTGTATACACAGAACAACAGAGAAAAGAAAAATAGAATTAGATAAACGAGCAGGGGCAACAGTGAGGGCTGTGTCTTACAAAGAACCATTTTTAATTGAATTATTTTTCTCTCTTGAAATTCTTTTTTTTCCCTCAAAAGTGGGAAAAATTCTCAAATAACAACAGCAAACCAAGAAAGCAGCTTAGTCTGCACTGCATTTGCATTTCTTAGTTTCATTCCCTATTTAAAAATGTTGTAGGCAAATGTATTTTGACAGTGGGAATGAACATGCACTTTAAAATTATAGGACCTAGTAGATTTAATAGAATGAGCCCTGATTGGGAGCCAGGGGACCTGGCTTTGAATGGTCCCAACCCAAGCACTTAATTACTTTAGTTTCTTCACTTATAAAATTAAATACACCATCTACTGATGAATGGATAAACAAAATATGATATATCCACAGAAGGGAATATTGTTCAGCCATAAGAAGGAATGAAGTATGGACATGTGCTACAACGTGGCTGTGCCTTAAAGATATGATGCTAAGTGAAAGAAGCCAGACACAAAGACCATACATTTCATGATTTCACTTACATGAAATGTACAGAATAGCTAAATCTAAGGACATAAAGTAGGTTAGCTAATGGGTACATGTTTCTTTCTGGGTTGATGAAATGTTCCAAAATTGATTGTGCTGATGGTTGTATTTAAAACTCTGCATATACTGAAAACCATTTAATTGTACATTTTAAATGAGTGAATTGTATGATATGTGAATTATATCTCGATAAAGTTTTTCAAAAAAAAAAGAGAAAAAAATGAAACAGTGATTTCTACCCAGCCCAGATATGTTGTGAGGCTCAAATGAATTGTTTTTACAAATAAGAAAACCACTTGAAAACTGTACAATGAAAGTTATTTTTAGACTTAATTATTCCTTAAATTCGAGGCTGATATACTGAAGGAATTTTTCCAGTGACAATTAGCATTTCTATAGACCAGAATTGTACCTCTGCTTACAGCTCTGTGGATGAAGATCAGGGAGGAGGAGCAGTTTAAAGTTGGTGAGAGTGTTGAGGGGAGGGAACAAATGGCTGGCTTGTCAGATCCTTGAAGTCAGGGATTATTTTTATCTTGTTCTCTTTTATAATCCTAGTGCCTAGTACAATGCCTGACTCAATAAATGTGAATGAGCGAATAATGAATCAATGGTCAAACTAATGAACGAGGGGTCTGACTGAAAATGATGAGGCACTTTCACTCAGTCAATAAACTTTTATCAGCCAATAAATTCAGATTCTTATTTTAATGTTGACAGTGACTTGGGCTTTTGGGGATTTTACCTATTCCTTTACTAAGAGAGTGATAATTCTCTTTCACGTGTTGCACATCCCAATGGTCTCTCTCTGTTACCCAAGCTGGAGTGCAGTAGCATGATCATGGCTCACTGCAGCCTCAACCTCCTGTACTCAAGCGATCCTCCCACATCAGCCTCCTGAGTAGCTGGGACTACAGGTACGCACCATCTCCCAAATAATTTGTTATTTTATTATTTTGTAGAGATAGGCTCTCACTGTGTTGCCTAGGGTGGTCTTGAACTGCTGGGCTCATGCAATCTGCCTGCCTTGGCTTCTCAGAATGCTGGGATTACAGGTGTGAGCCACCACGCCTGGCCAAAAGTTTTAACGTAAAAAACTTCATCAGTGTTGTGGCTAAGATTCACTCTTCTATTAGTTGTTATGAGTCAAGGAGAGGGTTGGCCTGCAGAACAAAATGATGACTTGGTCTAGTCATGCCGGGAGTCCTGAGTGACTGTGGAGCAAGCTGAGAGGTCTACTTTGCTGAAAGACAAGTACAACACATTCATAGGGTGGTTTGGAATTAGGGCAACAATTTTGTGTGGTCCTGTCATTGTAGGTCACTGTGGTGGGACAGCAATCACCAGCCTTGGGGAGAATCAACCATTCTCTATTTCTCTATTTTTGCCATTTGGGAAAAGACTTGTGGGTTTGGGACCAAATTGACATCGTGGCAAACGAGTGCCATTTACATCTGAAAAGCTGAAATCAAAAGGACAGTAATTCTAGGGGAGAACACTCCACTTCCTCTGATGGGTTCTTGAGTTCCCTGCTCTCTTTTCATTAAACCTTTCCAAAAATAAAAAATAAAAATAAATCCTTGTCACCCAAAAACTCTAACTGGAACCCCTCTGAAGGACCACTCATGTTTTGTGTGTGAGTAACAGCCATGGAAATGTGGTTGAAAAACTGAACTTTAGGACCTGGACTGCCCAGAGCAACAGCTACTGCATTCAAGGCCTGGAAATTTCCATTTAGAAAATAAATCTGGCTTAAGAAAGGATTTCCTCATGACAGGGTAAAAATGGACAGTTGGTCAGCTTGACAAATGAGATTTCCTCATGACAACTAGTAAAGAAAAGCTCTAGGACACACAAGGGAAGTTTGAAAGAGTGAAATTTAACTGGGTGCCAAAGCTTCCTCACAGATAGATAACTCCAGGTTTCCCCATTTATGCTCAGACAATAAGCCCTTCCTATGCAGGAGACCTGACAGCAGTGACAGCAGAAGGCTTATTTGTGAAGGGACTTTTCTTAACCTTTTATTTTCCTCCCTCTACTTCCAGTCACTTACTTGGACATCATGTCCTGGAGCTAAACAGCAGTATACTGTAAACTTCAAAAACCTCTGTAAAAAATGACTTGTCTAAGGGAACTGTATATACACACAAAGTAGATCATTTTTCCCTCCCCTCCTCCACTGATTTCTTCCAAAACAGACATCTGAAAAGCCAGGAAACCAAGAAAGAAACAAACACAAACCACTAGTAAAAGCAGCTCCCTTAATAAAAAATATCTTCCAATCTCCAGCTCCCTGATTTGATAAACACCTTAAAATATGTTTGGCTATGACTTTTCATTATTCTGCCTGTGATGTTATTTACTTTAGATCGTAAATCTGAAGACCAGGGGCTTGTGTTTGCTCAGGCCACAGTTTGAGTGATGCTGCAGCATGAACTCTGGAGTCAGGCAGAGGTAGGCTAGAATCAGACTCCATGTGTACCAGCTGTCTAAATTGGTAAACTGGGGGGGTGACTTAGCGGTTTCTAATTTTCATCTGTAAAACGGGGATAATAATAATAGCCTCAGATTTGCTATATGAATCTAATCAGCTTATGTATGTAAATGAGAACATAATCTAGAATAATCCCATACCTGTCCCTATCTACTCCCTTTTCTCTAGATAATCAATTTTATTTGTTTCTTATCATTCCAGAGATTCTTTACGGAAATATAAGCAAATTAAATATATTTCCTTCTTTTACCTTCTTGCTTACATAAACGGAGCATATAACTGCTCTGTGCCTTGTTTTTTTCTCTTAATCTATCTTGGAAATCTTTCCATATCAGTACAAGGAGAGCTTCCTCATTCTTTTTTTTTTTTTTTTTCCCCTTTTTTTTTTTTTAAGGCAGCATGAGATTTCATTGTGTGGCTGTAGCACAGTTTATTTAACCATTCTTTATTGGAAGACATTTGGATTATTTCCAAACATTTCCTATAACAAATAAAGCTGCAGTGAATATTCTTATACATAGTGTCATTTTGCATGTATGTGAGTATAACTAAAGGGTTTATACATTTGAAGTTTTTAAAAACAACTTTATTAACATAAAATTTATTACAGTTGTAATTTGATGGCTTTTGCCAAATTGCCCTCCAAAGGGGTCGTACCATTTTGTACTACCCAGCAATGTATGAGGGTGTACAGTAAACTATTAGAAGTGGGCACTTACAGAAGGTAGGATAGGTGGGCCCAGAGAGAATTTCAACTGTCTTTAAATATATGACATGTGGCCGGGCACAGTGGTTCACACCTGTAATCCCAGCATTTTGGGAGGCCAAGGGGGCGGATCACCTGAGGTCAGCAGTTTGAGACCAGCCTGGCCAACATGGTGAAACCCCATCTCTACTAAAAATACAAAAATCAGCTGGGCGTGGTGGTGTGTGCCTGTAGTCCCAGCTACTCGGGAAGCTGAGGCAAGAGAATCCCATGAACCTGGGAGGTGGAGGTTCCAGTGAGCCAAGATTGTGCCACTGCACTCCAGCCTGGATGACAGAGCAAGACTCCATCTCAAACAAAACAAAACAAAACAAAAGATGTTAAAAAAGTTTACATATAGGTCTATATTCTTATGGTAAAATGTGGTAAGAATTTAAAGTGGCCCTTGGTTGACACTCTTCTTCCCTTCAGCCAATCCTAGTCTTTCCCATGTTGTGAATTGTTTGGTGTGTCAATTAATAATTGTCAAATCCAGTGGCCATTTCTCAGTTTCTGTCCTCCTTGAGGTACCTAAGATCTATTCCCAAGATTCTCTCTTCCTTTGGTGTTCACGACACAAACATTCTTTTGGTTCGCTCATAATTCTGTGATCCTTTACCATCTTCTCTGGCTTCTCTTTCTTTTCTTGCCTTAAAAAACAGGCCTAATAATGGGCAATATTTGCTGAATGCCAGTGATGTACAAGAAAAACAGAACCCCAAACCACAAGGAGTTTAAGGTCTTAGGGGTGTGGCGGATTGTTTGCAAAGGCGGTTGAGAGAATTCCTCCTGCCTCTGTAAGTGTATTAGTTTGCTAAGGTTGCTGTGACAAAATACCACAAACTGCATAACTTAAACAACAGAAACCTATTTGCTCACAATCCTGGAGGTTAGAAGTCCAAGATCAAGGTGTTTGAAGGGCTGGTTTCTTCTGGAGCCTCTTTTCTGAGGATTAGAGACGGCCATCCTCTCCTTTGTCTTCACATCGTCTTCCCTCTGTACCTGTCAGCAACCTCATCTCCTCTTTTTATAAGGATACCAGTCATGTTGGATTATGCCCACTCTAACAGGCTCATTTTGAACCTATTTACCTCTTCAAAGACCCTATCTCCAAATACAGTCACATCCGGAGGCACCAAAAGTTAGGACTTCAACATATGTGTTGGGAGGAACAATTCTGCCCATTCCTTAAGCATGCCCTTTACAGTATGATTTTGCTGTCTTTCCCAGTAAGGGGTTTAATCTCTTTCTTCACTTCCTAAGCTAGGTTGGCCTTGTGACTTGATGTGATCAATAGAATGTGGCAGAAGTGATGTTGAACAACTTTCAAGTCTAGACTTGCAGTTTCTACTTATGCTTTCTTGAAACACTGCCCTGAGACCACCATGTAGGGATGGATGTTGCTATAACCTCCTGGAGGATAAGTGGGCATGGAGAAGGAGAGCTAATGCATCCCAGCCATCAATCAGCACTGACTGCCAATCATTTGAGTGAGGTCAGCTTGGACCATCCAGCTGTTCTTGCCATCATCTGACTGCAATTACATGAGTAAGCCCAGGTAAGACAAGCTGAAGAAGTGCCCATCCAGCCCACAAAAATAATGAGAAAGAATACACAGTAGTTGTTTTTAGCCACCAAAACATGATTATTGTTATAAATCACTATTTTTACATACAACAGTCGTTGATATTGGAGGAGATAGAGAAATTATATAAATAACTATCAACACATTAAGTTTCATAAAAGGAAAAATACATGTTGAGGCAAATAGTGGGAGCCAAATTCATGTGGGAAGGGGAGAAGGTCTTCTGGGAAAGGGATGTTTAAGTTGAGATGTTTATGATGAGTAGGAGTAGTGAGGCAAATTTGGGAGAGTAAAGGGTAGGAGGAGAAAGTGTAGGTCAGATTCTATTCAAATACTCACTCTTTCCCCTGCCCTGTGCTCCATGGGAAGAATATGTTTCCCTGCCCCATTTATGTTGGGCTTGGCCGTGTGGTTTTCTTGAGCCAGTGGTTCATGGTTAGAAATGACCAATGTGTGGGTCTACTGGCCTCTGGGAGCTTCCAGTCATTCAGGGCCTTGAAAGCCATGTTAAAAATGATGGCCTGGGCGTGGTGGCTCACACCTGTAACCCTAGCACTTTGGGAGGCTGAGGTGAGTGGATCACCTGAGGTCAGGAGTTTGAGACCAACCTGGCCAACACGGTGAAACCCCATCTCTTCTAAAAATACAAAAATTAGCTGGGCATGGTGGCTGGCGCCTGTAATCCCAGCTACTAGAGAGGCTGAGGCAGGAGAATCGCTTCAACCTGGGAGGCAGAAGTTGCAGTGAGCATAGATTACATCAAGAGTGCAACTCCATCTTGGAAAAAAAAAAAAAAAGATAGACTTCAGTGGCTCGTGCCTGTAATTCCAGCACTTTGGAAGCCAAGGTGGAATGATTGCTTGAGGTCAGGAGTTCAAGAGCAGCCTGGACAACACAGTGAGACTCTGTCTCTACAAAAATTAACAAATTAGCTAGGCATGATGGCATGTACCTGTAGTCCTAGCTACTAGGGAGGCCAAGGCAGGAGGATCACTTGAGCTCAGGAAATTGAAGTTACAGTGGGCTATCATGATGCCACTGCACCCCAGCCTGGGTGGAGACCCTGTCTCAAAAAACCAAACCAAACAAACCAAACAAGACAAGACAAAAAAACACTATGGACCCTTATTCTGTGTAAAATGATGCACCTGCTATGGAAACCAGCATGAAGCTTCCTCAAAAAAGTTAAAAAGTAGTACAATTCCACTTCTGGGTATATATCCAAAAGGATTCAAAGCAGGATCTCAAAGAGATCCATGTTCATTGCAGCATTATTCGTAATAGCCAAGAGGTGGAAACAATCCAATTGTCCATTGACAGGTGAATGGATAAACAAAATGTGAGCTATACATACAGTGGAATATTATGCAGCCTTTAAAAGGAGAACCTGTCACATGCTACAAAACAGATGAACCTCAAGAATATTGTGCTAAGTGATAAAAATTAATAAAAGTACAAATACTGTGGCTCCACTCATATGAGGTATCTAAAGGAGTTAGAATGATAGAAACAGAAAGTAGAAAGGTAGTTGCTAAGGGCTGGGAGGAAGGAGGGGCAATTAGTGTTTAATGAGCATAGAGTTTTGTTTTGCAAAATGAAAAAATTCTAAAGATCTCTTGCACAATAACATGCATATACTTAACGTTCCTGAATTACACACTTTAAAATGGTTAGTGTTAAGTGTTTGTAACCACAATTAAAAATAAAATTTGAGCCAGGCATGGTGGCTTGCACCTGTAATCCTAGCTACTTGAGAGGCTGAGGCAGGAGGATTGCTTGAGGCCAGAAATTTGAGCCCCCATCTTTAAAAATAAAATAAAACTTGAAAAAAAAATGGCCAACTTTATTCTAAAAGTACTGAGAAACCAATTCAGGGTTTTAAACAGGGCAGTGACTTGCTCAGTATATCCTTGCCTTCAATAACTCATCCACCATTCCAGTTTCAGTTACCAAGTCTACTCTCAAATTTGGCTGGCCCTGACTTCCCTCAGTGTTCCAGGCTACATTGCTTACTCCCTTTTTTTGAAACGGAGTCTCGCTCTATCGCCCAGGCTGGAGTGCTCACTGCAATCTCCACCTCCTGGGTTCAAGCAATTCTCCTGTCTCAGCCTCCCAAGTAGCTGGGACTACAGGTGCATGCCACCATGCCCAGATAATTTTTGTACTTTTAGTAGAGACAGGGTTTCCCCATATTGGTCAGGTTGGTCTCAAACTCCTGACCTCTGGTGATCCATCCACCTCGGCCTCCCAAAGTGCTGGATTACAGGCGTGAGCCACTGCACCCGGCCACTTATTCCCTTTAAGCTGTTTCTTCCTAGATAGTCAAAATAGTGCATGACATTAATGTATCACGTTAAGTTAAACTCACCCTGGGTCAGGCACTGTGGATTCAATATAGCAATCCCAAGCCTCCAGTGTCTCCTGACAGACACAACAACCAGCTTAGTACAATGAATTAAATGCTACTCTATTTTTCCAGAAATGCCCTCTCTCCTTCCGTCCCTTCTATGCCTAGGAACGAGGTCAAGAATCACACATCTTCTCTAAGATACTTTCCTTATACCCTCAAAATTAATCACGCCCTCCGTAACTTATACCTGAGTCTCTTATTGCTGTTGGGTTGTCTATAACGACATTTTCATGTATTTAGCTGACACGTAAGTATTAAAATGGGACATCTGAATGAGAATTCTTCATTTCTCTTTGTTACCTAGGGGATAATCATTATTGCCTCTTATCTAAATAGAATTAGATAATTGGATAGTTGATCTTGCAGTGACGGAGCCTGGGTTCCACTGACCTGGGCTGGTAAATACAATGTCTGCTCACCGTGCAGAGAAAGTAGAAAGGCTGTTTGGGTTGAATTGTGCCCCCACCACCGCCCCCCAATTCATAAGTAGAAGTCTTAACCACCAGTACCTCATGATGTGGCTGGATTTGGAGATAGGGTCTTCATAGAGGTAAGTAAGCTAAAATGACATCATTAGGGTGGGTCCTCATCTAACATGGCTGCGTCATTCTAAGAAGAGAGTAGGACACCAACAGGTACAGAAGGAAGAACACGTGAAGACGCAGGGAGAAGATGGTTCCCCGAAAGCCTAGGAGAGAGGCCTCAGGAGAAACCAGCACCTTGATCTTGGACCTCCAGACTCCAGAACTGTGAGAAAATAAATTTCTGTTGTTTAAGCCCCAGTAGCTGGTGTTTTGTTATGGCAGCCTGAGCTGACTACTACAAAGGGTTATGTCACTTGCCACCATAAGTCAAGGAAAGAGGTGATTTTGGAAAAGAACTTATGTTCAGAAAATATGAAATGGAAAGGTCTCATCTCAGGGTCCTCCTGTTTGGAGTTTATCCCTCATTCTGTGGAGAGGAATGTGACAGATGCGGTAGAATGGGGAGAGCAACCTGTGTTTTCCGGCTGGCTTGTGAAGCCACGGTGCAGGCAATGGCCTGGGGCCAACCTCACCCTGCCAGGATTTCAGCAGGCACTTAAGCAAGAATAAAGACACACACACACACACACACACACACACACACACACACACACACAGAATATAAGAGACAGACTTTGAGTATTTAATGTAAAAAGGAAAAATGATTTTTTCTTCCACTAGCAGATATGCTTAGAACATCACGATGATGTCCCTAAAGTAGCCATGAACATATTTTTGACTCAGTATCATTTCAGTGACTTTAATAGAGGATATTTTACTGGGTTTTAAAAAGTCTGAAGATCTCCACAGCCATTCTTGTTCCAACATGTAGGAATAGCTGGCTCTCAATTAGCTGTCTTGTTAAAAGGAATCACAGGGCTACCTATTATTAGTGTATATTATTTTTCTCAATGCTTTAGATAATTTGGCATTTATTTACTGTTGCCATAGGAACCCAGGTCTGTAATAAGGGTTCTTTCAGTTCTGACAATTAGGCTTATAGAAAAGAATATTTTAATGAGGTGAGGAATTTGGAGAGCCTAGCCAGAGGTCTGGCGGAAGAACGTTGTTCTCTAAACAGTTACAAAATTAGCTTAGATTGTCCTTTGTTACAATTGCCTTCTTTGACAGCTACTGAGTGTTCATTAGTCAGACCTCCCTGAAGATCTGCGGTTTTCCATAAAGATTGAGGTTTTCTTATTCCTTAGAAAATGATATGCTGTTCAATCCCATCTCCCTCTTACACCTGGGCTGCTCTTGAGTTAGAGGGAATGCAGCTTCTCCTTGCTGTCAATCAGAGAAAGACTAGATTTACCTTAAGCTTCACAGAAAATACCCTTTTTAAAAAATTACTTGAGAAAAACAATTATGCCTTTCTATATTAAGGAATATTTGGAAGGCATAAATCTTGTCTTTCTTATATTCTTTGCATATAAAATATTTTGGAGGAATATTTATTAATTAATTTTAATGACAGACGACCTGTGCACAAAGCACAAAAATCAAGAGGCATTCAGTGAAATATTAGTCTCCCTTCTATCCTTGTCCCCAGAGGACAACCATTGTTACCCGTTTCCTTTGTATTCTTCTAAAGTTATTCTCTGCAATCAAATGCACACACACACACACACACACAATGACAGCATGTTAAGGATACTGTATGGTAACTTTTTTTCCCCACCTACTACTGAGAGTTGGGTGCCATTCTATTTCATTACGTAAAGAGCTGCCTTGTTCTTTATAAGAGCTTTTCCCTGTAATTATTTAGCAATCATGTATTGAGTGCTACAGACATGGTGTGGGGCCCTAGCAACATCAAGGTGAGGACCACAGAGCCCCTGCTCTCAGAAGCCCACATGAGTAGAAGAGGCAGACACCTTTGGAAGCGGCTGCTGCCCAGTGCACAGTGCTATGAGTAAGTCAAGTGGAAGGGGAGGTGGATGCACACAGGAGGGAGTCTGGCTTTGTTCAGATGCTGCTTGAGCAGCATCGTGAAGGGTAAACCAGGGACTTGCAGGTAGAAAAGGAAGGCAAGTTTATTCCTGGTAAAGGAAGCAATAAATGCCAAGTCTTATAGATTATAAAACAGCATGGTGTTTTGGGGAATTGAAGGTTTAGTTGGGTTTGTTATGGTTGGCGAGCAGGGTGTGTGTGTGTGTGTGTGTGTATGTGTGAAATTAGATCAGCGGTTTTCAGACTTCTTGACCACAATCCAGTTAAGAAATATATTTTACACTGCCACACAATGTATATGTGTGTTTGTGTGTGTGTAAAACAGACACAAAATGTCATAAAACAATACCCTTATTAAATGTACTCCGGTATTTTTCTACTAAATTCCATTCTACTTTTTTTTTTGGAGACAGAGTCTCACTCTGTCACCAGGCTGGAGTGCAGTGGCACGATCTTGGCTCACTGCAACCTCCACCTCCCTGGTTCAAGCGATTCTCCTGCCTCAGCTTCCCGAGTAGCTGGGACTACAGGTGTGTGCCACCACGCCCAGCTAATTTTTGTATTTTTAGTAGAGATGGGGTTTCATCATGTCGGCCAGGATGGTCTCGATCTCTTGACCTCGTGATCTGCCCACCTTGGCCTCCTAAAGTGTTGGGATTACAGGCATGAGCCACCGCGCCTGGCTTCTTTTTTTTTTTTTTTTTTTTTTTTGAGATGGAATCTTGCTCTGTTACCCAGGCTGGAGTGCAGTGGTGCCATCTCGGCTCACTGCAACCTCCACCTCCTGGGTTCGAGCAATTCTCCTGCCTCAGCCTCCCAAGTAGCTGGGTTTACAGGTGCATGCCATCATACCCAGCTAATTTTTATATTTTCAGTAGAGACAGGGTTTTGCCATATTGGCCAGGCTGGTCTCGAACTCCTGACTCCTTAGGTGATCCACCTGCCTCGGTCTCCCAAAGTGCTGGGATTACAGGCGTGAGCCACCACACTGGGCCCATTCTACTTATTTTTTAAAATGCTAGTCATAACTTTCTACCTTGATTTTGCAAACTACTAATAGGCACTATCTGTGAGTTGAAAAATTTTGGACTACATTGTGTCTACAGACACTAATATTCTATAACCTAGTCAGCCTCTCGCTGATTTATATGACCATGACCACTTTTTGAATTAGAAGATACTGACAGGAATCAAGAAGCTTATTTGGGGGCCAGATGTGGTGGCTCATACCTGTAATCCCAGCACTTTGACAGGCCGATGGGGGAGGATCACTTGAGGCCAGGCATTGGAGATCAACCTGGACAACATAGTGAGACCTGGCTCTCTCTCTCTCTCTCTCTCTCTCTCTATATATATATATATATATATACATACACACACATGTGTATATATATGTGTATATATATATATGTGTGTGTGTGTGTGTATATATATATATATATATATATTTGGTTTTGTTTTTTTTTTAAAGAAGCTTAGCTGGGCACGGTAATACCAGAACTTTGAGAGGCTGAGGTAGATGGATCACTTAAGCTCAGGAATTCAAGACCAGCCTGGGCAACATGCCGAAACCCTGTCTCTACAAAAAATACAATAATTAGCTGGGTGTGGTGGTGCATACCTATAGTCCCAGCTACTCTGGAGGCTAAGGCAGGAGAATCACTTGAGTCTGGGAGGCAGAGGTTGCAATGACCCGAGACTGTACCATTGCACTCCAGCCTGGGTGATGGGAATGAAACCCTGTATCACGAGGTCAGGAGATCAAGACCATCCTGGCCAACACGGTGAAACCCCGTCTCTACTAAAAATATAAAAAAATTAGCCAGGCATGGTGGCGGGCGCCTGTAGTCCCAGCTACTCGGGAGGCTGAGGCAGGAGAATGGCGTGAATCTGGGAGGCGGAGCTTGCAGTGAGCCGAGATCGCGTCACTGCACCTCCAGCCTGGGCGACAGAGCAAGATCCCATCCCAATAAAAAAAAATAATAAAAATAAAAAATAAAATAAAAAATGAAAGCTTATTTGAACATTCATTCAGAAATACTTATTCAGCAGCTACAATGTCTTAGACACTATGATACATGCTAGAGATACAGTGGGAAGGGAAAACGAAACTTGGCCCCTACCCTCATAGAACCAAAAATTAGTGTCCTGAATGAATTATTTGCAATAATTAAAAATGCATATTCTAATCTTTTTATTAGAATCAGATGAGATATGCAAAAATGCATATTTTAATCTAAAAGTAAAATATGCTTACTGTAAAAAAATTTCAAACTATGTAAAAAAGTGTAACATAGTAAGCAAAAAAAAAAAACCAACAATTCAGGCTGGGTGTGGTGGCTCATACCTGTAATCTCAGCACTTTGAGAGGCTGAGGCAGTCAGATCGCTTGAGGTGAGGAGCTGGAGACCAGCCTGACCAACATGGTGAAACCCTGTCACTACTAAAATTACAAAAATTGTTCAGGGGTGGAGGCACACATCTGTACTCCCAGCTACTTAGGGAGGCTGAGGCACAAGAATGGCTTGAACCCATGAGGCAGAGGTTGCAACAAGCCAAGATTGCGCCACTGCAC
Organism: Theropithecus gelada; assembly: GCF_003255815.1. Lineage (NCBI taxonomy): Eukaryota > Metazoa > Chordata > Mammalia > Primates > Cercopithecidae > Theropithecus > Theropithecus gelada. The sequence goes on from NC_037676.1 coordinate 97,343,406, forward strand.
TCCAGCTTGGGCAACAGAGTGAGGCCCTGTCTCCAAATTGCTTCCCCTTTACTTTTTGTTTTTTTTTTTTGAGACGGAGTCTTGCTCTGTCTCCCAGGGTGGAGTACAGTGACACAATCGTGGCTCACCGTAGTCTTGATTTCCCAGGCCCAAGTGATCTTCCCATCTCAGCCTCCAGAGTAACTGGGACTCCAGGAGCACCACCATGTGTGGCTAATTTTTAAAAACTTTTTAGTAGGGTCGAGGTCTCGCTATGTTGCCCAGGTTGGTCTTGAACTCCTGAACTCAAGTGATCCTCCCCACTTGGCCTCCCATAGTGCTGGGATTACAGGAGTGAGCCACTGTGCCTGGCCCTCCTTATCTTTTTGTGGATAAAGTTCTGTATTTATTTTATTAGAACAGAAGGACTGAATTTCTGTTTGAATTTCTACCTCTGGGAAATCTTTTGGAGGAGTGTGACTCTGCTTCCCAGAGCTTCATCATCCCCATCTCGAGACAGTTAGTTGAATCCAGGAGAGTTGAGCACCAGGCCCTGAACCTTTGGTGCCTCACCTTGACAATGCTATATTTCAATGACATTCTGCTTAGAGGCCAACAGATTGGCCTGTCCATATGTTAATTGCAACAGGAAAGCTTCCAGGTGACTGAGGATATTGAACAATGCCATTACTGCTAAGATGATATCATCACTTTTGGTATTTTTTGCCCAGGTATTTTTTGCCTGAATCCCCCCAAGATTATCCAAAAACTAGACTAAGATTTCTGGATTCTTGCATAAACTTCTGCTTCAATGTGGCTGTCCAGGGCTGGACTCTTAAACCTCTGAGGCAGGCTAAAGAGGAAATAGTGTGGGGAAGTTGGATACAATCATGCATTGGAGGAAAACATTTGGTTTGAGTCATTCACAGATATTCCCAGAGCATCTATAGATTGCACATTTCTATGTGAGGAGCCTTGGGGTCCTCAAAGTTGAACAAAGTTCTCCACCATATTTAACAGAGAGCTAGAACAGCTAGAACATTGTAAGCTTCATGGAACATTCTTTGGAGAAGCAGAACATTTTACAGCCATTGTGTTCACCCAGGATTAGACACACAGAGGATCAAATTAACCTGCACTTATTTAGTTGGAAAGAAGTTTGAAGACAATGAAAAAAAAGATTTAGTGACTTTTATGGTAGTTGTTAAATTATGTTCAGTGGAATGCTGCCTCTGACTTTATTTATGAGTGGTTTTATATTTCCAGAATATTTGGTTCCTGATCTACTTATAAAATGTTTCTGATCTTGTTCCCCATTCTTTGGACACTTCCTGATAAAAATATCTTTTGCTGTCAATCTAGAGCTTTGTTTCTCCATAAAGAATATATGTTACTTTCTTTCTTCTCTATTATTCATTTTCTATTCAGGCCAAGGCAAGTCACAACATTATTTGTTGAACACGTGCTATGAGCCCTCAAGAGCAGAAATGAGTCTCACCTGTCTGTTTTTTTCCTCTGTACAAAAACTAACACATACAAGTCCAATTTAGAACAGTTAACTTTTAGTGAACACCTACTATGCAGACTTAAGCCTTGCATCCAACTTATGTATCATCTGATAGGGAGAGAGGCCCAAGAACACAATTAAAATAAGAAGCAGAATCTATAAAGTGCTACCAGGAATCACAGACATTTGAGTGATCTTGTTTGAGGGTTCAGTAAAACTTTCTTTAGTAAATGAAATTTGAATTGGATCTAGATGACTGTTAAGATTTCAACCATTACTTAACATTATTGAGTACCCGTTATGCTAGGTGCTGGGATGCAAAGTCTCTGCAACCGTAGAGTACTTAGAGACTAGTAGGGAATACAACACATGTATTTGTCGAGACCCTGCTGGCTTAAGCATAAAAAGCACCTGGTTGGCACATACAATTGACAAGTCCAGGAGGGGAGGTGGTGTCAGGCATAAGTGGATCCGGGAACTCAAATAATGTGATTGTTGCTTAGGTCTCCTCTTTTTTCTCCCTTTACAATTGGACTTCCTCTATGTGGTAGTGGTTTGAAGGCATTGTGTGGAAATTGGCCACAGACAACTTCTGGCTTACATCATCTCAGCTGTTAGAACCAAAGAAAGAGAGATCTTTTCACCTTCCATGTATAGGACCCTGAGAAGAGATGCTTGTAGGCCTGGCTTGGGTCATGTGCCTACAGTTATAGCCAGAGGGCCCTGGAGTCGTATTCAGAAGCCATAGTAGATCCACAGTGAATGAAGGAGGGGCAATTCTCTAACTACAGGGTGCACCTGATACCAAAGGAAGGCGGGGCCGTGGAGGAAGAGATGTTGAGCAGATGAGCAGAAGAGTCCCTCTGAAGGAAAACAAAAAATTACAATAAAATATGACAAAGGCTCTAATAGAGATATGTATTAAGTGCCATCAGAACACTGATAAAGGAGTGACTTATGTCATGGAGAGGGCGTTCCTGGGATAGCAAAATATATAAGTAAGGACACAGAGACAGGAAAGCAGTGGAGCTATTTGTGGTCCAATCTGGCTCAGCACTGAGTAGGTATACTGAGAGGAGCAAAAGGAGACAGAGGAGAATTTAGAGACAAGTCTAAAATGCTATTTCAGGGCCCTACTGGGTAGGACTTGTCATAACAGAAACTCAGCCACATTTTTTCTTCTTTCTCTTACCCTTCACCGCTGTATGTCTGGCTTCACTACCATCTTTCCATTGGCGAGTTCTGGCTAAGGAGTTCTTGTTCACCTTTCTTAACATCCTTAGCTCCTTTCTCCTGCAAAATTCTTTTCCCTGGGCTTCCTCAATGCCACACTCTCTTGCTTCCTTCCAAACTCTCTAGCTACTGAGTTTTTTATTGTGGTAAAATACATAGAACATAAAATTTGTGATTTTAACCATTTTTAAGTGTGCAATTCACTGGCATTAATTACATTCATGCTGTCTAAATTGGGATAATTAGTGCTTTATTGGGTTTCTTCCAGTGGTCTCCTCCAAGCTGTAACCTCCAGAAAGGAAAGAAGGAGCTCTGTTCTGCTTGCCACTGTAGCCACTGTGCCTGTCACAGGCTACACGTTCCGTGTGTATTTGTTGAGGAACGAGTAGAGAGAGTGTTGGTTGTTTTCCATCTACGTTGCCTGATCCATTCCCTGACTTCTCTGCCTGAGGAGGCTGACCTCTGCAGACCTGGCTTCCTGGCTGGGGGACTTCTGATTGAGTTTGAGCAGAGGAGGATGCCAGCTGATCAGATGGCAAGAGCAGAGAGAAGCTGAGTTTCTGAACTGCCTCCCTTCATGACTATAGCTCCTAAGGGCACCAGCTTTTGCACGTCTCCAGCTCGCTATGGGCTCCAGGAGCACTTTGGCCCTTGGCATGGCCATGGTTTCCCACTGCTAGTATTTTCTGGGTGTCTCACTATTACTTTTTTTTTTTTTTTTGAGACAGGGTCTTGCTCTGTCACCCAAGCTGGACTGCAGTGGCCCAATCACAGCTCACTGTAGCCTCAACCTCCTGGGCTCAAGCCTCCCACCTCAGCCTACCAAATAACTGGGACTACAGGTGCATGACACCATGCCCAGCTAATTTTTTATATTTTGTAGAAATGGAGTCTTGCTGTGTTGCCCAGGCTGGTCTTTCACTCCTGGGCTGAAGCAATCCTCCTGGCTTGGCCTCCCAAAGTGCAGGGATTACAGGTGTGAGCCACCACACCCGGCCCACTTTTTTGAATTCTTAACTCTACCCACAAGTCTGTAATTAGTTCTTCTGTGATCCTGACTAATAACAGAGACAAACGAAGGTAGTGAGGGCTTGCACCAGGGAAAAACAGTCAGAAAAGAGAAGTGAGGATAGATGTATAATAAGTGAACCTTACAAGATTTAGCAACTGATTCCCCACATGATCTGTCTGTTCTGTGAGGGCAGGAATTGTATTTCATTCATTCTTTATCCTCAATAGCTAGTTCTTAGTAGGTACTCAATAAATATTGCTGAAATGATTTATTGGAAGGGTCAAAGATAATTCTGAGGTTCAAGTCTGTAGGCTCAAGTAAGAGGGGAGTCAGGTTAATGTGCAAGTAGTGATTAAAGTTGGTAACAATGACACAGAATGACAGTATAGAAATAGCAGGATTTTGGCCGGGCTTGGTGGCTCACGCCTGTAATCCCAGCACTTTGGGAGGCCGAGGCGGGCGGATCACGAGGTAAGGAGATCAAGACCATCCTGGCTAACACAGTGAAACCCGTCTCTACTAAAAATACAAAAAAAAATTAGCGGGGTATGGTGGCGGGCGCCTGTAGTCCCAGCTACTCGGGAGGCTGAGGCAGGAGAATGGCATGAACCCGGGAGGCGGAGCTTGCAGTGAGCCGAGATAGTGCCACTGCACGCCAGCCTGGGTGACAGAGCAAGACTCCATCTCTAAAATAAATAAATAGATAAATAATAAATAAATAAGTAAATAAATAGCAGGATTTTTAGGGTCAGATTGATCTAAAATCCCAACTTTCCCATCCAATCTTGAGTAAATAACTTGACACTTTTCTTTGAGGTCAGTTTCCTTCTTCGTAAATGGGAGAAAAAATCTCCAACTCATAGCGTTGCTGTCAGGAGTAACCGAGATGATATAAGCCGAACATACAGTCACTCTGAGAGAGACCCCCACCAAGCTAGGTATCTTGAGATGTGACACAGAGACCGAAAGGCATCAGGAACTGTTCACAAGGGTTTCTTTGAAGTACATTTCTTATTACCATGACACAAGCCATTGGTTACCTGTGTCTCTTACACCCCTTCCTGGAATACCACAGCAGATTTTTTTATCTTCCTTCAACCCTCCATTTTGTGGAATCCTAGAAATTTACAACTTGTGCCATCATTATTCAACAGATTGGATTTTACTTTAGAACTCTGAGCTCCTCAGGGGAGGACTGGTCTTTTAAAATATATATATATACACACACACATAATATATTAATATAATATATAACATAAATATATTAAATAAATAATATATTTATTATTTATTATTTTTATTATTAGGAGCCCGCATCCTTTTGTTGTGCCTTTGTTTTAAGCACTTGAATGAGACTGTTAGGAATACATTAACTCTGTAGCAGAGATGCAATTCAGACTTAAGCTCTCTTCCACCTTTGGTGCCCTTTGTGTCTTTTCTCCCCTATCCTTCTCTAAATGCCTTTAATTAGACCAATTCCTTTTGGTCTCAAAGATAGAATGTCTCCACCCCAGCTGGACAGCTGGCTTCATATTTTAGTCTGTTAAGAGGGACCAAAATGGTTTTGCTGAGTAACTATGCATGCTTCCCTAAGAGGCAATGCCATTCCAGGAACCGGGCAGAAGAGAGGAAGAACTTCCCTTTCAAGACATTTTTAATTCAAATGATGACCTCTATTGACCTACACCCAGAATTAATTTTCCCTTCTAACTCGTGAGAGTTGACTTTCCTATTGTTTCTGTTGTCGCTCCTTTCTCTTTAAGATATCTCTGTAAGGCTGGGCGAGGTGGCTCACGCCTGTAATCCCAGCACTTTGGGAGGCCAAGGTGGGCAGATCACTTGAGGTCAGGAGTTCAAGACCAGCCTGGCCAACATGGTGAAACCCCGTCTCTACTAAAAATGTAAAAATTAGGCTGGGCGCGGTGGCTCAAGCCTGTAATCCCAGCACTTTGGGAGGCTGAGGTGGGCGGATCATGAGGTCAGGAGATCGAGACCATCCTGGCTAACATGGTGAAACCCCGTCTCTACTAAAAAATACAAAAAACTAGCCGGGCGACGTGGCAGGCGCCTGTAGTCCCAGCTACTCGGGAGGCTGAGGCAGGAGAATGGCATGAACCCGGGAGGTGGAGCTTGCAGTGAGCTGAGATCCGGCCACTGCACTCCAACCTGGGCGGCAGAGCGAGACTCTGTCTCAAAAATAAATAAATAAATAAAAATGTAAAAATTAGCCGGGCGTGATGGTGGGTGCCTGTAATCCCCACTACTCAGGAGGCTGAGGCAGTAGAATTGCTTGAACCTGGGAGGTGGAGGTAGCAGTGAGCCGAGATCATGCCACTGCACTCCAGTCTAGGCAACAAGAGCAAGACTCCATCTCAAAAAAAAACAAAAAAAAGAAAAGAAAAGAAAAAAGAAAAAAAGACATCTCTGTAAGACTTATCTTTCAAAGAATCTCTGTGTATCAGGTTTTATTTTCAGACTCCAGGACTTGGTGTCCAAGAACACTTGTTCATCATCATGTAGTTTACTCTGGTTGAACATTTACAATGTCACAGAGATGCTATTGTTGTAAATTTACCAAGGCAAGCTAGTAACTTCAGATAAAGAAAGCATGCTTCAGGCCACGCACAGTGGTTCAAACCTGTAACCCCAGCACTTTGGGAGGCTGAGGCAGGTGGATCGCTTGAGCTAACTAGTTCGAGAACAGCCTGGCAACATGGCGAAACTCCGTCTCTACAAAAAATACCAAAACTAGCTGGGTGTGGTGGTGCACGCCTGCATTCCCAGCTACTCAGGAGGCTGAGGTGGGAGGATGGCTTGAGCCCAGGAGGTGGAGGAGGTTGCAGTGAACCGAGATCATGCCACTGCACTCCATCCTGGGTAACAGAACCAGACTTGTCTCAAAAAAAAAAGCTTGCTTTAAAGGTGCAATATTGTATATTTTAAGTATACATTAACATGTTGGGAGAGTAAGACCGAAAGACTTCTTGGAGTCCATACAATCTAATATAAAGGCAACAAAAAGCATACACTGAGTTTTCATTTCAAACATACAACTTATTCTTAACTTATCATTTCCTTCTTTCCAGGTTTCTTATACTGTAGTTCCTTTGGCTTATACAAAAACGCTCCTGCTACCTCATGGAAATATTTGCACTCTAACCAGTTGATTTCAGAGCTTCTCAGAGGCTGAGAGAGACCCAAGCTGCCTTCTTTTTTATGAGGCTCCTTGTATATTAACATTTTTTTAAATGATAAAATAAGGTTTTAAAAATTGTGATGTTTCAAGTGTTTACATTTTAACAAACTAATGCCTGTAAAACAAACAAACAAAAATTTACAGCACAACATAGTTGTGCCAATAAGAAGATAGTTAAAATATTTACTTTCAAAAATCCATGGGCCAGGCACCATGACTCATGCTCATAATCCCAATACTTTGGGAGACCAAGGCAGGAAGAGCTCTTGAGCTCAGGAGTCAAGACTAGCCTGGGAAACATAGTGACACCCCATTTCTACAAAAAATACAAAAATTAGCGGAGCATAGTGGTGCATGCCTGTAGTCCCAGCTACTTGGGAGGCTGAGGTAGGAGGATCACTTGAGCCTGGGAAGTTGAGGCTATAGTGAGCCATGACCACGCCACTGCACTCCAGCCTGGGCAACAGTGTGAGGCTCTGTTTTTTTGTTGTTGTTGTTGTTTTTAAATCTGTGGTATACTAAAGATCATGTAGTTTAGTCATGGATCTCAATTTTATGTATTTATTTATTTAAGTCAGGGTCTCCTCTGTTGCCCAGGCTGGAGTAGTTTGATCTAGGCTCACTGCAAACTCTGCCTCCTAGGCTCGAGCCATTCTCCTACCTCAGCCTCCCAAGTAGCTGGCACTACAGGCACACACCACCACGCACAGCTAATTTTTGAATTTTTAGTAGAGACGGGGTCTCACTATGTTGCCCAGGCTGACTTCGAGCTCCTGAGCTCAAGCAATCCTCCTGCCTTGGCCTCTCAAAATGCTGGGATTACAGGCATAAGCCACTGCACCCAGCCTTGGATCTCAATTTTAAACTTGGAAGGAGAGTGTCTTCTTTCAATTCTACCAAAGTATCTTTGTGTAACTTCCCCTGGAGACAGTGTTAAAAGCCTAAATCCTAAAAGGCCAGGCCAGATGGCTTTCAGCTCTGTGCTCACTTATCCTCCTCCTCTCCCTTACCACAAGCCAAGAATATTTAGTTGATTTGGGGAAAGCACATTATTATTTAATAATATGTAATGAATTAAAGATGATCATCATCAACTCTTACCCATTTCAACTGTATAAAGAAAAACTCTGAATAATCCCAGCTTGGGTAAGTGCAGCAAAGGGCAGAGTCTAAGATCAGTCTCTCCCCGAAATGGTAAAGCCTAGCTTTTCCTTAGCTAATTTTTATTCGTGTCGGTTTGATATGTCTTGTTTAGGTCACAAGCTCCTTACAAAGGAATTCTATCCAGAGCTAGTACTAAAAACAGTAATTAATATTATTAGTTAATACCCATTTAAACTGTTTTTTTGAGATGGAGTTTTTGCTCTTGTTGCCCAAGTTGGAGTGCAGTGGCACAATCTTGACTCACTGCAACCTCCGCCCCCTGGGTTCAAACGATTCTTCTGACTCAGCCTCTTGAGTTGCTAGGATTACAAGTACATCCCACTACGCCCAGGTAATTTCTTTGTATTTTTAGTAGAGACAGAGTTTCACGATGTTGGCCAGGCTGGTCTTGAACTCCTGACCTCAGGTGATCTGCCCGCCTCAGCCTCCCAAAGTGCTGGGATTACAGGCATGAACCACTGTGCCTGGCTAAACTATTTGTTTTAATATTTAAACCGGAAAACAATTTTCACTGACATTTCATTTCATGTACATTTCATTACAATTTTGTAATACATTTACAAATTTGTATTTGTAGATATGGGCTGGGCACAGTGGCTCACGCCTATAGTCATAGCACTTTGGGAGGCTGAAGTGGGAGGATCAGTTGAGACCTGGAGTTTGAGACCAGCCTGAGCAATATAGGGAGATCCCATCTCTACAAAAAAAGAAAAAAAAATTAGCCTGGCTTGGTGGCACATGCCTGTAGTTCCAGCTACTTGGGAGGCTAAGATGGGAGGATCGCTTGTGCTCAGGGGGTTGAGGCTGCAGTGAGCCATGATCACACCACTGCATTCCAGCCTGGGCCACAGAGCAAGACCCTATCTCTAAAAGAATAAAAAACAAAAAAATAAAAAAAATTTATAGATGTGGAAATATCCTGAACTCCACACTTGTGAACACAGACACTGCCACTGTCAGCCAGCACATAATACATATATACATCCGTACGTAAGCAAATATCACTCACTCACATAATTGCCTTTGATTTGAAAATACCGTTTCAACTTTAGTCACAGAAGAGATGCTCAGCCATCTGCATATAATTTGTAGCTGAAACTACCCTTTTGTGTAGACAAATTGGCTGTTCCATGGTGTTGATAGAAACCAGATATAGTTGTATTTAGATCCTCAGCTATCTGGGTCAGTGGGTTATGGGAGAGAGGGTGGATGTCACTGAAGAGATTCCCATAACAGCAACAGAGAAAGGTTTAGGGGCCATGGTCTTCCTAAGAGGCTGAGAAATCTCACATAACCTCATCTGCTCCAGGCCAGCCCGGACAGAAAGTAGATTAATAAAGGTTAAGCAGTCTGGATAGAAAGTTGAGCTTCTCCTTTTTGTAAAGGAGAAAAAGCCAAGCAGAGATGTAATTTCAGCAGAGATCTCGAAAGAGGGCAGAGAAAGGAGTATTTAGAGAATAAAGGGAATTTACAAATATATTCCTCTATTGATCACACAAAATACTCGTTTGAATGTCAATTTCCTCCTTCATATGTTTAAAAGTTTATTAAAGAAGTAATGATTATTGTTTCTTTTAACAGTTACACATTTTTAAAGTATCTTTTCTTCTTAACAAAATATAGAATGCCCTCCCCCAAGTACACTGTATCAAATTAATGTGATTGCAAAATTCCCCAGCACAGAGTTTGGGAAGGTCAAGTGCCAAGTGGCCCCATGTGAGGGATGCTGCTTTTCTGAAAACAAACACAAAAAGCTTAGTTGTGCTTTTTTTTTTTTTTTTTTTTTTTTTTTTGAGATGGAGTTTCACTGTGTCACCTGGGCTGGAGTGCAGTGGCTCCATCTCAGCTCACTGTAACCTCTGCCTCCCGAGTTCAAGCAATTCTCCTGCCTCAGCCTTACCAGTAGCTGGGAGTACAGGAGTGTGCTGCCATGCCTGGCTAATTTTTGTAGTTTTACTAGAGATGGGGTTTTGCCATGTTGGCCAACCTGGTCTCGAACTCCTGACCTCAAGTGGAGGAGGCCTCAGACTCCCAAAGTACTGGGATTACAGGTGTGAGCCACTGCACCTGGCCCAGACCACGATTTTCAAGGGCTCTATGGACATGTGCTGTTAGGCTTTAATCAGAATAAATGTCAAGATCTTTTCTAATTTTAAAATTGGAATCTATTGTTCATAAAAGTTAGAAAGTGCTGTAGCAATATTTATGGGGTTTTTTTCCTTTTCTTTCTCTTTAAGAGCAAAAAAGAAAAGGATTATGTTCCTGAGAGAATTTGTGATTGTTCATTAAGACAAAGTCAGTCATCAACTAAGTTAAATAGTGACTATGCTGCAGAAAACAACTGGCAGCTATTCAGTTTTAATTTCCACACTTGAATATGATAAAAAGTTCCTTTCAGACTCTTAAAAAAAAAATCCCACTAGTGTTAAACTTCAGCAGTTTCAAATGAGAGGTCTCTAGTGGTGCTAGTTGGGCTCTCTGGGAAGCAGATGCTGAGACAGGGTAGGGGTGGAAAAGATTTTGTGGGGAAGTAAAGTCTGCCAAGACAAAGGGGAAGGAAGCAGGCTTGGGCAGGAGGAGCCAGCGGACCCAATCAGACTTGACGAAGACTGTGGCAAAGCCAGGAGAGCCCTGAGCACAGATAGTACATTAAGAGTCTTCTGTGCGGCGGAAATCTCTATGCCCTTGTCTACTGCCTGCCTCCATCACTGCTACAGGCCACCCGTCACCAGCCACGCTGCTTCCAGCTGGGCTCCATGTGTCGTGGGAGTATCAGAGAAGCACCAGGGCCTTCAGTGACACGTGCTAGCCACACTTTTACTACATTTCTGGAGGAGTCGCTACCTTTCACTCTCACAAATCTTCAAGTCTTATCCATTTCCCTGCCCCTCACCTTCTCCCTTTCCCAAAGAGACAAGTCTAGGTTCCTCTCACTTTGTTATGCAGAGCAATTTAGCACAATCGAAATAATCCTTCTTTCCCAGTGGACAGTCATCTTCAAAGAGTATTTTCCCTGGATATGAACATGTCAGTCCCTTAATCTGATAAAATGGTTGTGGGAAATTCTTTACGTGGCACTTTCCCCTTTTATTTCAGAGGGAAATAACTGGGCATGGTGAGAACAGAGAGTGACATTTGAGAGCTGAAGATGAGAATGTTACTGCCCTAGATATGTTACTGCCCTAGATGCAGGGGGTGCCCTCCTGGGGTACACTCTTTTGACCTCTCACCTTCTAAGCTCACTTTTGGGGCTTAAAGTTTTACACAGATCAGATTTGGGTTTAGGGTGGTATAGAAGGGAGTGGTATAGAAGCTAAAGAGTTACTTCATTCAATATTCATGACTTAACTCCTAAAATAGAATATTAGAGATTCAGACACCACCCCTTGCCTCTAGTTGACATTTCATAAGTGTTGATAGGGATGTTTAATTAATAATTAATTCTGTACAAAGAAGAAATTTTACTCTATAAACTCAGAAGTATAAGAAGTATCTTATATTTCTGAGTATTTGTTTAAAACCAAATGGGCATGCCTGTCTCTTTCCTGTACTGAAATTCTGGAGCCTTATGGATATGCATCATTATGAAGACTGTCTTTTCCATAGGATAGGTTCCTAAACATGGAATTTTCAGGTCAAAGGGTAAGTGTATTTTGAATTTGAATATATAGTTCCACATACTGACTCATCCTCAAAAGTGTGTTTCTGATTACCTACACATCACTGGCCTGAAAGTCATCAATCTTTTCAACTGCAGATAGGTAAAAATTCCATTTTGTTTTTATTTTAATTTGCATTTCCCTGGCTACTGGCAAGATTGAGCACTGTTTTATATGCTTATAGCATGTGTACTTCCTTTGATCCACTGGATCATTTGTCTTCTTACTGCTTTGTAAAACCCTTATGTAAGTAAGGGCTCTTAACTCTTTTCTGTGTGTATATGCTCATTTAATTTACCATTTGTCTTTTGATTATCTGTAGGCTAGCAGGGACACAGTCCCCTGCCCCTCAGCTCATATTCCAGTTAGAGGATCAGAGGAAAGACAGATAACCTGATAAAGTTACACACAGATAATACATCTCAATAAATGTCAGATGGGGCACTTCTAATATTTGAAGGCTAAATTTGTTTTCTCATTAAAAGTACCTTTAGGCTGGTTACAGTGGCTCATGCCTGTAATCCCAGCACTTTGGGAGGCAACAGCAAGACTCTGTCTCTACAATAAATAAATAAATAAATAAGCCAGGTATGGTGGTACATGCCTGTGGTCCCAGCTACTTGGGAGGTGGGAAAATCGCTTGAGCACAAGAGGTAGAGGCTGCAATGAGTTATGATCGCACCACTGCATTCCTGCCTGGGCAACAGAGTAAGACACTGTCTCAAAAAAACAACAAAAAACCCCCTTTTTAATGGGTAATAAAAATAATGTAACTCCATAGAAGGTTACTGGCATACTTTCATTATTAAGTGAGAGAAAAGATCAGTACTTTTAGTTTTGCCAGAGTTTGACCTCTTTTAACCTCATTCAACTTCTATCTCTTCTCGCATGTCCCTTATCAACCTACCACTCCCAAATTCCATTCTTCCTCAGAATGTTTCTTTCTACTCTTCTCTTTTCAAAAGATTGGTACTTGTAAGTTTGTGATAGAGATGTTGTTTCTTTTTCTTCTTCTCCTTTTTTTTTTCTAGAGACAGGGTCTTGCTCTCCAACCCAAACTATAGTGTAGTGAGCTACCATCATAGCTCACTGCAGCCTCAAACTCCTGGGCTCAAATGATCCCCCGACTTCAGCCTCCTGAGTAGCTAGGAAGTACAGGTGCACACCACCACACCTGGCTAATGTTTTAAAATTATTTTTTGTGAGACAGGGGGCTGCTATGCTGTCCAGGCTAGTCTTAAACTCGTAGCCTCAAGGGATCCTCCCACCATGGCCTCCCAAAGTTCTGGGATTGCAGGTGTGAGCTACTGCACCCAGATGGAGATTTTGCATTGATCACCACTGTGCCTTCAAACTCTAAATAGATACATAAATGACATCTGAGAAGTCTTACTTTCTTCAAATAGTTGATTATGCAAAAAGAAGTTTCAAATTTTAGTATCTTAAAATCGGAGAGCCTATTTCCCTGTTTAGTATTCACTCACTTAACAGATATTGATTGCATACCTCCATATACTAGGCACTGTTTTAAGTGCTGTGGGTGTAACATGACATCCATGTGTTCATGGAACTTACATCCTAGTCTGGGGGAAGAGTGACATTAAGCTAGTAAAAACATAAGTATATAATATATCAGATGGTGATATATACTGCAAAGAAAAAAATAGGGCAGCATAAGTGGGGGGTTACAAGATGAATTGTGTTCCCCCCACCAAATTCCAACCTCCAGTACTGGGAATGTGATATTATTTGGAAAGAGGTTCTTTGAAGATGATCAGGTCAAAACGAGAGCACTAGGATGGACCCTAATCTCAGATGACTAGTGTCCTTATACAATAGGGAAATCTGGACACAGACATGCACACAGGGAGAATGCCATGTAAAGAAAAAGGCAGAGATCAGGGCAATGCTTCTGCAAGCCAAGGAACACTGAAGACCGTCACCAAACCACCAGAAGCTAGCAGAGAGGCACAGCACAGATTCTTCCTCATAGCCTGCTGAACAAAACAACTCAGCTGACAACCTGATCTCAGACTTCTCACCACCAGAACTGTGAGACAACAAATTTCTGTTGTTCAAGACACTCAGTTTGTGGTGCTTTATTATTGTAGCCCTAGGGGACTAATACAGAGAGGGAAAGGAAGATTTTAGATGGGGGGTGAGGAAAGTTGACATGTGAACACATACCTGAATTGGGTCAAACAGTTCACTGTGAGTCGCATACATTAGGTAGAGGGAACAGCACATGCGAAGGAAGGCCCTCTGGTGGGAGCATGCTTGGCGTGTGTAAGGAACACCAAGTCAGGATACCTGATGTATAATGAACAAAGTGGGGGGAAAAGGGAGGGGACAGGCTAGACCATGTTGGGACCTGTGGCCATGTGTGGACAGCTGGCCTTTTCTCTGGTAAGATGAGAAGGTACTGGAGGGTTGTGAGCAGAGAAGTGACACCCCCATTGTCACAAGTAGAGAATTCAGTTTTCGGTTAAGCAGAAAATAAGTTCCAAGTTCCTGGTTTATGGTTTTGCTTGTGCATCTGAGTTAGCCAGGACTCTTGGGTTGCAAGTGACAAAGATCCAACTCAAACTCTCCCAAGCAAGGGAAAGAATTTACTAGCTCACATAACCAACAACAAGCCTATGAATACTTTAGGCACAGCTAGAATTTGGGGATCAACCCATATTGTCAAGAATCTGTCTCCTTTTATTCTTCTTCAGCTCTGCTTTTTCTCTGTTGACTTCATTTGCAGGCAGGCTCTTACAGTATTGCAGCAAAAGAACCCCCACCAGCTCTAGAGTTTCATGCTTCTCGGTGTAGGAAATATCAGGCAATGTTCTGTCTTCCTCACCATCTATATAATCCCCCTCAAAGTGCTGGTTGACTTCCTCAGGTCATGTGCCAACACCTGCAGTAATCAATGATAATTTCTAGAGATAATACTCCAATTGGCTGGCCTGGATCATGTCTACTACTGTGGAAAGAGAGCAGACCCACAGGTTGGACTGTCTGGGTGGATGAGCATTTACCGAAAGAAAAGAGTTCTGTCAGGGTGGTGTTGCACAGCTCCAGACTCTAATCCATTTTATAGTCCATCTGTTTGGGACCTCCTGGAGTTGTGCAGTGTACAACCTGAGAGGCCATACACAGGGGTTCTTGGTTCTATAACTAAATAAGGAGGAAAGGAAGCTGGGCAGCCCAAACAGCAGGCATCCCCTACTGTATCTAATTACAAAGTTAATCATTTGTAACTTTAAGAAAGGACTTTTTAAAGAAAAGACTATTTATGACAAGGTATTGGCTGGACTTCTGGCTTCCTGGAACAAAATATGACATAAAATTCAAATCTACAGTAGATATGTAAATACATTTGTTTTAATTTACCCAGGGAACAATACCTAATAGTTCTAACTGAGGCACACTTTTAAACTTAGGACAAGCAGATAATTCACCTTTGACAGCAATAGTATAAATGGAGTTATAATTCATAA
This sequence comes from Theropithecus gelada, assembly GCF_003255815.1. Classification (NCBI taxonomy): domain Eukaryota; kingdom Metazoa; phylum Chordata; class Mammalia; order Primates; family Cercopithecidae; genus Theropithecus; species Theropithecus gelada. The sequence continues at coordinate 97,358,644 of NC_037676.1, forward strand.
ATGCAATGGTTCTTCCTTCTAAGAACTTTGAGCATTCGCTTATTTGATAACCATTAATATTGATAGGTACTGTGTTGGAAATTGCAAATATAGTAGAAGAACCAAACAAACTTGGTTCCCTTCCTCAAGAGTGAGATGGACATTTGGCAATGAACATACAATACATACTTTTATTTATTTATTTATTTATTTTATTTTTTTGTTGAGACGGAGTCTCGCTCTGTCGCCCAGGCTGGAGTGCAGTGGCCGGATCTCAGCTCACTGCAAGCTCCACCTCCCGGGTTTACACCATTCTCCTGCCTCAGCCTCCCAAGTAGCTGGGACTACAGGCGCCCGCCACCTCGCCCGGCTAGTTTTTTGTATTTTTTTAGTAGAGACGGGGTTTCACTGTGTTAGCCAGGATGGTCTCGATCTCCTGACCTTGTGATCCGCCCATCTCAGCCTCCCAAAGTGCTGGGATTACAGGCTTGAGCCACCGCGCCCGGCCTACAATACATACTTTTATATAGTGGTAAGTATCAAGAAGGAAAAGAACTGGGTTCGATCAGAAAAATTAGTAGGAAGTGGGGAGCTGATTTAGACTGGGATCAGGGACTTACCTCAACTTGTGACATTTAAGAAGAGTGGTGAGGGATAAATAGAAATTAGCCAGATCAAGAGTGAGAAAGAGAGGAAGAATATCCCAGGCAGAGGAACTGACACAGGCAAAGGCTTTAAAGAGCTTAAGATATCACCAGACATTCCTGGCCAGGCCCACTGTTATCCCAGATGCTTACCATTTCCATTGTTTATTGACGTCCATAATATTTCAAGTGAACTAAATCATATACATCCTCTTTTCATCATTACCTGGTAGACTGAATGTTTAGATTCTCCCCTGTGATTGTGCCTTACATATATTAGTGTATTAATATATGAAGATCACAAAGTGATAAAAGTGTTCAAAAGGTAGAATTTATTAAAGGATGATTATATACTTATTTCATGTTGACAATATGTCTTCAATTGCTTTGCAATCTTTTAACATTTCTGTTTTTATAACTTCATGGTAAGAAAAAGAGGATGAAATGAGTTAGAAAGAGCTGGAGACACCAAGTGTAGACAGGAATTTCACATTTAAAGTTAATTCTTGGAAGTTCTCTTCTGGCATCTGCTAAGTGAAGGATGGAGACCTGGGTCCTAACTACTGGTGAGCAGTTAAAACTTGAACATTTGGCCAGGCGCGATGGCTCATGCCTGTAATCCTAGCACTTTGGGAGGCTGAGGCGAGCATATCACAAGGTCAAGAGATCGAGAGCATCCTGGCCAACATGGTGAAACTCTGTCTCTACTAAAAATACAAAAATCAGCTGGGCATGGTGGTGCATGCCTGTAGTCCCAGCTACTTGGGAGGCTGAGGCAGGAGAATCACTTGAACCCGGGAGGTGGAGGTTGCAGTGAGCTGAGATTGTGCCATTGCACACCAGCCTGGCGACAGAGCCAGACTCCATCTCAAAAACACGAAAAACAAAAAACAAAACTTGAACGTCATGGTCCAAGTCCTTCATCAATCAGAGTCCCGACAGGAGACAGAAGAAAATAATTTGGGGTGCTTTATATACAAAGGGACTATTTTCACAGGTCTATGTATGCAGGCATCTGGTGCTTCCTCCTCCTCCTCCTCTTCCTCTTCCTCTTCTTCTTCTTCTTCTTTTTTTTTTTTTTTTTTTTGAGACAAGGTCTTGCTCTGTTGCCCAGGCTGGAGTGCAGCAGCACAATCATGGCTCACTGTGGCCTCAAGCTTCTGGGCTCAAGTAATTCTCTTGCCTCAGCCTCCCGAGTAGGTAGGACCACAGGTGTACACCGCCATGCCCAGCTAATTTTTGTGTTTGTGTGTGTGGACACGGGTTTCACCATGTTTCCAGGCTGGCCTCAAACTCAGCTCAGTTGATCTGCCTGCCGTGGCCTCCCAAAGTGCTGGGACTACAGGTGTGTGCCACCACGCCCCACCCATCTGGTGCTTCTTAATGAGCTGTAGGCACAATGGGATGAGGAGACTGAAGTGAGGGGTCATACAGAGGCATGTGGAGTCATGTAGAGTCATGGAGACAACCTTATAGGAAGGGAACAAGGGGATTAAGCAACCTGACTTTCCTTTCCTTCATCTCTCCCTCCCTGTCTTTGATTCTATATGAACGCAACTAGAAGCCAGAAGTCACGAGCATCTATCCATGTGGTCCATACAGGTCAGCCCTCCAGGTAGAAAGTAGGATAAAGAGGAAGAGTAAATCTGACTTAAAGAGGCAAACTTATTTTGCCATAAATGTCCACAGACCTTCTACCAACCCTTAGGTGTTTAACTAGCCAGTAGCTGGTTGTCTAGTTCGATCCAGTTTTTCCTGATAATATTTCATAGTTCATAGAGGCTGGGTGTGTATTAGAAAATAACAAAAGGGTTTATCTGCTGATTCCTAGGATACCCTACAAATTGGATAGGTAGTGTCAACTCCTGCTTTTCTAGTTTCAGAGTTATTTACTGTGGGTTTTTTTTTTGTTGTTATTCTGACATCTAGCTAGTCAACTCCGAAAAATGTACAATCCAACAGACTTCTGCAATCATGTGCCTTGGAACAAGTCCCTAATTAAATGATGACATCCTTTCAAGAAAGACATTTTGTCATACTGCTATCACCTCCACTGCTTATCTTGGTTTTTCAGTATTACAGAAGTTTCCAAACATGAAGAATATGGAAAATAAGATAATGTATATTCATATGTCTGCCATCCTGATTTAGACAATTTCAATAATTTGACATGTTTGCTTCAGAATTTTTTTTTTCTGAGACAGAGGGTCACTCTGTCACCCAGGCTGGGTGCAGTGATCATGGCTCATTGCTGTCTTAACCTCCAGGGCTTGAAAGATCCTCCCAACTCGGCCTTTGAGTATCTGGGACCCCAGGTATGCATCACCATGCTTTGCTTTTTTTTTTTTTTTTGTACAGATGGGGTCTCCCTGTGTTGCCCAGGCTGGTTTTGAACTCCTGGGTTCAAGCAATCCTCCCGCCTTAGCCTCCCCCAGTGCTGTGATTACAGGTGTGAGCTACCACACCTGGCCTGCTTTAGAATTTTTTTTTTTTTTTAGAATTTTTAAATAAATAAAATATCACCAATACAGTGAGGGTTTCTTTTTACCTCCCATTACCTCCTATTCATTCATTCATTCATTCATCCATTAACTTTCATGTCAGAAAAATGTTTGAGCAACTACTCACTAGACTATAAAGTCAGGGGATAAATACAAATAAGCTTAAGTCTTGTTCCCTTTCCTCAAGGTGCTCCCAATCTGTTTTGTGGGGACAGACAGGAAAACATCTGAGAAGACAGGTGGGGATGGGAAGAAAGGGTTTGCAACCCAGACATTGGGATAAAAACACAAGCATAAAGATGCCCATTAAACACAAATTGTATTGAACTGATTGAACTGATCTTGGTACATTAGTGGACAGCAACCCAATGCAGGTGCCAAAAGAGAAATGAGAAAGAGAAGGAACAGGACAAGATGAAGAAAGAAGAAATTACATCATATGCCTTTAGGCTCCTAACCACTTCCCCCTACAATACACACAATGGGTGATGGGGTGATGTTCACAGATATGCTATATTCCCTGGGTACTTGACTTAGGGGCTATGGCATAGACAAGATATTTGTGGTTTCTGGTACATAGCTGTAACTCCACCCTTTTCTCTCCCATGTTGAAAATGACATTATCCCCAGGATAACCTGAAGTCATCTCTAATATATATATATATATATATATATATATATATATATATATATATGGTTTTGTTTTGTTTTGTTTTGTTTTTTTTAGAGACAGAGTCTCGCTCTGAGGCCCTGGCTGGAGTGTGATGGCATGATCTTGGATCATTACAACCTCCACCTCCCAGGTTCAAGTAGTTCTCCTGCCTCAGCCTCCTAAGTAGCTGGGACTATAGGTGTGCACCACCATGCCCAGTTAATTTTTGTATTTTTAGTAGAGACGGGGTTCTGCCATGTTGGCCAGGCTGGTCTCAAACTCCTGGCCTCAAGTGATCTGCCTGCCTTGGCCTCCCAAAGTGCTGGGATTACAGGCATGAGCCACTGCACCCCTCCTCATCTCTAATATATACACAAAGCAAATGATAGTATTTTCAAACTTTAGTTATTTATTCTAATTAGAAACAACTTGTGCAGAAACAACCCACCATACCCATGTGACAACTATGACAAGTCTTGTCTGTGTCTTATGTAGGGGTCATCAATCTTCCTCTTCCTACCTGTGATTTCGTGTGCATTAAATCTCTGGAACATTTAGCAGGTATGCCCCAGAATGGCTGATGGTCCATTAGGTGTGAACAGAGAAAAAAAAACCTAAAGAAATGACAGCTTTGGTATTGAAAAATTGGCAATATAAGATCATAGTGGAAACCAAAGAGTGAAACGAATAAAACTGCAATTGCATAACATAGTGACCACTTTGCCTCTTCTTGTTTCTGAGAGAATAGTGTGTAGGTATCCTTTTAGCAAATGAAAAATCTGCCACCTAATAGGTATTTGACATTGGCTAATTTTGTTCGTTTCTAGTGCCCCTTCCATACTAAGTGTGTAACTAGTACTAAATGCTCAAAAACCGTTGAATTGATAGATGACTTTCTTTCAAATCCAAAATTGTACAATTCTATATTTTTTTAAAAAATGGTAATTGAGGGCCGGGCAGCATGGAGGCTCATGCCTGTAATCCCAGTACTTTGGGAGGCCGAGGCGGGAGGATCGCCTGAGATCAGGAGTTTGAGACCAGCCTGGCCAACATGGTGAAACCCCATCTCTACTAAAAATACAAAAATTAGCTGGGTGTGGTGGTGGGTGCCTGTAATCCCAGCTACTTGGGAGGCTGAGGCAGGAGAATTGCTTGAACCTGGGAGGCAGAGGTTGCAGTGAGCTGAGATCACGCCATTGCACTCCAGCCTGGGTGACAAGAGTGAAGCTCCATCTCCAAAAAACAAAGGTAATTGAGGATAAGGAAACTACCCAAAAAGCATGATGCATTCAAGTTTCTCTTTTTCATAGCTGACGATAGGTTCCTTAAAATCAGATAACTGTAAGGCTTGACTATTAAACAAATAGTGGAAACCCTTCACAAGGGGAAATATTCCTTTCAATTTTGTATTTTCTTCATATTCTGCCCTTCTTAAACTTGCTGAGTCTGATTTGCTCTTTCAGTCGCTAAGACTGCAAGCCTATATGGTGCCTTGTTGTAAATGAGAAGGTCCCCATCTGGGCTGAGGCAGCCCTGCAGGCACATGCCTCTCTGTGTGAAGAGAAAGGCTGCCCTTCCTCTGAGCAGAGACAATCCCACACCAGCCCACACCAGCCCCTCTTGCTCCCTCAGCCAGGCATGTTTGTGCAGTGCACACACTGCATAACCTGGTATCTTATTTCCGGTGCCAAAACACTTGGTCTTCAGAACAATACACTAAACACCTCCCAATGCCAGGCACTTGGCCAGGCACTGGAGATAAAAAGAGGAGTAAGAAACATATACCTTTGGCAGTCTGGGAAGAGGGCCATATAAACACATCACCACAATAAGCCCTGGCAAAGTGATCAAACACGAACACAAATTGTTATAGGATCAAAACTGAGGGAACAACTCTTTTTTTCTTGGATGGGGTTATGGTCAAGGAAAATTCAGAAAGGAAGAGGCATTTAAATAGGTGTTCGTGGGATGAGTAGAAGTTCATGAAATGGGAAAAGGGCATTAGAACTTTTGTGGTGACAATGACAAACTTCGAGCTCTCCTCCTATAACCCCAAATCTCAGGAACGCCTCGAGTTGCAGCTTAGTTACTTTGATTTAGGTCTTGAATCACACCATTTTTGTTGGGTTTGTCTTCCTACATGTCTTTCTGCCTTTGAAGTGATCCAGACAAGCTTAGCAGTGGGGTTTGTAAAAACAGTGTAATAAACAGCGCTCATTTGCCAGGACTGTCCTCTGTGTAGCTCTCTTGGGAGTCTGTAGAGGCAGCCATAGGTGGCTGGTTAAAGGCTAGGGATTTGGGATTATCACCAAATGGCCTCCTTGAAGATACAGCACACAAGCACATTCTAGAAAGAGGGAACAGCATAATCCCACAATATTTTGTTTGCCAAATGGAAATATCTTTAGTGACAAATATTTAACTTAGCACCAGGTGTGACCTTCAGTTATGTAATAGAATTGTGGATCAGCTAGGATGAAATTTCTTATTTCCTTAGAATGTTTTGTCCAGAAACACTATCCCAAGGCAACAGACTGTATTTCCAACTCTTGTGAGCCTTTTCCCTTCTTGGCACGTGCTACTGGTTGCTAGATGAATCAGGAGGCAGTATGTGCACAGAACAGCTCCTCACAAGTCACAGCCATTCTCAGAAAAAAATTCAGTATGCGTCCTTTTGGCAGGAAGTCAGAGACATGTTCTCTGGACCATTAAGAGACAGCAGTCATATGCCAGCATCGAACTGATTGCACGGGGCAGGGGTGGGGAATGACTTATTCTTTCCCTAGTGTAGGCACTCTGATCTTGCTTTGATGTTTTGAAATAATGGTGTCCTCTGAACCTGTTTGTGGAGTTCAAGACAGACTAGAAGTTTCATTGGGCACTATTCTACGCAGTAACAACATCATCAACAACAACAAACTCACTATGTTTTTACTGATTAGCTCCAACTGTCCATTTCAGGCCACACACTGATTAGCCTGGTTCTCCTTTGATGAGGTGGTGCTGAGAGGCAGCACCAGCCTTCAGGAACCTGCCCCAGGGCCCTCATTGCAGCAATCCAATAAAGAAGAAATCACGCAGGAGTACCTCCCTGATTATTATGACCCTCCAGTCCTCCTTCTGAATCACACCACAGACTAGGTAATGAAAAACCCAGCCCACATTAGTACCCAGGAAGGAGTCATCAAAGAGAACACGAGACAAACTCAAGAACACTTTGTAAACTCAAAAGAACAGAGCAGGTCAAAGAATAAAGATCAAGAGCAGCAGCAAAGAGTTGAAGAAGTGTCACCCTGTATTTAGGGGACCTGCTAAAAAGAGTCATGTATCAACAAAGAGCATCCAGGAAGGTATCATGCATCAAACTATCCTCATTCACCCTTAAAGCCTTCACATTCCTCAGCTCAGGAAAAGATTCCCCATTCCCCAGTTGCTTATGTCAAAAATTTAGAAACCATCATTTATTTCTCCCTTTTATTTCCTTCCTCCCCCATCAATCAACCAACCAACCAATCAATCAATCAATCAGCAAGCCAACCTCTAAGTTATATACTGATCCATCCACCTCTTTATATCTCCACTGCCATCATCCCAGTCCAAGCCTCAAGAATCTCTTGCCTGGACAACCTGAATAGCCTACCTGCTAGTTTCTCCATATTCACGTTGGCTCCCCAATACCCCTAATTCTGTATGGGAAAGGTCTTTGTAAACATAAACAAACAATAGATATTAACAAAGAAAAAGTTCTATAGATTTGACAACATAAAAAGCTGAAAATTTTGGAAGTCAAGGCCGGGTGCAGTGGCTCACGCCTGTAATCCCAGCACTTTGGGAGGCCGAGGCGGGCAGATCGCAAGGTCAGGAGATCGAGACCATCCTGGCTAACACTGTGAAACCCCATCTCTACTAAAATACAAAAAATTAGCCGGGCGTGGTGGCGGGCGCCTGTAGTCCCAGCTACTCAGGAGGCTGAGGCAGGAGAATGGCGTGAACCTGGGAGGCGGAGGTTGCAGTGAGCTGAGATTGTGCCACTGCACTCCAGCCTGGGCAACAGAGCGAGACACCATCTCAAAAAAAAAAAAAAAAAAAAGTCCAAAACATCACCACATATATTTCTTACCAGTAGGAACAAGGGGCAAGGGAAGAGAGAACTTTTACTTTTTATTATACATGCTTCTGTATTATTTAATTTATTAATCGACTATGTGCATCTTTTAAAATAAAAATACATACAATGAAACATTGTTATAAACAATTAAAAATAAGCGCACTGATTATTTGACACAAATATGACAAGAGACTTAATAGCCTTAATATACAGAAGCCATACAGATCAAAAGGAAAAGACCATTAAAATAAAAATGGGTAAGAAAAAATTTATACTTTGAAATAAATGACTAAGTTTTTAACTTTAAAAAATGGGTAAAGATGTTAACAAAATGCTCAAAACTGAGTACAAACATGTAATAAATAAAAAATGTCTCATTAATAGTCAAATAAGTACAAATTAAAAGTGATATATCTAGTGACAAGTTTAAACTAGTGAAAGAAAAGAAAGAAGAAAAGTGAGATACCACTTTTTGCCTATTAGAGTAGCAAGGCTATTTTTAAAAATTTAATAAATCTAGTATTTTATCCACAGTTTGTGGGAGTATATAATTTATTTGGTAAGAAATTTGTCAATGCCAGATATCTCAAAGATGCACAGTTTTGATTAGTGATTCTATTTCTAGGAATATATTATAAGGTAATAATCACAGATATGAGCAAAAATTTAACCATAATTGTAACAGTAAGAAATATATATTTGGTCTCTACCCCTGGTTCCTAACCCAGAGCTCCTAAAAGCCTTATAATTTCCTGACTGATGGGGTGAGAGAAGCATCTTTTGTTATAAATGTGTTATATTTGTTCTTTGACCTTCATCTATATCCTTTATAATAAACCAGTAAATATATATATGTGTTTCCCTGATATCTGGGAGCCATCATAGCAAATTATCAAACCTGAGGAGGAAGGTCCTGCAAATTCCTGATTTGTAGCCAAGTCAAACAAAAGCATGGGTAATCTGAGGACTCACTAATTGCTACTGGTGTCCAAAGTAGGGGGCAGCCTTGTGAGGCTGAGCTCTGAACCTGTGGATTCTGTCCTAACTGTGTAGTCCTGAAAATGCTTGGTGTGGAAGATCTATACATTTAGTGTCAGAAGTGTTGCATAAGTATAGAAAAATTGTTTTTCTTTTTTAATAGTGGTTCATCTAAATTTATTTAACTGTGGAAAATACAAGGATTGAATAAGGGCATAGTTAATGTGTTACATATATCAATAAGATTAACTATAATGCTGTAATAAAAAATGTTGATGAAGTTTCAATATAATAAAAATACCAGTTTTCCTAGGTATAAATTTAACATAGCTGTAATAAAACTACCTTCAGAATTCTTTTAATCGAAAAGCTGATCCTAAAAGTCGAATGGGAAAATAAACAAGAATGGCCAGGAAGACCGGGGAAGAGAAAAAGAGTAATGAAGAAGGACTAGCCCTATTAGATATCTATGAAAACATATTGTAAAGACGCAATAGTTAAAAGAGCTTACTACTAGAACGTTAATAGACAAATGGAACACTATAGACACAAAATATATGCATGAGTTTATTCTGTGAAAAAGGAAGCATCTCAAATCAAAGGAGGAAAAGGTGGAATACTGAATAAATGATAGTAAGACAACTACTAGATATAAAGAAAAAAGTTGGATCCATATCTTCCTAATATTTACCCCTCCAAAAACAAAAAAATGAAAGAAATGTAAAAAAGTGAAATCTACAGGTACTACAAGAGAAACCAGAAGGACTAGAAGAAGGCAAGGGATTCTTTTAACACATTTTAAATGTGGAAGGCCTTTCCAAAGACTGTGCAAAATCCAGAAGCCATAAAAGTAAATATTGTAAATTTGACTACATAAAAATATATTGCAAAATTTCTGCATGGCAAAGATTCCACAAGCAAAGACAAAACTAAACCAAACTGGGGAAAATAATAATGATCTATATTACAGACAAAGGACTAATCTCCCTCATGTGTCACGGCAGCTAGCTTCCCACAGAGTTAGTGATGAGAGAGAGCGAGAGAGAGAACCCAAGATGAAATATGGAAGGTGCAGACCTGTTATAACCTGATCTCAGGAGTGATATTGGGTTTTTCTTTCGAATTTTTCTGATTTGTTTCCCCGTGGTATCATTTATCTTGTTTCTTGTCTTTTTCTTAGAAACTTTAAAATTAGATTTAGAAGCTTAATTAACTTGATGTTAAGCCTTTTTGCCAAGAATATTTCATATGTAGTATATTGAATTTTATGTTTCCTTTTATTAGTGAAGCAACTTTCTCAGAAGCACCACAGTAGACTTGTTCTCAAGTCTGATTGGCCAGATCAGGGAAATATGCACTGTCCTGAACCAATCACTGGTGATGAAAGGACCTGCCACCGGGGTTCTGCTACTACACAGGATGAAGAGAGGTAATCTCAGAGAGTAAAAACCAAAGTTGCATGAATTGGTTAGAGTTCTTAGGTCCAGAGAACAAGGTGCTTTCCCTTGGGTTTAAACAGAAACATTAACTTGGAGTCACAAAGGCAAGTGGCCAGAGTTGCGGCAGAAAGGTAAACTGAGGCCACATCATGGAGGGACTGCATACAACACACAGTAAATGCTGCCAAGTAGGGAAACGCCATGATCAGATGGACATTTTAGAAAGAACCAGTCTGGCCACAGCAAGAAAAGTCTAGGCAAATCTGGAGGCAAGAGGTGTCACTGGGATTCAAGTGTAGGCAACTGCTGGCTGGGATCAGCTAGTTGGTAGCAGCTAGACCCACCTCTAATATTTGAAGGGCCTGAAGGTAAGAGTACCAAAGGAGGCCAACATACCATGCGAACAAATATTCAAAGTTAATCCCACCGCTATGGGAGGCTGAGGTAGGTGGATCACGAGCTCAGGAGATCGAGACCATCCTGGCCAACATGGTGAAACCTCATCTCTACTAAAAATACAAAAATTAGCTGGATGTGGTGGCGTGTGCCTGTAGTCCCAGCTACTCTGGAGGCTAAGGCGGGAGAATCGCATGAACCCGGGAGGTGGAGGTTGCAGTGAGCCAAGATCTCCCCACTGCACTCCAGCCTGGAGAGGGTGAGACTCTGTCTCAAAAAAAAAAAAAGTTATAAATCAAGCTAGTAAACTGTCAAAAGCTCTGTTTTCCTGCCTTGATAAATACATCTTCCTAAGGACCTGAAAGGTCAGGTTTACGTTGAGAAGTTTGACTCCTTGGAGTTCCATGCTGGACCTTGGAGCCCCAGAAAAACAGGCTCTGGTCTACGGCCTTCCTCACTTCCCTTCCCTGTCCAAATAAGACTGTGGAATAACACAGATATTTGGAATGTTTGGATCGTACCTGACTACTTACTATTTATGTGAACTGAGGCACTTCAGCTTCCACAATTTTTAAGTGACAGCCATTGGGGATAAAGCAGGAAACAAAATAATGGCTCTGCCCATATGGAACCCAGAGGATAGTGGGAGAAAAAAGTCAGCAAACAGGTGAGCTATAGGTAGTGGTTGATAATGGCCTACTGTGTGGCTTCTCTCAGAGATGTGTGTGCTTTTGTCCTGGAGGTGTTAGGTGGCCAGTAGTTCCCAAACAGGGCGACATTTCCAGAGGCCTTTGGGGGCGTGTGGGCGTTTGGTGGTCACCAAGCCTGGGCATTCACGTATGGCAAACTTTCAGCAACGAGCGGGACAGCGCTATTGCGCCCAAAGTGCCAAGGGCGCAGCTGTTGAGAAACGATGCAAGGTGTTCTGTCCTCATGGTGGATTTAGGGTATAGGGGAGGTGGGGCGTGATTCTGACAGCTACTTCTTTCACCGGCAGCACCCATCCCTTCTTGTAGGTGCTCTGAGGTCGCTTGTGGATACACGTCGGGGAAGGAGAAGAGTCCAGGAGGGGTCGGACGGACTTGGGCGGGTCTTTCCTGGAACGAGGGTCAAAGAGTCGCAGCGGCGGCCCAGATGCAGAGGACCACAGCGACACCTGGCTCTTCTTCAAGCGGCGTCCGGAGGCGGCCTTCCAGCGACTCAAAGGAGCTTAAGGGGACCTGCAGGGGCGTGGCGGGGGCGTAGCTGCGCGCCGACTGCGTGAGGTCGAAGGGCACGCAGTGCCGGCGTCATGGCGGCCTCCGTGCAAGGCTCTGCCTGGGGACCGTTGCGGCTTGGCATCCCCGGCCTGTGCTGCCGCCGGCCGCCTCTGGGTCTGTATGCGCGCGTGCGGCGGCTGCCCGGGCCGGAGGTGTCTGGGCGGAGCGTGGCTGCGGCCAGCGGACCGGGCACCTGGGGCACTGACCACTACTGCCTGGAGCTGCTGCGGTGAGCGAACGCGACCTTCCCAGGGAGGGCGGGGGTGGTCGGGAAGCGGGGTCCCGGGGTGGGAGCGGCTGCGCCTCGCGTCCGACCTGACGTTTGAGAGATCGGACCGGCGCCTTCCTCGTGCCTTTCTGGGTGTGCGTTCTAGTGGGCGCCGCGTGTGGGTGTACGGAGGCAGCGAGCCCACAGGAACATTCACATGGGTAACAAAATTATGGCAAAATTCTTTCGACTGCCCACGCTTGTCGCCTTATCCGAACCTTAATTTTAACCGAATTCAGCGTTTTTGCATGAATAACCTTTTTTATTCACAGAACGTCTATTAATTTTAATGACAACGGTAGCCAACTTTGAGTTCTGTGTGCCTGGCATTATGCAAAGTAGATTACGAGTAATTAGTCTTCGTTACAAGTTGCAACGGACAAATGTAGACCTATCATTTAAGGTTGTGAGTAATAAAGAATTTAGAACAATGCCTGGCATATAGTAAGGGCACAGTGAGTGGAAGTCATTATTACCTCATTTAACATACAAGGAAACGGGGTTTTTATAGTGAGTAGATAATTTGCCAGAGGTTCACAAGAATAGCCTCATAAAGTCAGAACCCTGAAGTGTTTTGTTTGTTGGGCGGCGCGCTAGGAAGGCCTGGCACTTGGGTGTCGCTCCTTAATCATTTGTGGAGGTGGGTTGGATAAATCAGGTCACCTGGTTCATGCGGCAGGGGCCCCTGGGAATCTAGGCCTGACTGCTGACACCAGTGGCTTAAGCCCCGATGCCCTTCTGCGTCTCATTTGAAAGAGTGGGGTAAGGTCTCGAAGTACTTGGTCTGAAGGACTTATCACAAGTACTCGAATAACTGAACTACCTTGAAGTTCATTATGCAAATAAAACCTTTTTTAAAAAAATTCCATTTTAGAGAAAAGTAGCATAACACAACAAAATACATGCATTTCAGTGTTTTGTTTATAATCACTTTTTAAAAATTGTGGGCCAGCCGCAGTGGCTCACGCCTGTAATCTCCGCACTTTAGGAGGCTGAGATAGGCGGATTGCTTGAGCCTAGCTGTCTGAGACCAGGCTGGCCAACATGGTGAACCCCCATCCCTACAAAAAAATACAAAAATTAGCTGGGCCTTGTGTCCCGCGCTTGTGGTCCCAGCTTCTCCAGAGGCTGACCTGGGAGGATCGCTTCAGCCTGGGAGGTGGAGGTTGCAGTGAGCCAAGATCGCTCCACTGCACTCTAGCCTGGAAGACAGTGTCAAAACAAGATTTTCTTGCGAAAATCTCAAGCCTAATTTACATAGGCTTCTCTGACTTTGACTTTGAGGAGAATAAACGCAGAGCCTCAGGCTGTAGTGAGAAGGTGAGGAGGTACTACTGGTGGAGCTGAAGTGCAGTAATGTTCTTTACTGCAGTCTCACCAGAGAATCACTTCCTTTGTGCCTCAGGGGCACAGGTCCATGGTACTAATGCACAACAATCCTAATACCCCATGTGCTTGTTTCTCATACATCTGTCTCTCTTGACTAAATTCAAGTCAGTACCCATCTTCAGTGTCTGGAACAGTGCCTGGCACATAGTAGGCACTGCATAAATGTTAGAATGAATGAGAGGTTATTGGCCCTATTGCCACATAAAGCTCTTATATATACATCCATAATATGGCATTTCTCATTGTCTGGGACAGCTCTCAGGTAACTGGATCTTGGTTAGATGCTTAGGACATCCTTGTATATCCATAGTTCAATAATTCATATTTATAACAATGATCTAAGTGATGAAGAAATGGCTAATCAGTATATCCTGTTTAATGTGTTGAAGGAGGTAATATTGTTTAGAAAAATTTCCATTCAAAATTAAAAAATAAACTTGTTAATAGGGCAAATCCTTAGCTGTGTGGAAGATTTATTTTCCAATAGTTGCTACAGTTCTATTATATCTTCATTTCATTTTTCATTTCCCTCTAAGAAGCTTGAAGTACCTCACATACTGCTTATTTTTAGGAGATAACTTTGATAGGTTAATAAGCTTCATTTAGAAATTGGGAAATAGGAGCCATTGGTGTCATTTCTATTAATAATCAGTTGGTGATGGAAGTTAAGATTGTAGTTTGATTCCCATTCAGTGTTTTTCTCACTGTTTCATGTTAACTTCAAGTGTTTTATTTTATTTTATTTTATTTTTGAGATGGAGTCTCGCTCTGTTGCCCAGGCTGGCGTGCAGTGGCCGGATCTCAGCTCACTGCAAGCTCCGCCTCCCGGGTTTAAGCCATTCTCCTGCCTCAGCCTCCCGAGTAGCTGGGACTACAGGCGCCTGCCACCTCGCCCGGCTAGTTTTTTGTACTTTTTAAGTAGAGACGGGTTTCACCGTGTTAGCCGGGATAGTCTCGATCTCCTGACCTCGTGATCCGCCTGTCTTGGCCTCCCAAAGTGCTGGGATTACAGGCTTGAGCCACTGCGCCTGGCCAAGTTCAAGTGTTTTAAACACTTCTGAAGTTCAGAGACTTTTTATGTTAAAATACAATTTTAAAATGTCAATTATAGAGCTGCTTTACCTTCGCTGTCCTTAGAAACTTTTGGGGAACCATTTTGTAGGTGAAACTGCTTAGGGTGAGATCTTTTTAGTAGTACTCTTGAGATAGCAAGGTTACTGTTTGTGACCTCTTCGTTTGGTTTATGTGGCAATTGGGGGAGATTGTCAAGGGAATGACTAGAAGCAGTTTAAGTTCTCTGTTAGGGACCTGACAAAATGTGAACCAGTTGAAAAGTGGAAACAATGTGAATTTTAGTACCTAAACTCTATGGGGTGAGACCCAGGTTAGACGCATATTAAATATTGTTTTGTAAGAAGGTTCCAGTGTGTTAAAGTAGGTAAGTAGTCTGGTAAGTACCTTATATTTAAGTCATCTTTCCTGGAGTGAATATGGTAAGGTCTATATGTTCGTAACATTTTATTTTGAAGTAATTGTAAATTTACATAAAAATTACAGAAATAGTACACAGAGATCCAATATACTCTTTAGCAGATTCCCTCATTTTTAACACTCTGAAACATTTAAGGATAAGATGCAGACATGATACTCCGTTATCTGCCCTTAATACTTTGGTCTATATATCATAAGTACAAGGATGCTGTCCTGTAGAATCACCGTACAGCCATCAAAATCAGGAAATTAATATTGATCCAATATTACCATTTAATCCACAGGCCCCATTCAAGTTTTGCTGATTATCTTATTAGGTTTTTCATACATCCAAAATCATGTGCTCCATTTAGTTATATCTCTCTAGTCTTCTCCAATCTGGAACAATTCTTTAAGTCTTAGCTTTCATGAGCTTGATATTTTTTTTGAAGAGAATAGGCCAGTTCCTTTGTAGAAATCTCCTTTGATTTGGGTTTTTAATATTTTCTCATGACATGCATTTTCGGCAGGAATATCACAGAAGGGACACTCAGCTTTTCTCTCCATATCGTATCAGGAAGCACATGACATTGATTTGTCCTATTACTATGATGTTAACCTGTGGTTGCAAAGGTGACTTCCAGATTTTTTTTTTTGTAAACTTAATTAAAAATGTTAATTATAAGCAAGAAATGCACACTTTGTGGAGAGATACTTCAGTACTATGTAAATATTCTGTTTCCATCAAACTTTTACCCCTTTAACATTTTCGGGCATTTATTGATGATTTTTATCTGAATCAGTTAATACCATGATAGTTATCAAATGGTGATTTTTAAAAATTCCATCATGTCTTCTAAATTTAATAGTAGTCATTGTATTGGTTGTCAGGTTTTTCATTCTCTTCCTGTTTATTAATTTTTATTGGTACAGGCTCATAGAGTCCTGTTTCAAATTGTTACTATTATTTATTTATTTATTTATTTATTTTAGAGACAGAATCTCCTGTAGACTGGAGTGCAGTGGCATGATCATAGCTCATTGTAACCTTGAACTCCTGGGCTCAAGTAATCCTCCCACCTCAGCTTCCTAAGTAGCTAGGACCACAGGCCCATGCCACCATGCCTAGCTAATTTTTTTATTTTTTAAGTGTTTTGTAAAGACAGCGTCTCACTATGTTGTCCAAGCTGGTCTTGAACTCCTGGCCTCAAGGCATCCTCCCTGCTCTGCCTCCCAGAGTGCTAGATTATGGGCATGAGCCACCATGCCTGGCCCTATCATTATTTTTTGATCCTGAAATTGCTCTGGACTTGGCCAGTGAGAGCTCTGTTAAGCCAGTTTCTGTGTTCTTTTGAGAAGTTTCCTCCATTCTTTAAACATTTCTTTACTTACTGCTCAAGAAGATGTTTCAGACTTACCTTGTATTTTCCCTGCCCTAGGAATGAAGTCAGTCATTCCTTCCAGGCGCCTGTGTTAGTCTGTTTTGCATTACTATAAAGGAATATCTGAGACTTGGTAATTTATAAAGAAAAGAGGTTTCTTTGACTCATGGTTCTGCAGGCTGTACAAGAAGCATGCACAGTGTCTGCTCAGCTTCTGGCGAGGCCTCAGGAAGCTTTTACTTGTGGCAGAAGATGAAGGGGAGCAGGCGTATCACATGGCAAGAGAGGAAGCAAAAGAGAGAAGGGAGGAGGTGCCAGGCTCTTTTAAACAACCAGCTCTAGCATGAACTAATAGAGAACTCACTTATCCCCAAGGAGATGGCACCAAGCCATTCACAAGGGATCCACCCCTGTAACCCAGATACCTCCCACCAGGCCCCACCTCTAACGTTGTGGAGGTCACATTTCAATATGAGATTTGGAGGAGACAAATATCCAAATATCAGAGCCCTAGTTTCTTTCAGTGGAGAATGGTTTCAGAAACCAAGATCTGGGTGCTAGGTGTGTTCACCAATACTGGAAATATGGGGTGGAGGCTGGGGGTATTGTTATTTCTAGGCTCTTTCAGCAGGTGTTGCAAGGAAACGTATGTGTGCACACAGTCCTCCATGAATTTCTATGTCTTATCTCTGCCTTTCTATGTATCTATGTGTCTTAAAAACCATACATTCACCCCAATATTTGCTGGAACTATTTTAACTTGATTTGTACTTTTGAAGCTCATTTGAATTCTTACTAAAACAAAAGTGATTCTGAAACAGTTAAAATTATAAGTACTACATAAGTCAAAGTAAATTAATAGAGATTAGGTGGCATTGGGGTACATTTTTCATAATTTTTAAGGAACAGATATAAAAAATAAGACATGTCAGGCCCTTTCTGAACTGAAGCCTCACATTGTTGTTGTTTTTTTGAGATAGAGTCTTGCTCTGTCACCCAGGCTGGAGTACAGTGGTACAATCTGGGCTCACTGCAACCTCCGCCTCCTGGGCTCAAGCAGTTCTCGGGCCTCAGCCTCTCAAGTAGCTGGGATTAGAGGCACATGCCACCATGCCCAACTAATTTTTGTATTTTCAGTAGAGATGAGGTTTCACCAGGCTAGCCTTGAACTCCTGGCTTCAAGTGATCCGCCCGCCTTAGCCTCCCAAAGTGCTGGGATTGCAGGCACGAACCCCTGCGCCCAACCTGAAGCCTTTTTGTTTTCAGTTAATTTTGGTCAGTATTTTTATGTGCAACTTGGAAAGTGAAGAGTAACTGTCTTTTTTTTCTGTCTGTTACAGGAAACGGGATTATGAAGGTTATTTATGCTCCCTGCTGCTCCCTGCAGAATCCCGAAGCTCTGTTTTTGCACTGAGGGCTTTTAATGTGGAACTGGCTCAGGCTGGTATTAAGATACCTTAAAATATTAATTGGAAAATGGTGATATAATGTGTTTAATGCTGAACAATAAAGAAATATAGTTGTAATTTATATGTTAGATGTGTTTAAGGTCTCTGCTAGTGATTTCTTTTCCCTGCTAACTGTTTAGGCTTAATAATTCAATACCAAAAATAAAACTATCTATGGCTCAAGCCTGTAATCCCAGCACTTTGGGAGGCCGAGACGGGCGGATCACGAGGTCAGGAGATCGAGACCATTCTGGCTAACACAGTGAAACCCCGTCTCTACTAAAAATACGAAAACTTAGCCGGGCGAGGTGGCAGGCGCCTGTAGTCCCAGCTACTCGGGAGGCTGAGGCAGGAGAATGGCGTAAACCCGGGAGGCGGAGCTTGCAGTGAGCTGAGATCCGGCCACTGCACTCCAGCCTGGGTGACAGAGCGAGACTCCGTCTCAAAAAAAAAAAAAAAAAAAAAAAAAATAAATAAATAAATAAATAAAACTATCTAATGAACTTAATGGTTCTATAAATGCCATTCTGGAATTTTTTATTTCTCTTCCTGAGGATATTATAAAACTGTGCCATTAACGTTGCACATTTGTCTGTTAATTAAATAGGTTAGTCAGAGAATTACTGCTTATTCTTTCCAACAATTGCATAATTTACATGTATATAGCAGTTTTTCAAAGCACTTTTTAAATTGAGGTTTTAGCTTTAATGTGAGTAGGGAATGAAAGCAATTGTAGCAAACCAGGACCTTAGATCATATTAATTCACTTTTGTCTAAGAATTCCAAAGGAAGGAGAGATCCTTTTTTCTTCTTTAGAATGGAAAGAATATGTGCAAATACAAAATAAATTGAAATAGTGGATGGAGATGAGAGAGTGAAAACTGAAACAGCCTTAATCTTCTTAGTCATAAATTGAGAGGTCAGATATTGGGAGTGAGGGAGCAGGAGAGGGTTCAGAGTCTTAAAGAGAGTAGCAAATTTTGACACAGATTCTCAGGGAATATAGTAGGAAGTGAACAAGGAACAAATAAAAGGATGTGAATATGGCACCGAGGCACAACTGAGATTCACAACTATGAGTCTGCAGAAAGTCTAATAGACTGGCTCTTTTTTCCTCTGGTATCTTCCTGGAAGTCATGGGTTATGATTTTTCACCTCATGCCTTTTCAAGTGTAAACTGTACATCAGCATGTTAAATCAGTCACCGTTTAGCCATAAATAGTTCCCACCTTGGTCTTTATTATCCTTTTTAAATGATTAAAATTTAATTTTTTAATTTTTAATTTTACAGACAGGTCACCCAGGCTGGAGTGCAGTGGCATGATCACAGCTTATTGTAACCTTGAACTCCTGAGCTTTAAGCGATCCTCCCACCTCAGCCTACCAAGTAGCTGGAACTGTAGATGTGCCACTATACCTGGCTAATTAAAAACAGTTTTTTTTTTTTTCTTTTTTTTTTTTTAGAGACAGAGTCTTGCTATTTTGTCCAGGCTGGTCTCAAATTCTTGGCCTCAAGTGATTCTCCTGCCTCAGCCTCCCAAAGTGCTGGCTGGGATTACAGGCATAAGCCACTGCACCCAGTCAATACAATTTTATTTTTAATAAACCCCCAGAGGTCCTTCTGAATTCTGTCACTTTGTACTTCTTTATACACTTTGTACATCTTGCTACTTCTTTGCACACAGAGTCTTGTTTATTCACTCATTCAACAAGTGTTGACTGAATGCAGGCACTTTATATAGACTGTATTCAATGCTATATGCACATGACATGAAACAGGGTCTGCACTCAATGAACAAATAAATCATTGTGTAACGTGTCAGATGGAGAGAAATAAAGCAGGATAAGGAGGCTGTGAAGGCAGGGTACACCAGGGGTTCCTGTTTTATGTAGGATGGTTAGGAGAAACCTTACAGGCAAGGTGGCATTGGAGCAGAGATTTGAAGGAGGTGAGGGAGTGAGCTGTACAGATATGTGGACAGAGAGTTTTCTAGGCAGAAGGAACAGCAAGTGCAGTCTCTGAGGTGCAAGTGTGCCTGCTCAAAGAACAGAAGAAGGCAGGTGGTCCAGCAGAGCAGGGCAGGGTGCGTGGGAGGAGATTCAGTTAGGGGCACCTGGGTCAGAAAGGTAAGGTCTTGGAGACACCATTAAAATCACTTTGACTGAGTGAGATGGGAAGCCACTGGAGGGTTCTGAGCAGAGAGCCATCACCTCTTGGTTATATTTTGAAAGGATTACTCTTGCTGCTGTACTGTATGCCACTGGGATCTGAACACTAAACATTGCTAAGAAACCCACCCACCACCAGAGTATTTGGAAGTAATTTCACATATGGAAAAGTAAGAGTAGTACAAACAATACTCAGACCCTGTTGTGAATATTTTGTCCCATTTGCATTATCATTGTATCCTCATATGTGTATATGTACATTTCTCTTTTTATGAATCATTTTAGAGTAACTTGACTATACCATGGCCCTTATCCCTATAAACTTGAGTGTGTATCTCGTAAGAATAAGGATAATCCTTACATAACCACAGGACACTTACGAGAAAATAAACTTAACATTGATGCAATACTTTTATTTGATCTACCATCTGGTTTTCAGTTTTGTCAATTGACCCAGTAAGGTCCTTTATGGCATTTTTTTCCCCTTCTCTATGGGATCTAATCTAGGATCACGTATTACATTTAGTTTTCTGTCTCTTTAGCCTCCTTTATTCTGGAACATTTCCATAGCCTTTCTTTGCATTTTGTGACATTGACATATTTTAAATAATATTGCTTCTTTTAAGAATTAAAATGGTTCTCATTTGGGGTTTATTTTTCATCAGGATCATATTAAACTTACGGATTCCTAGAGTAATGTTACGTAAGTGGTCTGTGTCCTCTTTAGAGTCACAAGGAGGCATGAAATATCTATCTGACTCCCAGCAGTAATGTTAATTTTAGTCACTGAGTCAAGATGTTAATCCTTTTTCCCTTGCTACTAATAAGCAGCCTGTGAGGAGACCTTTTAAGACCATATTCCTCATCCAAATTTACCTCCTAGATTTAGCTTGTGTTGGTGATTCTTGCCTCAACCTAAGAAGGCCATTCTTTTTTTTTTTTTTTTGGACGGAGTTTTGCTCTTGTCGCCAAGGCTGGAGTGCAGTGGTGTGATCTTGGCTCACTGCAACCTCTGCCTCCCGGATTCAAGCGATTCTCCTGCCTCAGCCTCCTGAGTAGTTGGGATTACAGGCACCCACTACCACGCCCAGCTAATTTTTTGTATTTTTAGTAGAGACAGGGTTTCATCATTTTGGCCAGGTTGGTCTTGAACTCCTGACCTCAGGTGATCCACCCACCTCGGCCTCCCAAAGTGTAGGGTTTATAGATGTGAGTCACTGCGTCCGGCCAGAAGGCCATTCTTAGTAGTGAGTGAGGGAGACAATCTAATAATCTTCTTTTTTTAAAAAAAGATTAAAGAATGAATAAATGAATTTATTTGAAAGTACATGCGTAAAATTCTCTCTTCGTTGTCTTCTATAGGTTTTAAAAAATGTAGTCATGTATTTGCCACCATAGTCATAATATAGAACAGTTACATTAACTCAAAAAATTCCCTCAAATATACTGATTTTTTAGAGAGTAGAATGCATTTGCTAAAGTTTTTAAACCCTATTTGTAGGTTAAAGACTCAGTCTCTGAGAAAACAATTGGACTGATGCGAATACAGTTTTGGAAAAAAACTGTGGAAGATATATACTGTGACAAACCACCACATCAGCCTGTGGCCATTGAACTATGGAAGGTAAAAAAAATTACTACTTTTGATTTGTAAGAATATTATTCGAGTCTACTTTTTGATGGATACAATTTGGGTACTGGTGATTATAGTGGAATCTATTCTGAAAATATTCTTAGGCTTATGTATTCAGAGCTGTTATAGTTTTGGCACAGAAATTTAAAATCACCCACTAATAATTTACAAAGGTCTTTTGTGTATTCGTTTATTAAAGGAAAAAGGAAGAATTAGTCTCTATATAATAACTTGTGTTTTCCACATTTCCATATTTGCCTGCAGAATTTAAATCCTGCACATTTTGATGCAATAGCAAGTAAAATTTTCTGTTCTCTCTGCCTAACAGCAGCTCCTTATACCAGTGTTTTAATGCAGGTTCTGGGCTGTAGAACACGTGTTAATCTTTTGTGATTGGAGACTTACTCTCAGTGTTGTCCAGATACAAATCTAAAACTTGCCTTGTCTAGTTTGATAGAATTACCTATCCATTGTTGAGTTTTAGGTGTTAGAGAATGGAAACCTATGGGCTAGAGTATTATTTGTATAGCTAAATGTATGTCGTAAATGGTTTTATAATAAAGCAGCTGTATGGATCCCTCACTCATAAGCAGCCACACATGGCTTAGAAATGTTCTAAACTATGAGAGGAGGAAGGGAATTAGGTACCTTTCATCTCCGATCTGTGTCCCTGTTGTAATGCAATGATTGCCAAAAGAGGGTTTCTGTAACAGGAGCCACCCACAGACCTGACAGTGGTACACCTCTTCTCAGGTCTGCGCACCAGCAGAGGCAGGCCCAGTTTCTGGGCCCCAGATTGACTTCACAGAGCCCCAGTAAAGATGGAAAGCCAGACCCCCACAACTAGGGATTGAGAAGAAAAAGTGGATGGGAAGCTGTGAGTATTAGATTAGTTCTTTACCTCTGTTCATCCCACTTCAAGAAGCTCAACCTAGGTGACTCACTAAAAAGTTATCCTAAAATCCAGAAACCCTTTCTATTTATTATTTTACATGTAAACTGGAGTATAGTGGAGGTGGAGGTTTATGTTAAGACTTGCATAAAAGGTTCTAGCCTTTGTCAGGAAATATGTGGAAGATTAGAGAGTCCTTTGATGCAAATTTATCTTTCCTTGGCTTCTCTTAAAAAACCAGAAGATACATCTGAATTACAAAATGTTTACATGTGTGCCAATTTAGGGTTGGTAAATTGTCCAATTTTAATAGGTGCTTGAATTTTGATGGTTAATGTTGGCTGGCTTTCTGATGTGACCAGTGTTGATGCTAAATGTGAATATCTGAAAGATGCAGGTCTTGTTCAGTGCAGTTGTCCTTGTTGCATGTTCTCTATCCTTCCCCATCCTGCTGGAGCATATGGGGCATATTGGGTATTTGAAGTGTTGGGTTCTTGAGATTAAATAGATGGAACAATGACAATGTGTTATCCAGAGAGCACTTTTCTGTTGCACTGTTTCATTGTTATTTTTAGGGTACAAGATAGTTGAGTATTTATAATTTCTTATCCATTCTATATGGGTTCCCCATTTCTCTGTGTATGAATTTTAGCTGCAGTTTGAATTTATGTTTGTAACCAAGTTCTTTATTCTATTTGGCTTCAGTTTCCAGAGTTCAAACTTCATTCAGCAGATTTCTAACTTCTTTAAAGTATTTACTTTTTTACCTTGGTCTCTGATTTCCTTCAGAATCAGAGCTATATTTTATAATCAAGAATCTACAGCCATTATAGCGTCAGCCTTGAGTAAATGGGAGTTGGGCGTTTTCATTTATTAAATATTTATTGAGTACTTTTACATGCTAGGAATGGTGCTTGAAGGTCTACAAAATCAAACATGCCCATCAGCCCAGACAAGTGTAAAATAAAACAAGAGCAGGAATCCGTAATGACTGATTGGCTGATTCCTGGGATTTGGAAGAGGGGCCTATGGGGAGAGTCCTGCCATGTAGTAGTAGTAGTGCCGAGAACACTTAGGAACTAACGCCATGTAACCCTTTTAGCTTCTGTTAGATTCCTGCCAGGCAAAGTGGGCTCTGTTCTCCATACATACACCTTTGTCATGTAATACATATTGATGAGCATGCTGGCCTTTACATTTAGTATCAGTGACATCTGGGAGTCTTAGTTGAAGTGTAGCATGTCCCTAGATTTTATGTTTCACTACTATATTTATTTATTGTGAAAATATGTTATGCTTAATGTTGACATGGCAGAAAAAAAACATTTTAAAAACTTACTTGGAAATTATTCCAAACTTTCAGAAAGTTATGAAATTCAAAGCAGGACAAACACCTCCATATCCTTTACCCAGATTCAGCAGGCTGGAGTGCAGTGGTGCAAACATGGCTCACTGCAGCCTCAACTTCCTGGGCTCAGGCGATCCTCTTGCCTCAGCCTCCTGAATAGCTGGGACCACAGGCATGTGCCTCCACACCTGGCTAATTTAAATAATTTTTTTCTAGAGATGAGGTCTCACTATGTTGCCTCTCCTGGCCTCCTGGGCTCCGGCCATCCTCCCACCTTGGCCTCCCAAAGTGTTGAGATTACAGGTGTGAGCCACTGTGCCTGGCCCACTTATTGTTAATATTTTATCCCATTTGTTTAATCATTTTTCCTCACTCACATATGCAGTTTCTCGTTCCTCTCCTCCTTCTCCTATTCCCCTATATGTGTATTCACATTCATAATTTTTTTGTGATAAATTTTATTTGATTGTAAGTTATATACATCATAATCCTAACCTAAAAAATTTGGTGAATATTTTCTTTTTTTCCTTTTTTTTTTTTTTTTTTGAGACGGAGTCTCGCTCTGTAGCCCAGGCTGGAGTGCAGTGGCCGGATCTCAGCTCACTGCAAGCTCCGCCTCCCGGGTTCACGCCATTCTCCGGCCTCAGCCTCCCGAGTAGCTGGGACTACAGGTGCCCGCCACCTCGCCCGGCTAGTTTTTTGTATTTCTTAGTAGAGACGGGGTTTCACCGTGTTAGCCAGGATGGTCTCGATCTCCTGACCTCGTGATCCGCCCATCTCGGCCTCCCAAAGTGCTGGGATTACAGGCTTGACTTTTTTTTTTTTTTTTTTTTTGAGACAGGGTCTCACTCTGTCACCCAGGCTGAAATACAGTGGCACAGTCTTGGCTCACTGTAGCTTTGATCTCCCAGGCCTGAGTAGCTGGGGCTACAGACACATGCTACCACACCCAGCTGATGTTTTTTTGAATTTTTAGTACAGATGAGGTCTCACTTTGTTGCCGAGGCTGGTTTTGAACTCCTGAGCTGAAGTGATCCACTCACCTTGGCCTCCCAAAGTGCTGGGATTACAAGCGTGAGCGAATTGTCTGATTCAGTCTTTACCATGCCTGGCCTCGGTAAATAATTTCTTTTTTTCTTGTTTGAGATGGAGCTTTGCTCTGTCACCAGACTGGAATGCAGTGGTGTGATCTCAGCTCACTGCAACCTCTGCTTCCTGGGTTCAAGCAATTCTCCTGCCTCAGCCTCCTGAGTAGCTGGGATTACAGGTGTGTGCCACAACTCCCAGCTAATTTTTGTATTTTTAGTAGAGACGGGGGTTGGCCAGGATGCTCTCAATCCCTTGACTTCATGATCCGCCTGCCTCGGCCTCCCAAAGTGCTGGGATTACAGGTGTAAGCTACGTACCTGTCCTATTTTTTGTGTTTTTTTGAGACAGGGTGTCACTCTGTTGCCCAGGCTGGAGTGGAATGTCGTGATCTCGGCTCACTGCAACTTTCACCTGCTGGGCTCAAGCCATCCTCCTATCTCAGCCTTCCAAGTAGCTGGGACTACAGGCACCCGCCACCATGCCTGGCTAATTTTTTGTTGTTGTTGTAGAAATGGGGTTTCATGGCCACGTGCAGTGGCTCACACCTGTAATCCCAGCACTTTGGGAGGCCAAGGCGGGTGGATCACGAGGTCAAGAGATTGAGACCATCCAGGCCAACATGGTGAAACCCCGTCTCTACTAAAAATACAAAAAATTAGCCAGGCGCGGTGGTGGGCACCTGTAGTCCCAGCTACTTGGGAGGCTGAGGCAGGAGAATGGCAGGAACCCGGGAGGCGGAGCTTGCAGTGAGCCAAGATCGCGCCACTGCACTCCAGCCAGGGGGACAGAGCGAGACTCCGTCTCAAAAAAAAAAAAAAAAAAACAAAAAAAAAACCAGAAATTAGCTGGGCGTAGTGGAGTACACCTGTAGTCCCAGCTACTTGGGAGGCTAAGGCAGAAGAATTGCTTGAACTGGGGAGGTGGAGGTTGCAGTGAGCTGAGATCGTGCCATTGCACTCCAGTCTGGCGACAGAGCAAGACTCCATCTCAAAAAAAAAATAAATAAATAAAAGGGGTTTCACCGTGTTGCCCAGGCTGGTCTCAAACTCCTGAGCTCAAACTATCCTCCCACCTTGTCCTCCCAAAGTGCTGGTATTATAGGTATTAGCCACTGCGCCTGGCCTAATATTTTCTAAGAATAATGATACATATAATAAGGACAGTTATTTTTTTAATTTCTATTTTTTTTCCTAGAGATAGGATCTCGCTGTGTTGCCCAGGCTGGAGTGCAGTGGGGTGATCATAGCTCACTGCAACCTTGAATTCCTGGGCTTTATCCTCCTCCTTCAACCTCCTGAGTAGCTGGAACTACAAGCACATACCAGCATGCTCAGCGAATTTTTTTTTTTTTTTTTTTTTTTTTTTTTGAGACGGAGTCTTGCTCTGCCGCCCAGGCTGGATTGCAGTGGCCGGATCTCAGCTCACTGCAAGCTCCGCCTCCCGGGTTCACGCCATTCTCCTGCCTCAGCCTCCCGAGTAGCTGGGACTACAGGCGCCCGCCACCGCACCCGGCTAGTTTTTTTGTATTTTTTAGTAGAGACGGGGTTTCACCGTGTTAGCCGGGATGGTCTCGATCTCCTGACCTCGTGATCCGCCCGCCTTGGCCTCCCAAAGTGCTGGGATTACAGGCTTGAGCCACCGCGCCCGGCCGCTCAGCGAATTTTTAAATGTTTTGTAGAGATGAGGTTGCTATGTTGCCCAGGCTGGTCTTGAACTCCTGAACTCAAGTGATCCTCCTGCCTTGGCCTCCCAAAGTGTTGGGATTATAGGCGTGAGTCACTGTGCGCGGCCAGAACAGTTACTGGCTTTAGTAAATTTAAATTTGATAGAACAATTTTATTTAATTTTCCATTCATATTCCAATTTTGTCAGATGACCTAATAATGTCCACAATATCATTTTCCCTTCCAGTGGAGGATCTGATCTTGGGTCAAGTACTTAACTGTCATGTCTCTATAGTTTCTTTTAATCTGAAACATTTCCACGGCCTTTTTTTTAGCCTTTTGTGACACTGATATTTTTGAAGAGTATCCCCCCACCTCATCTTTTTAAAATAGAACACTAATTTTTGATTTGTCTGATGTTTTGTCATGATTAGATTGAAGTTATGGATTCTTAGCTGGCAGCATACTTCATAGGTGGTACGTCCTTCTCAGAGTATCACATGTAGGGGCACACTTCGTCCACTTGTCCTTTATGGCATTGTTAATTTTTATTACTTAGTCACAATTTTGCCTGGTTTTCCCACTGTAATTCCACTTGCAGTAATCAACAGTTTTTGAGGAGAGACTTTAAGACTGTAAATATCCTCCTCCTCATCAAAATTTCTCCCTAAACTTAGTAGCCATTAATGCTTCTTGTCTGATTCAGTCTTTACTCTTATGGTTGCAAAATGATAACTTCTCAACCTCAGCACTTGGTCCACATTTACCAGTTGGCACTTAGCATTCTGCTATAAGAATGAGCTCTTATTTTCCTTTATTTATTTGTTTATTAATTATTGGTGTCGACACATGATTTCTTGTTTTTTACAGTTTATGATTCACTCATGTACTGATTTGGGTGTTCAGGTTGTTCCAGCTTTGGACAGGGGGAACTCGTTCACAGTGGCTGCTATGTCTTTGTGACACGCTTCCATCATTTTTTGGAGCACTTTCTTATTTTCTGACACAATAAGATATTCTAGGATCCTCTTGAATCTTTCCCTTGCCTCACCTTTGGAATCACCCATTTCTCGAGAGCCCTGATTCCTTTTAGGAGAATTGTAGTAGAGACAAGTGTCTGAGCACTAGGTGAGCTCTTTCCTACTGGAGTGTCTTTACTTGCTAAGGTAACAATTTACCATGTGGATTATTTTTGTTGGAGTTTTAGTTACTGTGTTTTTGGAGGAGTGGTTACTTTTGCTAAATAGAATCTTTACCCTGTGGAAAAAAATTTGCGTGTAATGAGTAAGCATAGAAGTCAGGGTGGCTAGGCACAGTGGCTCATGCCTATAATCCCAACACTTTGGAAGGTTGAGGCGGGAGGATAATTTGAACCTGGGAGTTCAAGACCAGCACCATAGTGAGACGCTGTCTCTACAATTTAAAAAAATAAAATGTCGGGGTATATCACATAATAGAGAAGTTCAGTATTTGATGCGTAATTCTTGTTTTGTTTTTGTTTGAAAGTGGAATTGTTAAATTATTAGCAGTATAGGAAAAAAAGACCAGTTAGTAGAAAAATATTAGAAATATAATCTTGTAAATGTTTTGAAATATTTTCTAGGGACGTTTTCTTTTTCCTTGATATTTCTTTAACATAGCTGTCTATCTGGTGATGAGTTATTACAAATGTTTCCTTACTTAGTTTTGTATTTGGTTTGTTTATTTTATTCAGTTCTACAGAAGTCATTTCTAGTACTTTCTGAAAACTTATAATACTCTTTGTCTTTTAGGCTGTTAAAAGACATAATCTGACTAAAAGATGGCTTATGAAAATCATTGATGAAAGAGTAAGTCGAAATTGTTCAAGTTTTAAGCTTTTTCTTCCTGTTTAATTATTTTATTTTATTTTTTTCTTTCTTTCTTTCTTCCTGTTTAATTCTTAAGCTAATTCTTCAGGAAGTAAATATTTTGATTGTGTATTAATATTTTAGAGGATGGAAAATTTTAGAGAACCATGTCATTTTATTCATACTTTACCCTTGCATGCTACTCACATCAACCCCCCATACCCTCACATTGAGACAGGCACCCAGGCAGAGGCATGTGTATGCACAACCACACTCCACAATTTTGTTTTTAAAAGGAAATTTTCATACTTACATAAAAGTAGAGAGAATACTTTGCATGTGTAGAATATCTGGTGACATGTTAAAGAAAATCCCAGACATCTTATCATCTGATTTATAAATGCATATGTATCTTAAAAAGATAAAGACAAAAAATAACCATAATATGATTATCATACCTTAAAAATTACTAATTATTCCTTAATATCATCAGATACTTGACTAGTCATGCACATACCTTTATGTATACCCCAGTACTTGGACCTGTGTCTAAATAGTAGAGGGCATAAAGAAAGTCTGACAGTTCCAGTGAATGGAATCCTGTACTAAATTCTTAGAACTTAGTTCTAGGTCCAGCCAAGTCAGTGAATTGCTGTGTGACATGGCCTAACATGTGTGACCTTTCTGATGCATTGTTAGGTCAGTGTTCCCCTTGGCCTGATATTAATTACATGCTGTTGTCATGGAAATGTAAGTTTACTTAGTTTATTTAGATACAGTTTGCTAGCTATAGGCTGTATCAATAATCAGAAGAAGCCAAAAAGAGATATTAGCTAAGAAGACCTATTTTCAGGTGTCATCTTTTCTGTTTTTACAAGGTAAAGAAAATTAGAGAACCCAAGACAGAGACACCATTTTAGTTTAATGAAAAATAACACTTGGCTTTTGAAGGGGGGATATTTAAAAGTGAAGAACTGTGAGCAAACATTGATCTGTAGATTCAATGCAATTTTTATCAAAATTCCAGCTTTCTTTTTTGCAGAAATTGACAAACTGGTCCTAAAATTCATATGGAAATGCAAGGGACCCAGAATAGCCAGAATAATCTTAACAAAGAAGAACAAAGTTAGAGGGCTCACATTTCCTGATTTCAGAACTTAACTACAAAGCTACAGTAATCACATTGTGTGTTACTGATATAGGGTAGACATATAGATCAATGGAATAGAAATGAGAGTCCAGATATAAACCCATATATTTATAGTCAGTTGAGTGACAAGGGTGTCAAGACATTTCACTTGGGAAAGAACAGTCTTTGCAACAAATGATGCTGGGCCAATTGGATACCTTTTGCAAAATAATAAGTTTTGACCCCTGCCTCACACCATATACAAAAATGAACTCAAACTAGATTAAAAGACCTAGATGTAAGAGCTAAAACTGAAACTCTTAGGGGAAAGCATAGGTGTAAATCTTAGTGATTTGTAGGTTAGGCAGTAGTTTCTTTTTTTTTTCTTTTTTTTTTTTTTGAGATGGAGTCTCGCTCTGTTGCCAGGCTGGAGTGCAGTGATACCATCTCAGCTCACTGCAATCTCCACCTCCTGGGTTCAAGCAATTCCCCTGCCTCAGCCTTCTGAGTAGCTGGGACTACTACTCAGCTTTGTGTGTGTGTTTTAGTAGAGATAGGGTTTCACCATGTTGGCCAGGATGGTCTTGATCTCCTGACCTTGTGATCTACCCGCCTCAGCCTCCCAAAGTGCTGGGATTACAGGTGTGAGCCACTGCGCCTAGCTAGGCAATGGTTTTTTAGATGTGATACCAAAGGCACAAGCAAGAAAAGAAAAAATAGATAAATTGTACTAAAAGAAAAAAATATTTGCCAGTTATATATCTGATAAGGGACAATGATCTAAAATATGCAAGAAACTTACAACTCAACAATAAAAAAATCTCAATTTAAAAATGGGGAAAGACTTTGAGTAGACATTTCTGCAAATAAGGTATACAAATGACCAATAAGCATCTGAAAAGGTGTTTCACATCTTTTCATTAGAGAAATGCTTATTAAAACAAAGAAACATCACTTCACAGCTGTTGGGATGGCTGTGATAAAAAAAGATGCACGTTAACAAATATTGGTGAAAACAGGGAGATGTTAAAACCTTTCATACATTGCTGGCGGGAATGTGAAATGGTGCAGCTGCTTTGGAAAAATAGTTTGCCTACTTTTTCTTCAAAGAGTTGAACATAGGAGTTACCATAGAGCCAGAAATTCTATCCCTAGATTTATACCCAAGAGAAATGAAAACATACGTCCACCCAGAACTCGTATATGAATGTTCGTGGCAACATTATTCATGATAGCCCAAAAGTAGAAAGAACTCATAGTCTGTTAATTAGTTGTTAAACAAAATATTGTATATCCATACAATAGAATATTATTAATTATTTATTCAACTAAAAAAAATGAAGTACCAGTAGATGAAGAAAACATTATGCTAATTAAAAGAAGCCAGGCACAAAAAGCTACATATTATACAATTCCATTTTTATGAAGTGCCCAGAATAGACAAATCCATGAAGACAAAAAGTAGATTAGTGGTTTGCCAGGGCTGAGGGGAGGGGGAAATGGGAAGTGTCTGCTTAATGGATGCAAGTTTTCTTTTGGGGGTCATTAAAATATTCTGGAATTAGATAATAGTGATAGCCACACAACTTTGTGTACATACTAAAAACCACTGAATTGTATTATTTGAAGGGATAAATTTTATGGTATGTTAGTTATGTCTGAATTTAACAAACCATAAAGGATGCATTTTTTTTTTTTCTGGAATCATTACTGGTGTCATTTTCTTTTCTTTTTCCTTTCTTTCTTTCTTTCTTTTTTTTTTTTTTGGAGATGGAGTCTCACTCTTGTTGCCCAGGCTGGAGTGCAATGGCATGATCTCGGCTCCCTGCAACCTCTGCCTCCCAGGTTCAAGAGATTCTCCTGCCTCAGCTTCCCGAGTAGCTGGGATTACAGGCACCCGCCACAATGCCCAGCTGACTTCTTTTGTATTTTTGGTAGAGACAGGGTTTTACCATGTTGGCCAGGCTGGTCTTGAACTCCTGACCTCAGGTGATCTACCCACCTTGGCCTCCCAAAGTACTGGGATTACAGGCATGAGCCACCCCGCCCGGCCTCTTTTTTTTAAAACCCTGCATGTGGCATTTGATGCTGGTGTTAGTTTCTTCTGATTTTAAAGAGGGTGAAATAGGGTATAATATTTTGCCCTAATAATAATCTTCGTAAATGTATTATTATAAAAGTGGCTAAGTGTTCTTGCTATTAGATTCTAGTTTTTCTGTTTCTTGCATATAGTGTATTTAGGGAATCAACCCTGTTATTTTATTGAGCATGGTTTCTTTTTGGGGGATGGGGTAGGCACTGGTTTCTGTTTTCTTTTTCTAGGTACCTTTTCCTCATTGACTGTGTAGATTCACGAGTCACATATGTGGGTTCCTGTCCCCACCATTTATTTATTAACTGTGTGTCCTTGGACATGTTAATGGATCCATGCCTCAGTTTCTTCATTTGTAAAATGGGGAAAGTATGAATTCCTTATCTCTTGGTGGGGGGATTGTTCGGGTTAAGAAGATAATGTCTAAAGTGCTTACATAAGAGCTCAGTAAAGTCAGTTTATTTTGATAACTTGGGCTTCAGATGAAATTAAAAAACAATGCCATGTCCATGGTGATTTGTACATTGATATTATTCCTGATGTCTTATTTTGAGGTGGTGGATTTGAAAGTATTGAATATGTAGAACTTTAATATTGTAATGTTTTATCTTATTGTGTACTAAATAACATATACTAAATATTTTTATTCATTATTATTCAGTTCTTTGGGGCAAAAAAAACAGCACCTTTTCTTTATAAAATACTGACAGTTCAACAGACTTTATTTGCATTTTATTTGATGTAGGAAAAAAATCTAGATGATAAAGCATATCGTAATATCAAGGAACTGGAAAATTATGCTGAAAACACACAGAGCTCTCTTCTTTACTTAACACTAGAAATATTGGGTAAGTTGTTTTTCTGTTTCATACTTCTTTTTTCCAGTAAAATACCTTTGAGATTTCACGTTTTCATAATTTGGCAGTCTGACCAGTTTAGCACTGAAGTCTTCCTTTGTACTATCTGTAAAGGAACAGTTTTTGTGGTGGTGGTTGTTAGCAAGAAGAGGAATTTATATCTCTTTCTTTGTAATGCAGAGTAATCCAAGACTCAGGCTCTCACACAGCTACTTTCCTCATGGGAATGTTGAAATTAATACTCTGGTAATTGCAGGTGGCTTTACTTTTTTACTGTAGCATCTCCTACAGTTTGGAAGGCCTATAACCTGATTCTTCCTTTCCTGTTAATAATACTTATTCATGGAAAAAGAAAAGTAGAAGAAGTAAAACACACTTACTTTATTTCATTTTATTTTGAGACATAGTCTCGCTCTGTCCCCAGGCTGGAGTGCAGTGGCGTAATCTCGGCTCACTGCAACTTCCGCCTCCCAGATTCAAGTGATTCTCCTGCATCAGCCTCCCGAGTAGCTGGGACTACAGGTGCGTGCCACCACACCCAGCTAAATTTTGTACTTTTAGTATAGACAAGGCCAGAATGGTATCGATCTCTTGACCTCATGATCTGCCTGCCTCAGCCTCCCAAAGTGCTGGGATTACAGGCATGAGCCACTGTGCCCGGCCTAAAACTGCATTTATAAAAGTTTTTGAGATTTTTCTTTCTCTGCTTTTTTAAAAACAAAATTTTGATGGTAGGATTTCTCCTCTGACTTTGTTGCCAGTTAGTGAGGTCTTACTGAAATGAGGAAATTATTTGGGCCAAGGACAATACCATCTCATTTGAAGAAGGTAATATATATCTTTATACCTCCCTAAAAGAATAATACAAGTCCCCATTGCATCTCCCAGGCCTGTTCTGGCCCACAGCTCTGGTGACATGTTTACCGTCACAATGAAAGGAGGGAGCAAAGAGCAGAATGTTTGTTAAGCATAGTCTTAAAATGAGGTCATATGGAAGTTGCACAGAGGAGAAGAAATGGAAGACTTGTAAAGTTTTTCCATGATAGCTGATTAAAATTCTAAATGTGTTCTTAGTGTGCTGTAGTCTGAGGAAAACTCTCGTTTAAAAGTTGAGATTGAGATTTAGATATCTGCTAGTGGTAAATGGTCAACTTGTTTTTGTGCCCAGTTTTTCACTCATAAATCCTGTTTTTTTCAGATAAAACATAGGATATATGTCTATTTTTACATGTTTAGCTGATTTCTCTGTGCTAGTTCTATTGATTGATTATGCACTTAGAATAGAGCAGCCCTGTATAATTTCTGAAATCGTAGGTATAAAGGACGTTCATGCAGATCATGCTGCAAGTCATATTGGAAAAGCGCAAGGCATTGTCACTTGCTTGAGAGCAACACCATATCATGGGAGCAGAAGAAAGGTGCTCCTTCCCATGGATATCTGTATGCTGGTAAGGTTGTAATTTGTACCTTTGAATATTTACCTCAGGAATATGGGGAAGGAAGTTATCTTTTGCTTTTTTGCTTAGTCTATTCAAGTAATTGCTTTGAAAGAAATGCTTATTGTTTACTAAAAATGCTCTTCCTCTTTTTATCCCAGAGTTATCAAGTCAGAATTGTGTCCATCAGGCGTTTTAGGTCTCTAGAGGAGCTTTGAGTAGGAAGGTCTAGAGAACCTCTTTTGGTATAGCTTCATGATGCCTTCCTCCCTTCCAAGCAACTGCAGTAAATATTCCTAGTGTTCAC
The DNA here is from genome assembly GCF_003255815.1 of Theropithecus gelada. Lineage (NCBI taxonomy): Eukaryota > Metazoa > Chordata > Mammalia > Primates > Cercopithecidae > Theropithecus > Theropithecus gelada. The sequence goes on from NC_037676.1 coordinate 97,393,002, forward strand.
CTTAGCCTGTTCCTTATTTAATTTTATTGGAGTAAGTAATCCATTTTAAATATCTGTTTATGAGACCTTTGTTTTCTTTCTTTTTTTTTTTTTTGTTTTTGAAACAGGGTCTTGCTCTGTCGCCCAGGCTGGAGTGCAGTGGCGTGACCTCAGCTCACTGCAACCTCCGCCTCCTGGGTTCAAGTGATTCTTCTGCCTCAGCCGCTCAAGTAGCTGGGACTACAGGCACATGCCACCACACCCAGCTAATTTTTTGCATTTTTAGTGGGGATGGGGTTTCACCGTGTTAGCCAGGATGGTCTTGATCTCCTGACCTTGTGATTCGCCCGCCTCGGTCTCCCAAAGTGCTGGGATTACAGGCATGAGCCACTGCACCTGGCGAGAACTTTGTTTTCTATATGAGATTCATTATTATCTGTTCTTTCAAACTTTTTGTATGTTTGTTTTCTTGCTTGTATATTTTCGTTTTACCTACAACTTGTTAATTAACATCTTGTTGTGGCCAGGCGCAGTGACTGATGCCTGTAATCCCAGCACTTTGGGAGACTCGCTTGAGTCCAGGAGGTTGAGACCAGCCTGGGCAATATAGGGAAACCCCATCTCTACCAAAAATACAAAAATTAGCTGGATGTGTTGGTGCACACCTGTAGTCCCAGCTATTCAGGTGGCTAAGGTGGGAGAATCCCTTGAGCCTGGGAGATTGAGGCTATAATGAGCCATGATTGTACCACTGCACTCCAGCCTGGGTGACAGATTAAGACCCTGTCTCAAAAAACAAAAAATCTTGTTGCATGTTCCAAGTATCACTCTCTCATTCTTGTTTTTTTCTCTCTCTCCACACGTGCACACACACGCACGCGCACACACACATTTTTAAAGACAAAATAGGCATTAAACTGTACGTACTGTTCTGTCATGTGTTCTCTTGTGCTAAGTTAGTTTTAATTGTCAATTTAATTTTTCTTTCCTAGGTGAACTGTTGGAAGGAAGTGCTTTTAGATTCCTAATATAATGTATATTTCCCCACACAGCATGGTGTTTCACAAGAGGACTTTCTACGGAGGAACCGAGATAAAAACGTGAGAGATGTAATATATGACATTGCCAGTCAGGCACATTTGCACCTAAAGCATGTAAGTCAGCTTTTTTTTTTTTTTTTTTTTTCTTTTTTTGCCAAATCATTTAGGGAATAATCATATCTAGATGTGGCTATTCTTAGAACATGGTTGTGGTATTCCTAACTTGGCCGTCTTTATTCCAGTTTTCATTGGTTTCCCAGTAGATTTATCTCAGAGTCTGTTGTAAACTTTTCTCACTTAAAAAAGTCCCTTCCCCCACCTCACAGCATATGAATGCGTTCTCTACTGAGTAAATCAAGCCCGAGCTTTCTCATGTGGGCTCCTCTGTGCTCCATCCACTTCTCTCTTGGAAGACAGGGTGTCTTTCTGCCTCCCAAGGCCGAAGCCTCTCTTCCTGCTTCCAGGGGCTGCACCCTCAGCCACTCCCAGCTGGTGTTTTCAGTTTGCTTCTCTGATAGGTGGCCTCTTTTATCTTCTGGTTTGTTGCTGCTGCCTTCTGAATTTACAGGCAGCCTGTAGATCCTTCTGTTGGTATTTTTCTCTCCTAGGTGAACTGTTGGAAGGAAGTGGTCCGCATTCACTTGGCACTGCCCATCATGCTGTGATTTGGTTCCTATCCTGCCCATTCTAATAAACAATCACAAGTTTGGCAACTCTCCTTATTGCCAAATTCAGTGGTCACTTACAATTTGTTTTTGTGAACTCTTCTTCTTTTTTTGACACCATAGACTTCTTTTTCTCTGTGTCACTTTCTGACTTTTCTTCCATTGATTCTCGGACTTGGCTCGTGGACTGGTTCCTGATTTCTCCTGCCTGTCACTTTAGTTGTTCCCTAAGAGTTAGTTCTTCATCTCTCAAACTTTTCCAGGACTTTTGTTTGGAATTTGACACTGTTGACTGTGCTCCTCTTTCTTGAAATTGTCTGTCATTCATCTCCATGGTGTTGTTCCTTTCTGGTTCTCCTTGAAGTGTTTCTTGATTTCAGTGGCTCTTGAAGACTTGGTGGAAACTTTCTATTTCCTTAGCTCCCATAATGCTAATTTTTCCTAGTACTTCTTGTGAACCTTTTTTTTTTTTTTCTTAGGCTTCAGTAGATTCTAAAGAGTTGGACACGTACCTGCATACCACAGGGCTTTTGCACTTGCTGTTTTTCCTGCTTCTTCCCCTGTACCCCACCTCCACTCCAGTTAGTGCTCAAATGTCACCCTATCAGAAAAGTCTTCCCTGGCCATCTTACCTAAAATAACATCTTCCTTTTCCATCACCCTCAGTCTCCTTACCTGGCTTAGCGCTTTTCACTACCTGACATTAAAAGTTTGCTTATTGCCTCCCACTTCATTGGAATGTAAGTGACTTTGTTTGATTCTATTGTATATTCTTCAGCATCTAAAGTACCTGGTACATTATGAGCACTCAGTAAATATTTGTGAAATATTAAATATGTAAGTAATCAGATTGTAAGCTCTTTGAGGGCAAAGACTATCTTCAGCTTCTTTTTAATTTCATGATTTCATGAATATCTAAGACAGTTCTCAGCCCTGACAGAGGTATAGATAAAATACATGGAACTTTAGATGAGAAATTACTTAGGACTAACTAGCAGAGTTCTGGGTAAGATCTGAGCACACTGCAGAATCATGAAAGGCAGGAAAGCTTTGTGTGGAACCTGAGCAGTCCCAGTCAATGGACACATAAGGCACCTGAGAAATACCGATTTCCAGGCATCACTCCCTGGAGATTGGGGTAGTAAATCTGGGATGGGGCCAGGAATTAAAATTTCTAAATTTCTAATTAAACAGCCAGGTTTGAACACCACTGGTGTATAGGTTATCTGAAATGTGGTCCTGGAAGATAGGTTTGGAATGGCGGATTGAAGAAAGATTATGGAGTTGTAGAGGCTTTTGAGAGACATTAGAGTATTGTGGATGAGAGTGCAAACTCTGGAACCAGAAGCCTGACTTTAAATCCTAATTCTGCCATTTACTAATCATGTAATCTTAACCTCTTTGTGCTTCAGTTTCCTCATCTGTAGTAGAGGATCATTTTAGCACCCAGCTTAAAGGGTTATTTGGATAAATGAGTTAACATATATGAAGAGTTTATAACGTAGTGCGGCATATTGTACATGAAATTTGTTAGTTTTCATCATCATCATCAAATAAAGCAGTGATATTAGTGTTGCGGAGTAGGAAACCCTGCTAGCAGTGTTTGACACAAGAGAGTTTAGAAGTTGGGTGATCAGTTAGGAGACTTAGGAGAGAGAGAAAGAGTATGATTTAGAGACAGTAGATGTTTATGTATGTGTATGTACATTTATATATATATGTATACGTATGTGCCCACACATAACAAGTAGAATCAACTAGGCTTGATAACTAATTGGATTGTGGCAAGATCAGATAGAGGGAAAGTTGAAGGTTGCATGAAGAATTCAAGTATGGCACTTTGATGGTGCCATTCAAAAGCTACAATGACAGCAGAAACTAATGCTATGTTTGGTGTGGATCATTAGACTTTGGACTAGCTGCTGGACATAATTGAATTTGAGGGGATTAGAGAGAGATGGGCTATTGAAGAATGCAGGATTGTGACTTTTAAAGGAAGTCAGGACTAAAGATGATATATTTGAGAGTCATCCACATAAAAGGCTTATAATTAAAGCTCCAAGTTTGGATGGTGTTGCTGAAAAAGAATGTATAGAGGACCAGGGACAGAACCCCGAGGCCTACCTCTGTTTACAAGGTGAAGGAGAAAGGCCATTTATTAGGAAGAAGGGGAAGGAAAGAATGTTCAGAGAAATAGAACTGAGAGCCAGTGTCTTGAAAATCAAGGGAGAAGATTTAAGAAAGGGGAATATCAGAGTTTTATATGCTGCAGAGAAATTGAAGAGAAAAGATAGATATGGTGATTAGTAAATCATGGATGATCATCGAGTAATTTTAGAGAATGGTTGGGAGTCAAACTGGAGTGTAATGGGTTAAGAAGTGAGTCAGGAAGTAGAGGGCTCTTCCTGGTGTTAGGGAAAATATAAATGAAGACATGGAGACAAGAGTGGGCTTGGCGAATACAGGATGATGGGCATCAGCCTGAGTGACCAGGTGTTCGTAGCCCAGAGTGATAGGGAGTTAGGTTAGATGGACGAGGTTAGAGTCAAGATGTGGAGGCCTTTGAATTCCTGGATGAATTGTTGAAACGACCTATCAGGGAATTAAAGAAGGTAAAAATGAAATGATGATGTAAGGACATTAATTTGTCTGGCTGCGTGGAACGAATTAAAGGTCAGGGAACACAGGGAGATCACCTAGGAGGATCTTACTCATTTAAACAGGAGAAAAAGTCAGTCTAAGCTAGGGGTGCACAGGACTTGGTAATGCAAGTATTTCTTCATTTCCCACTTACCACAGAGCTGGGGAGTCAAAGTTATTATGAGATATTGTAAGATAGCTGGAAGATGCTAAAGCTAAGAAGGATGCTAGAGCTAAGAAAGGATGGAATTTTTACTACAGTAGTTACTTTTTTCTGAGTCCTTTAGGCTTAGGAAACTAATCTTAATCTACAGGAGATGAGCTGTTTTCTTGCATTTTAGAGAGGCCCTATCAATATTGTTAAACTGCTGGTGTTGCTTTCAGAGCGAGAGTGTTTATTTGCTTAATTTTGACCAGCTTCCTTTCCTCTTCCTTTTTAGGCTAGGTCCTTTCACAAAAGTGTTCCTGTGAAAGCATTTCCTGCTTTTCTTCAGACGGTAAGTAGATTAACAGAGAAGGCTGTATAATTAATGAAGCAGATGTGTATGATCTGTTTTTATATTTTATAAAGTTCCCAATGCACTTCTTTAGTTTGGGGCCTTTGTTTTTATTTCCCTCCCTCATGGTGGCTTTCATTAGTTATTGATGCTTTTGCTGAGGGTCATTTCTGTATTTCTCAGAGGCAGGTGAGCTGAGTTTTTAGCACTGACTTTGCAGCCAGATTGCATTGGCTTGAATCTGTTTTGCCCCTTACTAGCAATGAGACCTTAAGTTCCTTAATAACCACATTCCTCAGTTTACTCTTAGGTGAAATGGGAATAATAGGAGAAACTACCTTGTAGGATTGTTAGGCTGCTTATAGCTATATAAGTATTACTTACTCTTCTGTTCATTTTTTTCTCCATTGTGACCTGACCATATGGTAGCAGTGGTTCCAGAACAGTGGTTCATAGCCCACTGCGGAGCTGGTTGCAGTGGGGTAACCTGGAAAACTTTTTAAAAATATAGATTCCTGGAGTCTTCTTACTAAGTAAGACTTTTGGGATTGAGGAGGAAGCCAGTTCCTAGGAGAATCTGTGATTTTAAGAAGTTCCTTTGTAAGTCTCTAAGGACTTGCTTTATGAATCTGGGTGCTCCTGTATTGGGTGCATATATATTTAGGATAGTTAGCTCTTCCTGTTGAATTGATCCCTTTACCATTATGTAATGGCCTTCTTTGTCTCTTTTGATCTTTGATGGTTTAAAGTCTGTTTTATCAGAGACTAGGATTGCAACCCCTGCTTTTTTTTGTTCTCCATTTGCTTGGTAGATCTTCCTCCATCCGTTTATTTTGAGCCTATGTGTGTCTCTGCATGTGAGATGGGTCTCCTGAATACAGCAAACTGATGGGTCTTGACTCTTTATCCAATTTGCCAGTCTTTGTCTTTTAATTGGACCATTTAGTCCATTTACATTTAAGGTAAATATTGTTATGTATGAATTTGATCCTGTCATTGTGATATTAGCTGGTTATTTTGCTCGTTAGTTGATGCAGTTTCTTCCTAGCATCGATGGTCTTTACATTTTGGCATGTTTTTGCAATGGCTGGTACTGGTTGTTCCTTTCCATGGTTTTTTTTTTGTGTTTTTTTGTTTTGTTTTGTTTTGTTTTTTTTGAGACGGAATCTCGCTCTGTCACCCAGGCTGGAGTGCAGTGGCCGGATCTCAGCTCACTGCAAGCTCCGCCTCCCGGGTTCACGCCATTCTCCTGCCTCAGCCTCCCGAGTAGCTGGGACTACAGGTGCCCGCCACCTCGCCCGGCTAGTTTTTTGTATTTATTAGTAGAGACGGGGTTTCACCATGTTAGCCAGGATAGTCTCGATCTCCTGACCTCGTGATCCACCCGTCTCGGCCTCCCAAAGTGCTGGGATTACAGGCTTGAGCCACCGCGCCCGGCCCCTTTCCATGTTTAGTGCTTCCTTCAGGGTCTCAAAATCACAAGCATTCTTATACACCAGTAACAGACAAACAGAGAGCCAAATCATGAATGATCTTCCATTCACAATTGCTTCAAAGAGAATAAAACACCTAGGAATCCAACTTACAAGGGATGTAAAGGACCTCTTCAAGGAGAACTACAAACCACTGCTCAGTGAAATAAAAGAGGACACAAACAAATGGAAGAACATGCCATGCTCATGGATAGCAAGAATCAATATCGTGAAAATGGCCATACTGCCCAAGGTAATTTATAGATTCAGTGCCATCCCCATCAAGCTACCAATGACTTTCTTCACAGAATTGGAAAAAACTGCTTTAAAGTTCATCTGGAACCAAAAAAGAGCCTGCATTGCCAAGACAATCCTAAGTCAAAAGAACAAAGCTGGAGGCATCACTCTACCTGACTTTAAACTATACTACAAGGCTACAGTAACCAAAACAGCATGGTACTGGTACCAAAACAGAGATATAGACCAATGGAACAGAACAGAGCCCTCAGAAAGAATACCACACATCTACAGCCATCTGATCTTTGACAAACCTGAGAAAAACAAGAAATGGGGAAAGGATTCCATATTTAATAAATGGTGCTGGGATAATTGGCTAGCCATAAGTAGAAAGCTGAAACTGGATCCTTTCCTTACACCTTATACAAAAATTAATTCAAGATGGATTAGAGACTTAAATGTTAGCCCTAATACCATAAAAACCCTAGAAGAAAACCTAGGTAATACCATTCAGGATATAGGCATGGGCAAGGACTTCATGTCTAAAACACCAAAAGCAGCGGCAACAAAAGCCAAAATTGACAAATGGGATCTAGTTAAACTAAAGAGCTTCTGCACAGCAAAAGAAACTACCATCAGAGTGAATAGGCAACCTACAGAATGGGAGAAAATTTTTGCAATCTACTCATCTGACAAAGGGCTAATATCCAGAACCTACAAAGAACTCAAACAAATTTACAGGAAAAAAACAAACAACCCCATCGAAAAGTGGGCAAAGGATATGAACAGACATTTCTCAAAAGAAGACATGCATGTAGCCAATAGACACATGAAAAACTGCTTGTCATCACTGGCCATCAGAGAAATGCAAATCAAAACCACAATGAGATACCATCTCACGCCAGTTAGAATGGCAATCATTAAAAAGTCAGGAAACAACAGGTGCTGGAGAGGATGTGGAGAAATAGGAACACTTTTACACTGTTGGTGGGACTGTAAACTAGTTCAACCATTGTGGAAAACAGTATGGTGATTCCTCAAGGATCTAGAACTAGAAATACCGTATGACCCAGCCATCCCATTACGGGGTATATACCCGAAGGATTATAAATCATGCTGTTATAAAGACAAATGCACACGTATGTTTATTGCGGCACTATTCACAATAGCAAAGACTTGGAATCAACCCAAATGTCCATCAGTGACAGACTGGATTAAGAAAATGTGGCACATGTACACCATGGAATACTATGCAGCCATAAAAAAGGATGAGTTTGTGTCCTTTGTAGGGACATGGATGCAGCTGGAAGCCATCCTTCTCAGCAAACTATCACAAGAACAGAAAACCAAACACCGCATGTTCTCACTCATAGGTGGGAACTGAACAATGAGATCACTTGGACTCGGGAAGGGGAACATCACACACCGGGGCCTTTCATGGGGAGGGGGGAGGGAGGAGGGGTTGCACTGGGAGTTATACCTGATGTAAATGACGAGTTGATGGGTGCTGATGAGTTGATGGGTGCAACACACCAACATGGCACAAGTATACATATGTAACAAACCTGCACGTTGTGCACATGTACCCTAGAACTTAAAAAGTATAACAACAACAAAAAAAAGTTCCCTAGGTGATTCTGATGCATAGACAGGTTTGGGAACTGTTGTTCTAAATCTCCATAGAGAAGTGATAATTGCTACCAGTTACTTAGAACCTTTTATGAGACAGGCCCTGGGTTAGGTCATTCCATCATTATTCCTAGTCTTCCTAGGAAAAATATGGTTACTTCATTTTATAGATAGAAACCAAGGTTCAAAGATACGTAATCTTTGAAAATTGTAAACTTTCACATTTTCTGTAATACCAAACATATCTACCTTTTCCCTCTAAAATATACTTAGAGATTAATTTCGATCCCTTCACATCCTCTATCTTAGTTTTCAGGTCTGTGTGTTGGAAATCATTTTGTTTCTTAATTGACCTTGCTAATTATAAAAGTAGTACATTAATATTTTAAATTTTCAAAGTGTAAGAGATACAAAAGAAGAAATTAGAGTTCACACAATTCCACTCTATCTGGGGAGAATGTCTGTTCATCTTTCTGAACCTTTCATATACATATAATCATATGTGTATTTTGTGTACGTCAACACATTATTCTGTATCACCCTGTTTAGTGGTTGATGGATATACCATCAGCTGTTTAACATACTAAGTAAGCTTCATAAAGGTTAAGGACTTTGTTTCATTAACTGTTGTAGAAAAAGGTTGTTCTCAACCCTGTATGCCCCTTATAATCACTTGGAGAGCTTTAAAAAGACCTAAACAATGCTTGGCTGCCCCGCCCCAGACCAATTAAATTGGTGGACCCAGGCATTGATACTTTTTAAAAGCTTCCCTTTTTACTTTTCTTTCTTTTTGGAGGCAGATTCTCACTCCATTGCCCAGGCTAGAGTGCACTGGTTATGATCTTGGCTCACTGCAGCCTCTGCCTTCCAGGTTCAAGTGATTCTCAGGCCTCAGTCTCCCGAGTAGCTGGGATTACAGACGTGTACCACCACGCCTGGCTGATTTTTTTGTATTTTTAGTAGAGACAGGTTTCGCCATGTTGGCCAGGCTGGTCTTGATCTCCTGGCCTCAAGTGATCTGCCTGCCTTGGCCTCCCAAAGTGCTGGGATTACAGGTGTGAGCCACCATGCCTGGCCTTTTTTTTTTTTTTTTTTTTTTTTTTTTTTTGAGACAAAATCTCACTCTGTTGCCCAGGTTGGAGTGCAGTGGTGGAGTCATGGCCCATTACAGCCTCAAACTCTTAGGCTCAAGTGATCCTCCCACCTCAGCCTCCCAAATAGTTAGGAGCACAGGTGTGTACCAACACACCCAGCTAATTTTAAAAATTACTTTTGGAAGAGATGAAATCTCACTATGTTGTCCAGGCTGGTCTTGAACTTCTGAACCCAAGCAATCCTCCAGCCTTGGCCTCTCAAAGTATTGGGATTACAGGCATAAAACACTGTGCCCAGCCCCCTTTAGTTTTAATTGTAAGGTATGGCCAGGGGTAAAAACCACTGTCATAGACCAGTGGTTCCCAAAATGTGGTCCCTGGACCAGCAATATCCACCTCACTGGGGAACTTGTTAGAAATGCAGATCTTGGGCTCCACCACTGACCTGCTGAATCAGAAACTCTGGGGGTGGGGCCCAGCTCTCAGCTTCTGTTTTTTTGTTTTTTTGGTTTTTTTTGAGACAGAGTCTTGCTCTGTTGCTCAGGCTGGAGTGCAATGGCATGATCTCTCCTCACTGCAGCCTCTGCCTCTGGGGTTCAAGCAATTCTCCTGCCTCAGCCTCCCGAGCAGCTGGGATTACAGGCATGCGCCACCATGCCCTGCTAATTTTTATATTTTCAGTAGAGGAGGGGTTTCACTGTGTTGGCCAGGCTGGTCTCGAATGCCTGACTTCAGGTGATCCACCCGCCTTGGCCTCCCACAGTGCTGGGATTACAGGCGTGAGCCACCGTAGTCAGCCCCAGCTCTCAGTTTCTATCCTGTGCCAAGAGAGACTAGAGTGGCAACATGGCAATTCCTGAGGAACTGCTTCTGTCATACACCCTCATTCCAGCTTGGACAGGGCCTCTTACTTGTTTTATATGTGGGGCATCTGTTAATTATTTTGTTCAAGGAAAGGATTTGCAGTTTAAAACTCTTTGAACATGACTAATCTAGGTATGGTGTATTCTTCATAGATGAGGTTTCAAGAATTCATATTCAGAAATTTGTAGTGTCTTTGAGAGTTTCACAATCAATTTGTTACTCAGTTTATTTACCATTAGCCAGACTTTCCTTTGAACCAAAGCCTGATGTAAAAATATCCACTTGAGTTCTGTCTGATTTTGAGGTCACATTTCCTCTGTATTCTAATGGAATTTTCTCCTAATCCTAAAAGCAATACATTTCATAGTAAAGATTTGGACAATATAAACAGTATTAGGAGAAAATAGCAATCACCCATGCTTGCTTCAGCAGCACATATACTAACTTTGGAATGATATGGAGAAGATTAGCATGGCTCCTGCGCAAGGATGACACGCAAATTCATGAAGCATTCCATTAAAAAAAAATTACCTATAATTCTAACACCAAAAGAGAACTGCTAGTCATTCTGGGGTTTTTGGAAATTAATTTTTGTGTATAGTTGAAATTATACTTCATATGTTAGTGTACTGTTTGTTGAACATTTTTTGAATCATTTAAAAAATTTATAAATCTAACACTTAATGGCTATATAATATTCTATTGTGTGTCTGTACCTTAATTTTGTTAACTATTCCTTATAATTAATATAATAACGCTATTAAAATTAACATTCTTACAGATAGCAAGTTGATCACAGTATATTAAGGGATAAAAAAGCAAGTTATAGAACATGAAATAGCATGAGCTTTTTTTTTTTTTACAAAAAAAAAGCATCTGAAAGGAAGTACACTAAAATATTTTCAAAACCAAGAGAACATGTGAAAGAAAGTGCAGTGAAATATTTTCAAAGTTTTTTCTTTTATTCTCTTTTAAAATTGTTAATATTTGCTATATATTAAAAATGAATATATCTGTCTAGGTGTATATATTGCAATGTATAGCGTAATAAACACCATGAACTTACCACTCAAGCCAGGAACTAGCATGTCACCATTAAATTGCACTCATGTTTTTCCCATTTCATTCCCCTGCCAATGCCTTAATTTTTCTTTTTTTTTTTTTTGAGACAGAGTCTTGCTCTGTCGCCCAGGCTGGAGTGCAGTGGCGCGATCTCGGCTCACTGCAAGCTCTGCCTCCTGGATTCACGCCATTCTCCTGCCTCAGCCTCCCGAGTAGCTGGGACTACAGGCGCCCACCACCACTCCTGGCTAATTTTTTGTATTTTTAGTAGAGATGGGGTTTCACCGTGTTGGCCAGGATGGTCTCGATCTCCTGACCTCATGATCCTGACCTCGTCCTCCCAAAGTGCTGGGATTACAGGCATGAGCCACCGTGCCCGGCCCACTGCCTTTATTTTTAGGTAGCTCTCCTCAATTTTGTGTGTATTATTTTCTTCCTTTCATTCCAAGAAGACTTTCATCATTTTATATATTCCTGAACAACATACTGCTTAGTTTTGTTTTTGAGCTTTATAAAAAAGGATCATTTTCTATTTATGTCTTCTAGGACATGTGCACACTCTTAATGTTTCTGAGATTTGTGCATATTAGTGCATATTACTGCATCTACCTATAGTACATTCACTTCACTGCAGTATAATATTAATATTTCATTGTACAAATGATTCCTCTTTTTTTAGATCAAAGAATTTCTGGATTGTTTCTCTTTTTTTGAGATGGGGTCTTTGTCACCCAGGCTAGAGTGCAGGCTCACTGCAGCCTTGACCTCCCAGGCTGAAGCCATCCTCCCACCTCAGCCTTCCAAGTAGCTGGGACTACAGGTGTGCACCACCACAGCCGGCTAATTGTTTTTGTATTTTTTGAGAGATGGGGTTTTGCCATGTTGCCCAGACGAGTCTTGAACTCTTGAGCTCAAGCAGTCCACCTGCCTTGGTCTCCCAAAGTGCTGGGATTACAGGTGTGAGCCACCGCACCTGGTCTCTGGATTGTTTCTAAGTTTCTTGCTAATATAAAACAAGGTAACTGGGCACATTGATGCATATGTCTCCTGTTGTCTATATATGTAAGTTTAGGGTTTTAAAAAGTAGATAATGAATTTGTTTGTATTTCACTCCTATATTTATAAAAGTATGGGAAAAAAGTCTGGAAGAAAATATTTTTTGTTTTCTTTGTTTTTGTCTGCATATTCTACAGAATCTATAGGCATAATCCCTGCATTGATCACCCAGGTTCTGTGCTGCAGAACTCTAGGGGGCGCTGCTTATGTGGCCTGAGGAGGTCTGGTGCCTCTTAGAAAGGTGGAGCACAAAACTAAGTGACCTGCCTGTTTAACAAAAATGTTATTAAAATAAAATAAAAATTTATAAATTAATCAAGACAACTGAAAACCAAAATGCAAAGATACTGCACATCATTGGTGTTTTCTATCCTGCTGTTATCCTTGTGGAAACTTTGTCAGGTTTTTTGTGGTGGGGAAAGGATGGGGTGATAATTTTGCCTGGTTGAAAATCATGTGCTCTAGCAACAACGTGGACACCTGTTCGGCTTCTTCACAAAATAATGTCTTAAAAGACAACTTGAGCTACCCCTCATAGTACACTACATTTGGGGGTTCGAGGTGGGGATGTTTCGTTTTCCCTGATTGAAACAGCCTGTTTGCATTCCACTGAATTTAGTACTAAGTCCAGGGAAACACGATTTTGCTAATCCTTTATGTCTTGACCAAAGCTTTTTCTATTATGAGCAGAAGAGGCTTGGTTTTTCTAGTACTAGATCTGTGATACCCTTTTACTGGTCTAGTAGAAGCTTCTTAGATGCCTTTTTATTTTCTTTCTCTCTTTAAAAATTCTCACTTAAATTCTTATTATATAGAAAACCATCTCAGGGAAACTAACATAGCCTAAACACTTGTGTTTATTCTTTAGTTTTTTTTTTTTAAGTCTTGATCATTTTATGATCTGGTGATTACTATTCTCTTTTTTCCAGGTTTCTCTAGAGGACTTTCTAAAGAAAATTCGGCGAGTGGATTTTGATATATTCCACCCATCTTTACAGCAGAAGAATACATTACTTCCATTATATTTGTATATGCAGTCATGGAGAAAAATATATTAAAATAATTTCATGGCACTGATGTTAATTCTAGTCTATTAGTTTTATAAAAGTTAGGGTTCTTATTTAGGAACAACAGGAAGTGACTGTTAAGGAGAAAATGAATTTATTGCATGGGATGTCAAGTAGCTCACAAAATTGATGAGAAGTTGCCGTGGGACTAGGGTGCCAAGACTGCTGAGATTCTGGCAGAGGCACTGCCATTGGCTGCTGTGCTGTCCCTGGAAGCTGGAGCTCCAACAGGAATATCAGTTTAGCTGTACATAGGCCATAAGCCACACTCGAGCCAGCGGGCAGGGAGAGGGAATGTCATCCTCCCTTCACCACTGGGGAAGGAAAGGGGAAAGGGCTCAAGTTATCATAGGGGCTTACATGCTGAGCAGCTATAACCTAGGTGTTCAGAACAGCTGGAAGATGCATTTATTTAGGAGTCATAAAGAGTGAAATTAATATTTGAGGAGGATCAGTCACGTGTTGTGGGCTTTATATCCCTAACATTTAATTTTTACAATCTTGTGTAAAAATTTATCCATGATAATAATGTGACTTCTTTAAGGTCGGAGTGGCTGGCAAGAGCTAGAGCCTTAATTTGATTTTAGCTCTGGCTGGTCTGGAAGCTTTTACTTTTTTATTAATCCCACTGCCTCACTCTGTCATTCAGCATTATGATCGTGAACAAAACTGTATTGACAAAGTTTGTATAAGTGATATTAACAGTATTGTATGGAACATCCATTTAAGGGTTGCTACACTTTATACTGTACATTCTGCACTATACATTGTGCTTCCCAGTGATGAGCACTGTGCTGTATACTTTCATCATTGTTCTCATTTGGTTTTCCTAAAAGCCTATGAAATAAGGCACATTTTTGTTCATCAAACTTTTAAATTGTTTGAGACCAGCCTGGGTAACATCGAAAACCCCATCTCGACCAAAAATACATAAACTAGCCAGGTGTGGTGGTGCACGCCCAGCTACTAGGAAGGCTGAGGTGGGAGGATTACTTGAGCCCAGGAGGGTGAGGCCGCAGTGACACATGAATGTACTCCATCTTGGGTGACAGAGCAAGACCCTGTCTCAAAGAGAAATGAATAATAATTAATAATAATATAAAACTTTTATAAAATACCTACCAATTGGAAAAACCAAAATTTTTTACATTGCTGGTAACTGGTCGATCTGACTCTAAATGAATCTCACTCTCAGGACCAGGATTATGCCACAGTTTCCTTTTTCCTGTATTTTCAGTAGCCTTGTCTCCTGCCCCATTCGGCTCTATCTCAGTTTAAGTCTTTGGTATCAGCTATGAATTAGTGCCTACTTAAATTGTGAGTGGCTTAAAATGTTACATTTTTGCAAATTCAAACAGCTTTTGGAACAAAAGAATACACTGTTTCAATCATCTTGACATCACCCCCACCACACACCTACAATGGCTTCTGATTGAGAGCAAGTAGAAATTAATAAACGTATAGTTGAATGAATGTGCAATGTGGTTTTGTATGTTAGTAGACTCTTAGTTGGTACTGATGCTGAAAGTATATCCCCTTCTTTAATTCTATGGCTTTTGAGAGCCATTCAGCTTATCTTCAAATGAAAATACAAGGAAATGGGGCCAGGCGTGGTGGCTCACACCTGTAATCCCAGCCGAGGCAGGTGGATCACCTGAGGTCACGAGTTCGAGACCAGCCTGGCCAACATGGTGAAACCCCATCCCTACTTAAAATAGAACAGTCAGCCTGGTGTTGTGGCGGGTGCCTGTAATCCCAGCTACTCGGGAAGCTGAGGCAGGAGAATCGCGTGAACCCAGGAGGCGGAGGTTGCAGTGAGCTGAGATCATGCTACTGTACTCAAGCCTGGGTGACAGAGCAAGATTCCATCTCAAAAAAAATAAAAAAGAAAAGAAAATACAAGGAAATGGGACATGTTTCCTCTTGGGATTCTGAACGATCCAGGGTTGAAAAGTTCATCAGAGAGTTTGTTAGGAAGCATTATCTGCAGGTCTTCCCAGGTTAAATTTGGCAGCAGTCATCTAAGCTTCTTGCTTCCTTTCTAAGGGTCTTAAAAGGAGGGTTTAATTACGTGACTGGATTAGTGGATTCTTTACTGGCTCAGAAGCCGATTTATTATTAAGGAAATAATTTCAAAATACTTTCTAAACCATTTTAAATTTGATGCTTACAGATTTGAAGGAACTAAAGTTACCAATGTAGAGATTCAAGTGGAGTCTTTATCAGTGAAATTTACTGTACTATTGATTTCCTGGTGTAAAAGATACTCCCTTAGATGATGCTGGCATTCTTTTTGATTTTTCAAATCTCAGGGTTTTTATTAGAGTATTTTAAAGGAGTCAGATTTTCAAACGATTTTAGATGTACTTTGATGTTGAATAAGTGGATAGCAGATAACATATCAAGTATAAATTACAGGTTATTCTCAATGTAGGTAAAGTTGCATATCATTATGAAATAAGTTTTGGGTAGTTCTCAATCAATTGGCAGTATTCTTTGCTTGTGGTTGAATCTCTCCTGTTCATGAAGTTGAATTCTTGAGAAATGTAACTGTAGCTAACACTTATTGAACACAAACTTGAACAGGTGGTGTACTTTGCACTTTTGTGCTTTAACCCTCATAGTGAAGTAGGCCTTTATTTTCCAAATGATAAAACGTCTCAGAGATGTTAAGTTCAAGGTCATGGAGGCATTAGTACTAGAGCTGGTTGCCAGATCCACATTAGTTCAATGCCAAAGCCTATTATTATTATTATTCTTATTATTATTATTATTATTATTATTACCGTTCTTGAGATTATAAAGTAAACTGCCAAGTTTAAAAGCTCAAAGGCACACATTTTTTAGAAATAAGTATTACTGCTTAAATTTCAGATACAACGTAGGTTAAAAAAGGTAATTACTACATAAATTCCAACTGCAAATTAGGTGAGAGAGAAATAGACAATTGAAATAGGTGTCAGGTGCTGGTCACAGGGTGTATATGGTGGGGGAGTGTGGGGGGATACTTCACCGGCTTGGCAGTCAAAGAAGATTTCCCAGAGGAGAAATAGTGTCAGGAAGATTGGGTAGGACCCAGGGCTTGGGGAGGGAGTGTTGACGTTTTTGTGGGGAGGTCCTGGCTGAAGAAACAGTGTGTACAAAGGCCAGGAAACAGAATGGATGGTCTATGTCAAGACTCTTGATTTTTTTTGCCTTTAACTTACTTATGTAAAAAGAACAGAATGTCCAGAGTTCTTAGGATAGTTTGTGAATAAAGTGACCACATCCCCTGATCTACTGAAACACTGAATTAAGATCAAAGACTTGGGAGTTTATATTTTTTCCATTTCAGCAAATCCCTAAGTGCCCTTGGATTTGTTTTAGCTCATATAAATTGGACTTTTCTGAAGACATTGGCTTAATCAATTGCCTTGTCCAGAAAGATCCTTAGAGTTGTAAACATTATATGGTTCCTTACTGAAAATAAAACAAAACGTCCTACTGTTTGTTCCTGCAAGGAACACAGGTCCAAAATTGGGAAGGGTGTTGGAAATGGGTCAGAAGAAGGGGAGAAGAGTCAGTCAGGGAATGCATTAAAATAATTTTGATACTTCATTTTACCTACTTTTTTCTATAATGAATGTATATTTTTTGGGTAAGTACAAAGTTATTTCTTAAAAGTTAAGACTCTCCAAATGAGAAAGATGCTTGTAGAATGGGAAGGTGATTAAATTTATGGAACAATAAATAGATAGGTAGACATACATTTTTCTATCATATCAGTATATACTAGTTAAGAGTTTGTTCAACAGCAAAAAGGAATATTTGGCACAATAAATTATTAAATATGTAACTCATTCTGTAGTATAAGGTGAAAAATACAGTTATTAGCTACAGGGCAGTAGAGTATTGTACAGTGATGTGAAGTACTTTTAAGAGTGTGGGCTGGACGCAGTGGCTCATGCCTGTAATCCCAGCACTTTAGGAGGCCAAGGCAGGTGAATCTCTTGAGCCCAGGAGTTCAAGACCAGCCTGGGCAACATGGCGAGACCCCATCTCTACAAAAAATATAAAAATTAGCCAGGCATAATGGCGAATGCCTGTAGTCCCAGCTACTCCAATGGCTGAGGTGGGAGGATTGTTTAAGCACAGGAGGTGGAGGTTGCAGTGAGCCAAGCAGGATCGCGCCACTGCGCTGCAGCCTGGGTGACAGAGAGACTCTGACTCAAAAAAAAAAAAAAAAGTGTGTGTGAACTCCAGAGTAGCCTGTCTGTGTGGGTTCAGTCCCAGCTCTGCCACTCTAAGAGTTGTGTAACCTCAGCAAATTACCCCAAGCCTCTTGCTCCATTTGTAAAACAGGCAAAATCATACCAACCTCAGTGGTGGTTGTGAGGAATAAATGAATTTCTCCATGTAAAGTGCTTAGAATAGTGACCTACATGTAGTAAACAACACACGTTAATATTATTGTACAAAAGACAGACTGGCAGCCTGAACCAAATGAGGCCTGCAGGCACATTTTGTTTTGCAAGCATGGCATTTGAAAAAGAATGAGAAATTGAATGTTTTAGACAAGATGTGTCCTCTCCAATTGGCCACAGGTCAAGGCATGAGCTATTATCTCAGACTCAGCCTGACTCAAACATTCATGTCACTTGCTTACTCTAAATACTTGTGCTTGTGACCAATGGTTCAGGAGAATCGGTGGATGGTAGATTAATAACAAGGGATCTGAAATTTGAGGCTGACTTCACAAAGCACAGCCGTGCTTTCTCCCAAAATGCCTGTTGTCTTTTAACTGTTTACACATTTCTCTCTCACTTAGCCATATTACTTGAGTGTAGGACAATGTTTTATTTATCTTTGTATACCCAGAACCTAAAGTAGATCCTGTTGCCACTCTGAAAATCTTTGTGGTTCGAATGAACATGCTGTAGTATGATGTGGGCTGGGGGCTCTCAGGAAATGTAAATTGGGGTTCTGTCTGATATGTGAAGGACAAACTGGATATCAGAAAGATGGAACTGGAAGTCTGTGTCAAAGCTGTGGTGTCTGGGCAACACATGGGACGTTCAAGAAACCAGGTTGTTGAGTACAGCTGGAAAGCAGAGTGAGGAGGAAGTGAGGCTGGACGGATAAGGAAATCATAGGCCACATTAAGGTGTTGGGATTTTAAGAGTGACATGAGATTTGAAAACAAGTACCTATCCACAGATGGTCCATAACATGTATTTTGTGTATATCCTAATGGAGATTATCTACAATGTTTCTAATGTAATCATATCTTTAGATAAGCAGTGCCTTTTGAATCAGATATGAGATAAAATGTCTTTATTGTTATTTGATAAGTCTGTGGGTTGACATTTTATTCCCCTCCACAAATACTGTTTTCCTGCAGTGGCTCACACCTGTAGTCCCAACACTTTGGAAACCTGAGGCGGGTGGATCACAAGGTCAGGAGTTCAAGACCAGCCTAGCCAACATGGTGAAACCACGTCTCTACTGAAAATACAAAAACTAGCCAGGTGTGGTGGCAGGCGCCTGTGGTCCCAGCTACTCAGGGGGCTGAGGCAGGAGAATCGCTTGAACCCAGGAGGCAGAGGTTGCAGTGAGCTGAGATTGTGCCACTGTACTCCAGCCTGGGTGACACAGCGAGACTTTGTCTCAAAACCAAACCAAACCAAAAAAAAAAAGAAAAACAGTCCTGCCATGATGTACTGTGTTTTCCCTTTTATTTTTAATCACGATTAATCTTCCCAGCTGCTTAGTTATATAATAATATCCTGTGTGTTTAAACACAAGCCTACATAATAAATTTCTCAGATAGTAAGTTCAGAAGCTTTTTTTAAAACCACAGGATCTCTTTCATGGGCACCACAAGGATTCTTTAGGAACACAACATTGATTTGAGAAGCTATTTCACTATGTCCTATATTTGTTTCTTGCTGCAGTTTTATATGATGACAGTTTTCTAAACTGATTAAGACATTTCTCAAGTTAATCAACATAAAGACGCTGCCTGCAGCCCTTTCTTGTAAGCTATTCTATTTAAGATGTTAGAAATAGATCTGGTTGAATCTTGTTTTGAGGGAATGTGTAATACACTCTTTTGTTGTTGTTGTTGTTGTTGTTTGAGGCGGAGTCTTGCTCTGTCGCCCAGGCTGGAGTGCAATGGTGCGATCTCGGCTCACTGAAAGCTTCGCCTCCTGGGTTCACACCATTCTCCTGCCTCAGCCTCCTGAGTAGCTGGGACTACAGGCGCCCACCACCACACCCGGCTACTATTTTGTATTTTTTTTTAGTAGAGACGGGGTTTCACCGTGTTAGCCAGAATGGTCTTGATCTCCTGACCTCGTGATCCACCCACCTCGGCCTTCCAAAGTGCTGGGATTACAGACATGAGCCACTGCGCCTGGCCAATACACTCTTTCTTAAGAGGTCATTTGAAAAATGAATATGTTTATTTTCTGCTTACACAGCTAACTCCTAAGTGCTCACTGTAAAAATCATGAGGAAAAACATAAACACAAAAGTGTAAAGGGAAAATGTTTTAAGTCACCCATAATTTCACCAGGTAAGACATAGCCACTGTGATATTATCATTCATTCATGTGTGTGTGTGTTCATGATTTCCGGCTCATAACTCCCATAACCCTTGTTACAGTCTTTTGCTATAATGTTGGAGTGCTTTAGGCCTCAGAAGCAGGCCTCGGAAAACAATCTCTCTGACCTTCTGCCCTCCCTTCACCTGCTCCTTTTTTTTTTTTTTTAATTTTATTTTAAGTTCTAGGGTACATGTGCACAATGTGCAGGTTTGTTACATATGTATACATATGCCATGTTGGTGTGCTGCACCTGTTAACTCATCATTTACATTAGGTATATCTCCTAATGCTATCCCTCCCTGCTCCTCCCACCCCCAGCAGGCCCTGGTGTGTGATGTTCCCCTTCCTGTGTCCATGTGTTCTCATTCAATTCCCACCTATGAGTGAGAACATGCGGTGTTTGGTTTTCTGTTCTTGCGATAGTTTGCTCAGAATGATGGTTTCCAGCTGCATCCATGTCCCTATAAAGGACACAAACTCATCCTTTTTTTATGACTGCATAGTATTTCATGGTGTATATGTGCCACATTTTTTAATCCAGTCTATCATTGATGGACATTTGGGTTAGTTCCAAGTCTTTGCTATTGTGAATAGTGCCACAATAAACATACATGTGCATGTGTCTTTATAACAGCATGATTCATAATCTTTTGGGTATACGCCCAGTAATGGGATGGCTGGGTCATATGGTACATCTAGTTCTAGATCCTTGAGGAATCGCCACACTGTCTTCCACAATGGTTGAACTAGTTTACAGTCCCACCAACAGTGTAAAAGTGTTCCTATTTCTCCACATCCTCTCCAGCACCTGTTGTTTCCTGACTTTCTAATGATCGCCATTCTAACTGGTGTGAGATGGTATCTCATTGTGGTTTTGATTTGCATTTCTGTAATGGCCAGAGATGATGAGCATTTGTTCCTGTGTCGGTTGGCTGCATAAATGTCTTCTTTTGAGAAGTGTCTGTTCATATCCTTTGCCCACTTTTTGATGGGGTGGTTTGATTTTTTCTTGTAAATTTGTTTAAGTTCCTTGTAGATTCTGAATATTAGCCCTCTGTCAGATGGGTAGATTGTAAAAATTTTCTCCCATTCTGTAGGTTGCCTATTCACTCTGATGGTAGTTTCTTTTGCTATGCAGAAGTTCTTTAGTTTAATTAGATCCTATTTGTCAATTTTGGCTTTTGTTACCATTGCTTTTGGTGTTTTAGTCGTGAAGTCCTTGCCCATGCCTATGTCCTGAATGGTATTGCCTAGGTTTTCTTCTAGGGTTTTTATGGTTTTAGGTCCAACATTTAAGTCTTTAATCTATCTTGAATTGATTTTTGTATAAGGTGTAAGGAAGGGATCCAGTTTCAGCTTTCTACATATGACTAGCCAGTTTTCCCAGCACCATTTATTAAATAGGGAATCCTTTCCCCATTTCTTGTTTTTCTCAGGTTTGTCAAAGATCAGATGGTTGTAGATGTGTGGTATTATTTCTGAGGGCTCTATTCTGTTCCATTGGTCTATATCTCTATGTTTTGGTACCAGTAGCATGCTGTTTTGGTTACTGTAGCCTTGTAGTATAGTTTGAAGTCAGGTAGCATGATTCCTCCAGCTTTGTTCTTCTGAATTAGGATTGTCTTGGCAATGTGGGCTCTTTTTTGGTTCCATATGAACTTTAAAGTAGTTTTTTCCAATTCTGTGAAGAAAGTCATTGGTAGCTTGATGGGGATGGCACTGAATCTATAAATAACCTTGGGCAGTATGGCCATTTTCACGATATTGATTCTTGCTATCCATGAGCATGGCATGTTTTTCCATTTGTTTGTGTCCTCTTTTATTTCACTGAGCAGTGGTTTGTAGTTCTTCTTGAAGAGGTCCTTTACATCCCTTGTAAGTTGGATTCCTAGGTATTTTATTCTCTTTGAAGCAATTGTGAGTGGGATTTCACTCATGATTTGACTCTCTGTTATTGGTGTATAGGAATGCTTGTGATTTTTGCACATTGATTTTGTATCCTGAGACTGCTGAAGTTGCTTATCAGCTTAAGGAGATTTTGGGCTGAGACGATGGGGTTTTCTAAATATACAATCACGTCATCTGCAAACAGGGACCATTTGACTTCCTTTTTTCCTAATTGGATACCCTTTATTTCTTTCTCTTGCCTGATTACCCTGGCCAGAACTTCTAACACTGTGTTGAATAGGAGTGCTGAGAGAGGGCATCCCTGTCTCGTGCCAGTTTTCAAAGGGAATGCTTCCAATTTTTGCCCATTCAGTATAATATTGGCTGTGGATTTGTCATAAATAGCTCTTATTATTTTGAGATACGTCCCATCAATACCTAGTTTATTGAGAGTTTTTAGCATGAAGGGCTGTTGAATTTTGTCAAAGGCCTTTTCTGCATCTATTGAGATACTCATGTGGTTTTTGTCTTTGGTTCTGTTTATATGATGGATTATGTTTATTGAGTTGCATATGTTGAACCAGCCTTGCATCCCAGGGATGAAGCCAACTTGATCGTGGTGGATAAGCTTTTTGACGTGCTGCTGGATTTGGTTTGCCCGTATTTTATTGAGGATTTTTGCATAGATGTTCATCAGGGATATTGGTCTAAAATTCTCTTTTTTGTTGTTGTTGTGTCTCTGCCAGGCTTTGGTATCGGGATGATATTGGCTTCATAAAATGAATTAGGGAGGATTCCCTCTTTTTCTATTGATTGGAATAGTTTCAGAAGGAATGGAACCAGCTCCTCTTTGTACCTCTGGTAGAATTCAGCTGTGAATCCGTCTGGTCCTGGACTTTTTTTGGTTGGTAGGCTATTCATTATTGCCTCAGTTTCAGAACCTGTTATTGGTCTATTCAGGGATTCAGCTTCTTCCTGGTTGAGTCTTGCGAGGGTGAACGTGTCCTAATCTTCCCTCACCTTTCTGATTGTGGGTCATCAGACTCCCATTTCGGAAGGGGTGCTGCCCCAGACCCTGGGGGAAGGAATGCTCCTCAGAGAAGCCAAGAAGAATCTGAACAGATGGGCCTTGCTGGGTTTCCTCACTCAGTCTACGAGCTCAGATCATATCCTTTTTGTTCATTCACATTTCTACACAGTTGTCCATTATGCCTATCCAATGAAGTCTCCATAAAAGGCCAAGAGAACAGGGTTTGGAGCATCCAGATAGCTGAACATGTGGAGGTTCCTGGAGGGTGGAGCTCCCAGGGAGGGCATGAAAGCTTCATGCCCGTTCCCCGATATGTCACCCCATGCATCTCTTCATCTGTATCCTTTGTAATATCCTTTATAATAAGCCAGTAAACATGTGTTTCCCTGAGTTCTGTGAGCCTAGGCTGTAGCAAATTAGTTGAACCCAAGGAAGGGGTCATGGACACCCCAATTTATAGCTGTTTGGTCAGAAGCACAGGTAAAACAAACTTGGGCATGCAATTGGTATGGGAAGTAGGGGGCAGTCTCGGGGCCTGAGCCTTCAACTTGGATCTGACACTATCTCTAGGTAGATAGTGCCGGGATTCAATGGGAGGTCCTGTGGCTGGTGTCCGCTGAAGAACTGATGGCTTGCTGGTGGGGAAAAATTTCCACATATTTCTCCTGACAACCACTGTTAACGTTTTGGTCTATGTCCTCCTCTATTTTCTTTCCCCTTGGCATACACACAAGTACATTTTACATATTGTTTTTCAGTCTACATTTTAATTTAGTGATACAATGTAGAAAAGAAGAGATTAGAAAAATATTCTTAATTTTTCTGTAGAAGATGTTTTATTTAGTAGGAGTATGTTCTTTCTCTTATTTTGCAGTTATAATCCAAATGCACTTAAGGCCTCCAGCCTTGTGAGGTCTACCTTTCCTTTAATAACCAAATAAAGTTGCTTAAGCCACCATCCCATGGAATATTCTCTGAAAAGAAAGCATAAGCTTTGCTAGTATTGATAAGGATTCTTAGGTTGGGATGGAACATGGGATTTATATATTTCTGTCACTTCTAGGTGTAGTTTCATTTGCCTTTATTATGGGTGAATTTGAGCATCTTTTATATATTTAAAAGCCATTTGTTTATCCTTTGATTTAATTCTTTCTATTTGTCCCCTTGAAGTTTATAAAACCTTTTCTGCCATGATTTCTTTTAGTACTTTCATGTTTTCATTTCTTGCATTTAGATCCACACGGAATGAATTTGAAGCAAGGTGTGAAGTATGCATCCACAGATGGTTGTCCACTTAAGCCAATACCATCAGATTTGAAAAGCCATTCTGAGCATATATCTGTACTCAATTTCTATATGTATCTCAGTCTGAAGGGTACTTATTTTATTTTGAGAAATGAGGTCTCACTCTGTTACCCAGGCTCTAGTGCAGTGGAGTGATCATGGCTCACTATAACCTTGAACTCCTGAGCTCAAATGATCCTCCCACCTCAGCCTCCCAAGTAGCTGGCTCTATAGGCATGTGCCATCATGCCCGGCTTTTTTTCTTTCTTTCTTTCTTTTTTTTTTTTGAGAGAGAGGGTCTCACTATGTTGCCTGGGCTGGGCTCAGGTAATCTCCCTGCCTTGGCCTCTCAAAGTGCTGGGATTATGGGTATGAGCCACTGTGCCCAGCATGAGGGTATTTTAAATAAATTAAAGGCAATCACTTTTAAAAGAAATGTTCTCCTGAGACCCTTTTATTAAAAATAAAAACTCTTAAGTGGGTAGTCACTCTTCACTTGATCATTTTCATAAATTCAGGTTTTTAAAAATCATTGTCTAAATGGAATAGTGTAGAGTCTAGAGAAATCAAATTTCAGTCAAGCCCTTCAGTTTTCTCTTTCACTGTGTTTAATGAGAATGAGAAAAATAAGGTATTTTCTCTTTTTTGTTTCCTTTTTTGTTTTCCTCTTCCTCCCTCTTCTAACAGTGAAAAGGCAGCAGAAACAAGGAAGAGGATAAACTCGAGGCTTTGATAAAGCACACTGCAAGTTAGCACACTTCTGAGCAAAAAATGACACATTCCATAGCTCTGAATCATCTTGACTATCCATTTTGTTTTTATTCTCTTGGTTTTGGACAGGTCCAAACTAAAACATCTTTAGTTTGTTGTCCCATCCAGTTTCCTGATGGGTTACCTCAGACGTGAACCATCATAACCAGGAGAAGTGGCATGCTGGGCCCAGGGCCCAGCTGAGGAATGTGAGGCCAACTAATAACTTAGCTCCTTCCAAACTAATATCCATTCAGAGAAGTTTTCAAGTCTCATTGAATGTGGATGGAGCTGGTGCCAGGAAGGACTATTTGTCCTGCTCGGGACACTGTCTTCCTAGACCTATCTTGGTGAAACTGGTTTTAGCTGACTGTTCTAATAGCCACCTAGCAGGGCCGGGGGGAGCAAAGTCCAGCTTCAGCACTTGGCCTCTGTCCATACGGAGGGGAAAGGCTCCTGGTTACTGCTGGGCAGGGTGGCAGTTCTGGATTCCCACTAGGCCTCGTTACTGTTCCTTATGGCCTCCACTGACACCATAGGGAGGTGGCCTCATTGTCACTGGGCAGTGGTGAAAGTCCTGACTCTCCACTTGGCCTCCTCTGACACCACCCCAGCTGGGAGGTGGAGAGACTGCCTTGTTACAGCTATGAGTGGGTGGAAGTTCAGGTTCCTGTGTCATCTCTGTTGACACCATGGGGGCGGGAGCCTTTTGTCAGATGGGGATGGAAGAACCAGCTCCCTGTGGCTTTTGCTGATACCACACCAGTGGAGGTGAGGCCCCTTGTGATAGCCTGGACTCCCACACCCTGGCTGGTGTGGGTGGGAGTGGACCACAGTTTTTTTCTGTGCTGGAGTAAGTGGTTACTAAGAGTTTCCTGTCGTTAGGCTGCCCCTGTCCTAGTCCTTTGGCTAGAGAAACAGGCTTTTGTTGGGGATTTTTTATTTGCTCCTGTTGGCATTTCTGGGTTGCCGGCTCCTTTAGTCCAAGTCTGGGGTCCAGGAAACTCATCACCAGGTTGTTTCTTGGATCGCAAAGTCGCTGGCCAGTCTGCCTTCTTACTACCTTTCAGCATCTTCTCATGCATGTTTATACATAATGTCCAGGGTTTTAGTTGTACTCAGTGGGAGTATTCGGGAAAAGTATATCTACTCCATCTTCCTGGAAGCCGCACCAGGATGTCACTTAAAAATACTGTTAATAGTTGGCTTCATGTTTTTGGCATTGTACAGAGATCCGTTTACTGCTGGTATGCTGAATCCCCCACTAGAACGGTGTCTGCACATGGTAGGAGCTGAATAATATTCACTAACTGAGTGAATCCCCGTTTCACAGATGAGAAAGCTTAGGGAACCAAGTAATTTTCCCTAAATCACCAGCCAGCAATAGGAAGAACTGGGGTTTGAATGTGGGCAGTCTGATTCCAAAGCTCAAGCTCTCAGAAGCATCACTGGGGCAGTCGTGAAATTCAAGGCCCCTTTTGTTCTCTTAGGACAATGAAGGAGTGAGAGGGCGCTTCCACTTGAGACAGCAACAACACGACACTTTTCTACTGAATTAAGAATGAATGTCCTTGCTTCTGCCAGAAAATGCCCAACGCTGTCATCTCTCCTTCCATTCATTGCCAAACTTTCTGCCTGGTGTCCCAATTACTCCATAATTTCCGTGCAAATGGGGTTCCACTCCAATTTCTTTTCTGCAGCTGCCTTTTTTCTTCAGCCCCAAAGACCAAATTCAATAGTGTCTTTCCTAATTCTCATCCTTTTAGGTTTTTCTGCAGTATTTCCAAATGTTGTCTACCACTTCCCAATCTCCCTGCTCTTGACTCTGCTTTCTTGGTTTGCCCTCCATGCCTCTGATTGCTTTCTGTCGTCTTTCTCCAGCCATCTTCAAGCTGGTGGAATTCCTCAAGAGTCCTCCTTTCTCTTCACTGTGCATAGTCTCATTCTCAGTTCATCTAAGCTCACTTAGATGACTCAACACTCACTTATTCACTCACTGTTCATTTGTTGAGCACCAGGCACTGTTCTGGATCCATAAACAAGGTAAACCAGGTGGCTCTTCTCATGGAGCTTATATCTAACTGGAGACACAAAGGTAAACAAACAACAACAGTTAGGGAGCACATAGCATATCAACAATATGAATCACACTTGTAAACTTTTGTATGCATAATCCCAATTATCTCTTAGATTTAAAAAGTACAGAGGGTAAGAGTTGCATTATCTACATAAGACTACTGCTACCACCTTATATTCATTCGTATGATGGTTTGTTTTAAAGCTCTGCTTTCGCATAGTTGGTCTCTAAAAATTCTATTGAATTAAAAATATAAAATATTGGCTTGGCATGGCGGCTCACGCCTGTAATCCCAGCACTCTGGGAGGCCAAGGTGGGAGGATTACCCGAGGTCAGGAGTTTGAGACCAGCCTGGTCAACATGGTGAAACCCCATCTCTACTAAAAATACAAAAATTAGCTGGGCATGGTGGCGGGCGCCTGTAATCCCAGCTACTCAGGAGGCTGAGTCACGAGAATTGCTGGAACCTGGGAGGCAGAGGTTGAAGTGAGCCGAGACCATACCATTGCACTCCAGCCTGGGTGACAAGAGACTCCGTGTCAAAAAATAAATAAATAAATAAATATATATATATAAAAATACTATTTTTTTCCAAAGATCTTAATTCACAAATGTCTCCAAGCAGTTTGAAATGTTCTTGATGTTACATAATTAGTTAGAAACCTGTCCAACCACATACCAGATGCATGGGCCGGGGCCGGGACAAGTTACTTGACCAATCTGGACTTCCATTATTCATGACTGCAGGAGCTCCTTCACTCATGAACTATGTACCTAGACAGAGACACAGCTCAAGGCAGCCATTTTTATTGCCTTTGTGTGCCAAGGAGAGGGCCTCCTTTTTTCAGAGGCATAGCATATGGGACAAGAATGTGGTTCTACAACTGGGCAACTTGGGTTTATATGCTGGCTCCTCTACTGCCTCCTGATTGACCACTAGCAAGTTATTATACTTACCTCTCCATGCCTAAATTTTCTCATCCATAAAATGGCCTAGGGATAGTGCCTACTTCCTGGAATTATCATGAAGATTAAGTTAGTTAATAATCATAAAGTGCTGAAAATAGTGGCTGCCACTTACTAAGTGTACATATGTGTTTGCCATTTTAATCTATTTACATATATACCGTATCACTTTCAGAGAAAAACAGGTCACTAGATTTTATCTATTGGAATCTTGCTATCATTAAGCTTTGAAATTTGATATTTTCCATCTTGGATGCTTTAAGATTTCAGGTTATCAAACAAATTTAAGAAAGCAAACATATTTTTACTTCTTCTAACTTCAGAGAATGAGCTTCTAAAAATCAATGTTTTCTTTCCACTTTGGATTTTGAAATTAAAAAGATATACATAAACAAAACAAAACAGAAATCACATAAAAATCAATGAATTCAGGAGCTATATTTGAAATAAACAGGCTAGATGGCAGATAATTAATATATACTAAAACCATTAACGTCACACATAAGGATTATAATATATCAACAGCTTCAAGCTGGGCAGAGAGTTTCTGGTATCACAGTTCACTTCTGTGGGTCTTTGCTGTGCCGTTCAACTGAAATTAAAAACAGAAAAACTCTCCATTGGTTTTAAAGCTTATCTCCTACGATTTTTTCCTATTCCCCTCCCCTCCCCCAATCATCTGCCCTTTATTACTTGCCTTGGTCAGAGGGAGAATGTAATTTTAGAAAAACACAAAAAGTAAAAAGCAATGTCTATACCAAGGAAATAATAATGGTGATAACCCACATCACACAGAAATTAAATCTACCCTCCTTAAACAGTAAAACCAGCTAGCTTTGCATGCGTTCATACCATATGGCTATATTAAAGCATAAGGCAGACACTACCAGCACTGCACTCTCATCAGCCAGCCAGCTTTGCAGACTCACCACCCCCACAGGCTGTCCTGGAGGTTCCTGGGCCTGCAGTGGGAGCTAAGAGGTCAGCTGTTTCCCTAGAGCCCACCCCAGTAATCTTTGCAGCTTCCCTGAGGGCTTCAGGGACTTGCACCCTGTTTAGTGGGCACAGAGAAAATGGCTCATGTCCTGGAAATACCCAGCCTGGCTCCATTTGGCTGTAAGTAGTTCCTGGCAAAATTCCTCATTAGGTAAGAATTTGGATGGTGGTGGAGGTACTTTACCCAAGAGGTAGTGGCAGTGTGGCCTGTGGGAATCTTGAGGGCAGTGGGCAAAAGTCATTCCAGTCCCAGGGCTCAGCTCCAGCAGTGCCCAGGGGCATCTCAGAAGCAGCTACATCATCATCTGTAGCACCCCACGCCCCGTGCTTGTTTAGGGCTGAGATCCTATTGGGAGGCACTGGGGAGGAGGTGAGCTGCGCTGGCAGAAGGTTCCGGGCCTGTCACTGGGGATTTTCCTGCCACTCACATCCCCTTCTTTCAAGTTTTCTTTAGCTCTGCACAGATTGGAGTAACAGAGGATGCTGGTTTCCACCTCATCATTTTTTACCTTCTCACCCCCAGAAATTAATCTTTGCACAAACCTCAGGACCAGCACAATGCCTGTCTCAATAAAATGTTAGTTTCCTTTCCTCCTGTATCTCCTGCCTTTCCCTTGCTGGCCACCTAAGACACAGGGCCTTTATGTCGGGGTGCCCTACTTCACAGCACCCCCAGACCTGCCCAGGGCTGCTCCCCATGCCAGAACCTTCCCTGTCCCCAGAAGAACCTGACTATCCTTTGTTTCATGCCCTAAAAGTCTTACCTTTCAAGGCTGAGGCTGCAGCATCCTTTATACTGGTATACATTTTGGTGTTTATAAGTGTCATTGGGCATCTACTGGTACTCATCTTAGTTACCTTCATAACAGAGCCCTTAGATATCTAACCAAAGCAGTGACTGACATTGAGATTTGTGGCTGCCTGTGTAGGTAGAGAAGAGAAAGAGAGCAGAATTGACCCTGTTTCTCAACTCACAAGTTCCTATGATGGTTTGGAAGCCCTGACCAGCATTTTCTTCTGAAGCAACACCCTCATGGTATGTTCAGCCTTTTTCTAGATCTCTCCAAGACAGAGAAATACTTGCTGCTCCTGCAACTTGTTGCTCCTGCATTGAGGTTGGGCAGATGGGCATTACTGGGGTACTAGTGGCCAAGTTGCCCTGATCCACCCACCTGAGACCAGGTATGCATGTGGTGGTGCAAGTCACTGCCTTTTCAGGCTGGTGCTGCTGGATGAGAAAGTCCTAAAGTTTTATCGTTTAAGGACCAGCACAAGAGTGAGGACACACACCTTCACCGGCAGCAAGAAAGTGGTACACAGCCGGGAGGGCAGTGGGCACCTGGGAGAAGAGCAAGGCCGGAGGAGTGAGGGGAAAGCAGGCCAACCTTGAGGATCTTCTCAGCACCTGAACGCCAAGGCTGGGGAGATCCTGGACGTTGGCCTGCTTTCCCTCCTTTTCTTACAACTCCTGGAGAAGTGTGAGCCCTCTGCAGGGAGCTGGCCAGGCTGGCAGGCGAGTGGGCGAGGGTGTCATTGCTATCATAAGTGGCTGCAGGGACCGAAGCTAGGGACAGACGCGCTAAGGGCTAGGAGGGCCCCCACCGGGCGGAGGGACGCCGCATCGCGGATCGCGGATCGCGGATCGATGCCCGGGGCTGTGCGAGTCGGGTGCTCAGCCCCAACGGCGCTTTAGGCGGGTCCCCTAGGCTCTCGCCCTTGAGCGCGCAGCCAGCGCAGTGTTGCTGCGCTTCACGAGGCCAAAGCGTGTCTCCCCGTTTTTTCCTCTGGGGATGCCAAAAGTCACCTCTGGGGATGCCAAAAGACAGGAAGGTGTCGCCCCGTCGCATTCTCAGCAAGATGAGGCCCAGTAGGCAGCGCCACCTCTCCCGCGTGCCCGCGCGCCGCTACACCAGCCGGGGAGGGACTGGAGGTGAAGTCGCAGGTGCGCTCCCCAGGGTATATCCGGGCTCGCAGCCCACGCGGCACCGCCGCCGCCTCGCCCGGCTGCTCCTCCTCCCCCATTTCCAGGTGTCTCCTTTTCTGCATGCCCCTTAAACGTCCCACTGCCGCAGGGGTCCGACAGACCCTTTTCAGTTTACATTTCCTGCGAACCCCATCCACTGCAGTGGCTCATTCTAACACCTTCACTGGGTGTCTTTTTGCATAACATTTAAAATAAAAATGGATGTGAATCTGATCCCGGCTTCCAGCTTACAGGACATGTAGAGGACAGAGGCACAAGTGAAAGTCCACCCAAGGAAGGCAATCAGCAAAGCCAGGGTGTGGGGAGCTCTCTCCAGAGGGTGGGAAAACCAGAGTGTGATGAAGGGCAGAAACCCAAAGAGTAAAAGAGACTTAAAAACCTGCCAACCAATCCCAACCTGTTGTCCTAATTTGAATCCTGATTAAAATCAACTGTTTTTAATGGAAACTTAAAACTTTAGTGGAAATTTGAACTTGACTTGATATTTGATGTAAGAAATCATAGGTTGTTTTTTTTTAAGGCATGATATGGCATTGTGCTTATTTTTAAAGGATAGAGTCCTTATTTTTAGAAATTCAGACTGAAATATTTATGTCTGGAATTAGCTTCAAAATAACGCAGGGAGAAGTGGGTAAGGGTTGGGATGGAACAAGGTTGGCTACGATTTGATCATTGTTGAGACTGGGTAATGAAAACATGGGAGCTCATTCTAGAATTCTTTCTACTCTTGTGTATTTTTTAAATTCTCTATAATGTTTTAAAAAGAAGGAGAAAAGAAAAAAAATGGATATATTCCAGCTGATTAGTCTCAACGTTTTCAGGGCCATATACAAGTAGGGTCCTGAAAATACGTTAATTATGTGACTTAAGATCAGCTGGGAGTCCTTTTTGTTACTGACTTGTGTGACTTGTGTGGCTCGTGTGTTCTCATGCTTAATTGGATTGGTCTTTAATCTGGGGCCAGGGAAGTGTTTGACCTGTGGCTGAGATTTCTACCTCTCTGCACTTTCCTTCCTGAACACTTACCAAAAGTGGCCCTGGATTTCTAACCACCTGAAGATGACTTTCCATCTCCTCCAATGTCCTATGTCTAAAACTGTACAGCCTTATGCACTACCTCCTAACTTCCCCATTTCTATGAATAGCAGAGCATTTCCTCTGCCTCTGTCACAGACTAGAAGACATCTAGCCATCTTTGACTTCCCCCTCCTCTTTTCTCTGCCTCTCCACTTAGTCACCAAGTTCTATGGATTCCTTGTTCACTGTTTCTCGGACTCATCTCTTCCTCTCCACTCTCATTGCTATTGTCTAATCCCAGTTGTGGATTTTCTCCGTTACATTTACTTCCTCGCTGGTTTCCTGTCCTTAGAGTCCTCCTTCCAGCGATCCCACCTGCCGCTGCCCACGGGAGAGCCTTTAGATCAAGGGCCTCATGTTATGATTAGGCTTTGCAAACTTCAAATTCCTTCTCTTACAACCTCAAAAATTTCATTCAAAGAAAGCAGGAATGATTATCAGGCATCCAGCAACCCCACCCCTCAAATAGAGTCTAAAGTGAAAAACATTATTTCTCAATTGTTAAGCAAACACATCCCTCACTGACTGTTGGTAGGTCAACAACAGCCCAGACTTGGACAGTTGACAAGCAGAACCCAGGGTCATAAGGATCCCATTCATGTGGGTCAACAGACAAATGAAAGAGCTCAAATGACAGAACAGTCCAGAGATTCCTGCTGATTTTTCTAGCATGCTCTAAAATGGAGCGATACACCAGGTTTCTAAACCATGGACACGAAACATGACAAATATGTGATACGCCAGGTTTCTAAACCATGAACACGAGACGTGACAAAGACGTGACAAATGACGTGACTTTCAGATATGTGAATTTATTCATTCAGATGAAGTTTACAAAGGTGTCCAATAATATGTCATTTTTAGTCATACACTTAAAATCATCTTTATTAAGAAAAAAATACATTAAATAAAATTAGGACCATCTAGGAAAATTCAGTCTGTTAGGTCACCAGGGCCAAATACACAGTCTCAAAATGCTTGGAATAAAA
The DNA here is from genome assembly GCF_003255815.1 of Theropithecus gelada. Taxonomy (NCBI): domain Eukaryota; kingdom Metazoa; phylum Chordata; class Mammalia; order Primates; family Cercopithecidae; genus Theropithecus; species Theropithecus gelada. The sequence continues at coordinate 97,425,931 of NC_037676.1, forward strand.
ACAATATTTCTCTGATGCCCCCAAACAGACATTTATTATTTTGTCAGCCTAGATTAGCACTCCCTTTTTGGAGCTGGGATTTTATCCTCCCCAGGCCAACCATAAGCATCTCTCGGGACAGGGGTGGGTAAATGACCCAAGCAATGTTTCCCTAGAATTTTCTAGTTGGCTTGGTGAGTAAGGGTCCTCCTTCCTCTCTGGAGGAAATTAGGGATGCAGACACTCAGGGCATGTGTCTTGCACAGCCAGCTAGCCTGGGAAAATGAAGCCAACTGGGAGAGAGATTTGAAGAACTGGAGTCTCTGATTCTAGCCATGCCCACTTCTCCAGGTACTTGAGCTTGGAAACCTTCTTGCTTAACTAGCTCTAGGCCAGTCTTGCTTCACTCCAACACTCACACACTTCTGCTTGTGCTATTTTGAATTACCAGAGGAGAATCTTTGACAAACACAGGTCGATGTTAGTGTGAGCCAGACTGGGTAACTACACAAAATCAAAATCAGGAAAGGAGAGGACTCTGGGGCTTTGAAATCTCTAAACAAGAGTGGTGACTCAGCTCTCCTAGAAGTTGCCCTGGTTATATCATAAAAGGGTTCAATTTTTACATGAGGTCTCAATGGTCTTTTTACTTAATGTTACATCGTTAGAAAAATCAACCTTTGACTAGAAAGAGGCAGTTCCCTCCTTCCTCACACAATTCACAATTTTCTGGAATTATTAATAAAAATTGCATATCTCTAAGCAGAAGCTCTCCAATGCCAGATTTTTCACTAAAATTCACATATAATTTCCCTCAAGTTCCTCCTCTGCTCCTGACCTCTCAGAGCAGCCGTGGTACTCACAGGGTAAATTCCAAACACCTCACCCAGGCACTCAGGGCTTCAAGAATTGGGCCTTACCTTAGCCATCAACATAATTTCCCACTCCAGAATGAACACTTTGCCCTGGTCATGCCGGTCTCTGTGTTTCCTTTACACGAGTCCTGCTCACTCCTTTTCCACATCTTGGTGTAAGCTGCCCTGAACCGTTCCTCCTGCCTGTGTTCTTTCTCTTCGTCTTTCTTTTTCTTCCTTGTAAAAAATTGAGTGCTCACTGTGTGCCAGATACAGCCCTGAGTGCTGAATACAAAATGACTCATAGGCTGGGCACGGTGGCTGACGCCTATAATCCCAGCACTTTGGGAGGCTGAGGCAGGCGGATCACCTGAGGTCTGGAGTTCGAGACCAGCCTGACCAACATGGAGAAACCCCATCTCTACTAAGAATACAAAATTAGCCAGGTGTGGTGGCCCATGCCTCTAATCCCAGCTCCTCGGGAGGCTGAGGCAGGAGAATCGCTTGAACCCAGGAGGCAGAGGTTGCAGTGAGCCAAGATCGTGCACTCCAGCCTGGGCAACAAGAGTGAAACTCCTTCTCAAAAAAAAAAAGAAAAGAAAAGATTCACAGCATCTGGTTTTTGCCTTTGTTGAAGTCTGAACTCTCACTACCTCACAGTGTGACCATATTTGGAGACAGAGCCTTTGAAGAAGTGATTGAGGTGAAACCATATGGGTGGGCCCCAATCTACTATGAATGATGTCATAAGAAGAGGAGATGAAGCCACAGACGTGCACACATGTGAAGACACCCGGCGAAGATGGCCATCTACAAGACAAGGAGGGAGGCCTTTGAAAAAATCAACCCTGTGGACACCTTGATCTTGGACTTCTACTTTCCACAACTGTGAGGAATAAATTTCTGTTTAGACCACCCAGCCTGTGGTATTTTGTTATGGCAGCCTTAGTAAATGAATACATGGGGCTTACAGTCTGGGGAGGGAGACAAATAAGAAAAGAAGCAAGAACAGCACAGCCTTGTAAGCACAGTCATTCCCCCTTCTCCATGGGGAATACGTTCCAAGACTCCCAGTGGATGTCTGAAACCTTGGATAGTTCCAAATGCTATATATGCTATGTTTTTCTCTATCCGGTAACTGAGATGACTACTAAGTGAAGAAGGGATGGGAACATCTACAATGTGGAGATACTGAATGAAAGGACGATTCATGTCTCAGGTAGGACAGAGCAGAATGGCAGGAGATTTCAGAACTCAGAACAGCACTCAATTTAAAACTCACCAAGTCTTTATGTCTGTAATTTTCCATTTAGTACTTTCAGATGCAGTTGACCATGGGTAACTGACACTGCAGAAAGCAAAACCTTGGACAAGAGGGGACTACTCTTCCATGACAGGAGAAGCACAGAACTCTCAATTGTGCGAGATGAGGAGGAGTGTTGGGACATTTCCCAGGGGGATGTTATTCGGGGTTGTAAAGCTCATGAGAAGTGCCTGTCCCTCCAAAGGTGCAAGGGTGACCAGAAGCAAGCCCTTAGATAGGGGTGGGCTTGCTGTGGATCTCACCATCCTGCTTCTACCTGAGCCAAAGGCAAGCCAGTTTCAGGTGCATGGCCGGCCCCCTGAGATGGAGCTCATGGAGAGGGACCAACGAAGCCAATCATATCTGCCTTGGCAGATGGAGCCAGCAGTGGGGGAAGAAGCTGAGAGCCGCGGAAGGAAGGCGGTGAGCAGCAGCCACGGGACCACAGATATAAGGCCACTCATTAAGCAGACCCAGGAGGCAGAGAAGAGGCTGGGATAAGCAGTCAGCATGGGACAGAGGAGTCCATGGAGAGAATCAAAGGTGGAGATGGAGGCCACAGGCATCATGGGGCCACTGGAGTGGAGAGAACTTCAGAGGGTTCTGGCCAGGGTCGGTCCCCTGAGGCATGGCTCTGCAGCTGATACGTTTGCATGCACTGAGTGTGGAGAACTTGGTGTGGGTTCTTGGTGTGGACAACTTCTATGGTTTTGGCAAATGCGTCATGTCATGTATCCACCACCACAGAATCATGCAGAATAGTTTCACTGCCTTTAAAAAATCCCAGGCTGGGCCCAGTGGCTCATACTTGTGATCCCAGCACTTTGTGAGGCCGGGACAGGAGGATCGCTTGAGCCCAGAAGTTCAAGATCAGCCTGGGCAACACGAGACCCTGTCTCTACAAAAAGAAAAAGAAACTTAGCCGGGCATGATAGCACATACCTGTGGTCCCAGCTACTCTGGAGGCTCAGTGGGGAGGACTGCTTGAGCCCAGGAGTTTCAGGCTGCAGTGAGCTATGATTGTGCCACCGCATTCCAGCCTGGGAGACACAGTGAGACCCTGTCTCTATTTAAAAAAAAAAAAAAATCACCTGTGCTCCACCTATTCAAGCCTTCCCCTCTTCCCCAGAACCTCTGGCAATCACTCATCTGCTTACTGTTTCTTTAGTTTTGCATTAATTGGAATGTCATATAAATGGAATCATACAGTTTGCAGGCCTCTAAACCTGGCTTCTTTCACTTTGCAGTGTGCAGTTCAGATTTGTCCACGTTTTTGTGTGACTTGATAGCCCATTCTTTTTTATTGATGAATAAAAATCACATGCAGGTATCCACTGTATGGATGCACCACAGTTTGTCTGTTTACTCACCTATTGAAGGACATCTTTTTTTTTTTTTTTTTTTTTTTTTTGAGAGGGAGTCTCACTCTGTCCACTAGGCTGAACTGCAGTGGTGTGATCTTGGCTCACTGCAACCTCCATCTCCTGGGTTCAAGAAGTTCTCCTGCCTCAGCCTCCTGAGCACCTGGAATTACAGGCACGTGCCACCACGGCCGGCTAATTTTTGTATTTTTAGTAGAGACGGATTTCTCCATGTTGGTCAGACTGGTCTCAAACTCCCGACCTCAGGTGATCCGCCCGCCTCAACCTCCCAAAGTGCTGGGAGTCACCGTGAGCCACTGTACCCGGCCCTATTGAAGGACATCTTGATTGCTTCCAGTTTGGGGCAATAAATTCTTTTTAAAATAAAGCATTTTGTAAAATTTGCAATACACAAAAAACATTAAGGATATCTTATGGGGCTAAATCTACTTTGTAAATCCCCAAGAATAGCAGGTCTTTATTTTTAAGTAAATCACGGAGATAAGCGAGGTTGCTTTGATCAGAGAGCTCCATGATTTTGCTCTTCAGTTGGTTTCAGTACCCATGACATTCCATTTAACGGTTTGTGGAATCACTAAGTCTCTAAAGATGAAAGTTTGAAAACCATTGAACTAAAGAAGATTCAGTGAGAAAACTGGGTGAGAGAAGGAGGACATTTATTGATAATAATTAAACTATAGGGCCAAACTCTTAATAGAGGAAAATAAAAACTGATTCTTGAAGGAAGAAGAAATAACTTCATTTTAATTTGTTTAGACTTTTCTTTTCTTTTTTTTTTTTTGAGACTGGGTCTCGCTTTGTCGCCCAGGCTGGAGTACAGTGCTGCAATCTCAGCCCATTGCAACCTCCGTCTCCCAGGCTCACGTGGTCCTCCCACCTCAGCCTTCCGAGTAGCTGGGACCACAGGTGCCCATTACCATGCCTGGCTAATTTTTGTATTTTTTGTAGAGATGGGGTTTCATCATGTTGCCCTCTGGTCTCAAACTCCTGGGCTCAAGCAATCCTCCGGCTTTGGCCTCCCAAAGTGCTGAGATTATAGGCACGAGCCACTGTGCCCGGCCAAATGACTTATTTTCTTTTCTTGGAGCAAGCTGTTTGAGCACAGCAACCAGAGCCTTAGCCTTGGGCCAAGCTGTGTTGACCCAGGATATGATGCTGGACCCTTGGGCCAATATGTCTCAGTTCACCCACTGTGGTCTCACCCCACGTTAGCCCACCTAGCCTCGTACTCAAGGACAGAGTGCTAATCTTCCAGCTTCTTCTTCATGCATCTTTTCCACAAATACTGAGTGTGCATGTTGGTGGCTGCACTGTCTTAGGCTCTGGGAACAAAAGAGTGAACAAAAGTGGGCACAGGTTCTGCCCTCTGGGAGTTTACATGGAATCCTGAGTCCTGCATCTTTTTTTTTTTTTTTTTTTTTTTTTTTTTGAGGTAGAGTCTTTCCCTGTCGCCCAGGCTGGAGTGCAGTGGTGCGATCTTAGCTCTCTACAACCTCTGCCTCCCGATTTCAAGCGATTCTCCTGCCTCAGCCTCTCAGCCTCTGGAGCCGCTGGGACTACAGTGCACCACCATGTCCAGTTAATTTTTGTAGTTTTAGTAGAGATGAGGTTTTACCATGTTGGCCAGGCTGGTCCCTAACTCCTGACCTCAGGTGATCTGCCCACCTCTGCCTCCCAAAGTACTGGGATTACAGGCCTGAGCCACCGTGCCTGGCTAGTCTTGCATTCCTCATGCCAAAGATCTAGGTCCCAGCCCACCTTCTTTGTCAGCTTACTCGGCTATCCTGATACCCTGATTGGTGGCCTTGGTGAGGAAGGATGATGGTTGAGGAAAACGTTTAATGAGCCACAGACTCTGATAATACTCAACAGCACAAATATAAAGAAATTAATCAACATGAAGAGAAGAGACAAATGAAAATGCTACATTTCAGTTAGAGTCTAGTAAAAAGAAAAGCATAATGTTTTCCCATCCAAGATCACAGAACCCCTGAATTTTATCCATACATCTTAGTTTAAGAACTCCTCTTGCAGATAAAATCTGAAAAAGAGAGAAACAGACCCGAAGCTAGTGGAAATAACTGAATTAAGAGGAATAAGAGGCATGTGGTGGAAACCAGAAAAGAATTAGACTGCGTGCGGTGGCTCACGCCTGTTATCCCAGCACTTTGGGAGGCTGAGGCAGGAGGATAGCTTGAGCCCAGGAGTTTGAGTCCAGCCTGGGTAATATGACAAGACCCTGTTTCAAAAAAAAAAAAAAGAAAAGAAAAACTAATAGTGTAGTGGTGGTAGGAAATGGGGTGGGTGCTGTGCTGCTGCTGTTGGGATGGGAGGGTTTAAGAAAGTTCTGGAAAAAGAAACCTTTAGATAACGTGATCCAAGATGAGAAAAGTTAGACCTTGATCTAAGTTCAAAAACTTTAACTACTGAAGAGCAATTGTGGGCCGTCTCCTCCTCTTCCCATGCCTCTTCATTCTACACTTTACAAAAGGCTTAAAGAATGAGAAAATCCTGTGTACCATGGTTCAAGAATAGCAGGAGAGCTTGTCAATGTCACCATGGTCATAGAAAACCTCAGCCAGGACACTCATAAAATTAGACATGTGGTGGTTAGGAACAGAACTCTTCTAGATACCTGAAAAGGCCTCTTAAGGCGAAGCATATGCCACTTTGCCAGGCACGTTGGCACTTGCCTGTAGTCCTTGCTACTCGGGAGGCTTGAGACTGTAGTGTGCTGTGCTCGTGCCTGTGAATAGCCACTGCACTCCAGCCTGGGCAATACGGTGAGACCTCATTCCTAAAACAAAAAAAAAATTAAGAGATATTTTAAAAACTATACTTTAAAAAAAGAAGACTTTGCTTGCATTTCCACAGACATCTCTAGACTCTTTAACATTTCTAAAAAGATTCAAGACATAAACATGAAAATCAGATTCGATAATTTACATAATACCCCCATATCTGGTTCTGCAGGTGCTGCGGATTAGGGATGGGGCTTTATTAATTAGAGTAAACTTGAGTCTTGGTTTAGAAACGAACTACAAACTCTGATCATGATCTATTCTCCTAGTGTTTTTGTGTTGCAGTGTTTAAATATGTGACCTCCAGAGTCCCAAATGTTAACACAAAGCCATTGTCCTGTCACATGATCCACAGCTTACCCAGCAACAGGAGGAGTGACAAGCTTCCTTGCATCTATAGGCTGTGTTCTCAAAATCTAGAATAACGTCCTGTCTACTCATGGCCAAAACAGGGGACTGAAAGAGAAAAATCTGACCAGGACTGAAAGAATAAAAATCGGCTCAAACTGAGAAAGAAAAAAAGCAGCCCTACCTTTAATCAGGCTGTGAGGATAGTGACAGGTAAAGCCAACTGCAAAATAAACAGAAAACAGTGTCCCCTCAAGGCTGTAACATGCCACAATCCTATCTTTGAATGATTACTGATTTGTACCAATGGCACCCCAGACGCACTTTGCTATTTTCATTTGTTACTGTGGATCTATTGCTTAGCCCCATGGCAGCACCCAGTCCCTAGTTAATCCCTGCTTTTCCTGATCCTGTTCTTGGAAATAGCAAACCGTCAGAAATGACCTCCTTCCCTTAAACCCTCCTCAGAATCCCTCAGTGGGAAGGCAAACCTGACAAAAGGCACTTCCCTCCTTCCTTTTGTCTCTTGAGTGCCTTCTCTCTGTGTGATCAGGTCAACACATCCTCCAGTCCCTGCAGAGGTGATGGCGCCGTCATCTGAGGGAGGGGCAAGCTGTCCACTGGGTGCACCATTAGCAGTTTGTGGGTTACCTGTGACCAAATACAACTTTTCTTTTTTAAAAAATTCTGCATGGAGCATATTTATTGTTAAAATTTTCAGAAATATAGAAAGCTTATAGTGGTGGATACACACACACAGTGCTCTCGTTCTTAAAGAGTAGCCAACAGAGGAAACGTCTGGAAAGATCCACAAATACAACTTTCCATACTTGCATCTTACGTTTTTTCTTTCCTGTAACGGTTTTCCCTCCTCACCCGCTGACCGCTTCTTATACATTTACAGGCATCCCCAAGGATTTTTTTATACCCATATCTGTGATTCTTTGTACTTTTTCCTTTCTTGGAGCAAGAGGCTCTGTTTCGTCATGACTGAAGTTCCCCCTTTTATTTCCCCCAAAGTTTCCTGGGACTTTTTTTCATCTCATCATTTGGCTGTAGCAGTTGTTCTTTTGCATTTTTCTGGCTGCTGGTTCACTTCTCTACCTGTTTCCTGCATCCATGCCTTTCATTTAAACTTCCATACAGCCAACTCTATGTGCAGTATAAAACCTTTCTTTGGTTTCCTCCTTTCCAAAAGAACTTTTACTTTTAAACATTTGACGATATTTCTCACCATTCTGTGCCTCCATGAAAAGAGATCCCAATTTCCTTCCCTTGTCCTTCTACTTTATTTTTCATTTCCTTCTGTTCAAACACGGGGTTGCTAACATGCTGGGTCCAGCTGAACCATCACCCAGCTTTTGAGACCTTCATTTCCACTGTCACCACTGTTACCCAGCAACAGGAGGAGCGACAAGCTTCCTTGCATCTATATGCTGAACAGCAGTGTCTTCCCTGGTACATTTCACAACTTTCAGTCTTTCTTGCTCATGCCCTTCAGGGCCGGGAAGTGGCACACATACAATTACAGCAAAACCCACTGTTTCTCAAGATCCCCTCTTCCTCCAGCTAATTGTGGAAACTTCAACCCCTACCTGCCCCATCAGGCTGTTTCCCGGTAGCAGAGGAGGGGCAGCTCATAAACTCTCCTTGGCAGCACTGAAGACTAGCTGACCCTGCAGATGCCACGCTGGCCCTGGCACCTTGGGCCAGCTAGCTGCTCACCACCCCCATGAGGTGGACCACAGTCAGGTGCCTGCACTGCAGCTGCTGCCACGCTTGAGGCACTGCCTGCAAACCTCATGGCTATAAGGACCATAGTGTCCCAGGCGGCCACCTGGGCTCACAGCCTCCCACAGGCTGTCTCTCACCTCTGCCACAGCTACGCCCATCCTGGGCCCCTAGAGTCCTGGTGCGCTGGAAAGTGACAGATATGCCCATTGGATGGGGTCCTAATGTGAGGCTGCCCTTGTCCACTCTGGATTTTTTCCATATTCCCTCTAGAGAAGGTAACTGGAAGGATCAAAGTCATTACCTTCCCCACGATGAGCTAGAGTTGAATATTCTTCCATTGGGGGTTACCTGGCTGGATTCTGCTCTCTTCTACCCTGCCTTTTCTTCTCTACCCAAAACACACCTACCCCATCAATGGTTTCCCACACTTTGTAAAACAACAGGATGGGTCTACAGGAAGGTCTCTTCTCTAGATGCTGCAGCCCATTCCCCTTTTTGACATGTACACTGGAGATTAGACCCTGTATTCTCACATAGTGATCTCAGGCTTTGGCTTCAGAAGTCAATTTTAGGTTAATTTCAGCCAAGTCACTTTTTTGGTTGTGTGTGTGTATGTGTGTGTGTTTCTTTTTCTTTTTTTTTTTTTTTTTTTGAGACGGAGTCTCGCTCTGTCACCCAGGCTGGAGTGCAGTGGCCGGATCTCAGCTCACTGCAAGCTCCGCCTCCCGGGTTTACGCCATTCTCCTGCCTCAGCCTCCCGAGTAGCTGGGACTACAGGCGCCTGCCACCTCGCCCGGCTAAGTTTTTGTATTTTTAGTAGAGACGGGGTTTCACTGTGTTAGCCAGAATGGTCTCGATCTCCTGACCTCGTGATCCGCCCGTCTCGGCCTCCCAAAGTGCTGGGATTACAGGCTTGAGCCACCGCGCCCGGCCGTTTCTTTTTCTTTATTTTATTTTATTTTATTTTATTTTATTTTATTTTATTTTATTTTCTGAGACAGGGTCTCACTCTTACACACAGACTGGAATGCGGTGGCACGATCGCGGCTCACTGCAACCTCTGCCTCCGAGGCTCAAGTGATTCTCCTGCCTCAGCCTCCTGAGTAGCTGGGATTACAGGTGCACCACTACTGCCTGGCTAATTTTTGTATTTTTTTGTAGAGACGGGGTTTCACCATGTTGGCCAGGCTGGTCTTGAACTCCTGACCTCAAATGATTCACCGGTCTTGGCTTCCCAAAGTGCTGGGATTACAGGCGTGAACCACCATGACCAGCCTTTTTTTCTTTTTTTTTTGAGACAAGGTCTGGCTCTGTCGCCCAGGCTGTAGTGCAGTGGTGCAATCTCCGCCACTGCAACCTCTGCCTCCAAGGCTCAAGCCATCCTCCTACCTCAGCCTCCTGAGTAGCTGGGACTACAGGCACACACCACCTCGTCCAGCTAATTTTTGTACTTGTGTGGAGATGGGGTTTCACTACGCTGCCCAGGCTGGTCTTGAATTCATGAACTCAAGCAATCCTTCTGCCTCTGCCTCCGCCTCCCATAGTGCTGGGATTACAGACGTCAGCCACTGTACCCAGCCTCCAAATCACATTTCTGAAGATTTGTTTGAAATTCCCATCCAGTATCACTGTATATAGAAGAAATACATATACACAGTGTAAACTATCTATCTATCTATCTATCTATCTATCTATCTATCTATCTATCTANAACTATCTATCTATCTATCTATCTATCTATCTATCTATCTATCTATCTATCTATCTATAGATAGATAGATATATAGAAGGGAGAGGACAAGATTATCAATATTCTTACTTTTCACATCTCATAAATAGGATTTTCCTTTCCATGACCTCAGAGCTTTACAGAGTGGATGGCAGCAGTAATTATCCAGGAAGTTTCTGGTATGGTGGTATCAGCCACTCACTGCCTTAAACCCAGTGAAACCCTCCATAACACAGACTAGGAGATGCCACGATTGGCAATGGGTACCCCTCTTCCAAGTGGACCCAAATTCCTATCTTGGGCGTGAGGTGAGGTCACTGGTTCACTGCCTAGTGGTCATTTGCACTTGCTCAGTTCAGTGTGGAGTCAGTGGGCGCAGACTAACTTTCTCTATCTTATGTGCTTTTCGAGAAATCCCAGAGAGGTTGAAAAATACTATTTTTAGTTAGCGTCACAACAGTGGGGCCCATGTGTTGTGTTTTCATAGTAGACTCCACTTACCTCACTATTATGGGTTTTACTGTACTTTCCTACTGTTTGGGTAAATATCTGCTGCCCTGCGAGTCCTCTACCCCAGGTTCTTCCAAGCCCCTCCTCCAAATGACTTCCCACATTTTTGGCATCCTGGCAAGAGGTGGGAGGGACAGTTTCCAGGACCCTGCACCTCATCAGGTGTCTCTTCTTAAGAGACACCTTAAGGTGGGTGCTCCTTATCAAATATTTCATATTATGTCTGGTTCTATTCAGTGTGGCCCCTTTCCCAAATCACCCATTGTGGGGAGAACCCCACAGCTGCCTCTGTGCACAGGAAGTGGCTTCTGTATATCAAATCAAGGTTCTCCTCCCTCTAACTCTAGAATTTCACATTCCTAGGCCATTTACCTAGCATGCCCACATCTGCGACTTAAGTATGATAACGTGAGTTGTATGATTGTGCTTACTTCATTCTTTAGTTCATGGTCTGAGCTCCCCTTGTCTTGTTTTTGACTTCTTGGGTTCTGCCTTTATCTCATGTCTTTCCTTGTCTCCAGCTCTATGTTCTGACATTCTCCTTTCTTGGAGACTTGAGATTCTTTGCCGTGAACTTTCTGCTCTCCCCTCCCTGCTTTTCTCCTCTACAAGCTTCAGATAAAGTTGAGTCATGGTTCTCCCATTTCCTCTGTCTTCTCCCTGCCGTTTCTTACTGTCCCCTCTTGTGGACTGTTTAATACTAGCAGGGTGTGATGGTTAATAGTGAGTGTCAGTCAACTTGATTGGATTGAAGCATGCAAAGTATTGATCCTGCGTCTGTGAGGTGTTGCCAAAAGAGATTAACATTTGAGTCAGTGGACTGGGGAAGGCAGATCCACCCTTAATCAATGGTGGGCACAATCTAATCAGCTTCAAGCTAATATAAAGCAGTCAGAAAAACACAAAAAGGAGAGACTGACTGGCCTAGCCTCCCAGCCCACACTTTTCTCCCGAGCTGGATGCTTCCTGTCCTCTAACATTGAAGTCCAAGGTCTTCAGTTTTGAGACTTGGACTGCCTCTCCTTGCTCCTCAAGCTTGCAGACAGCCTATTATGGAACCTTGTGATCGTGTAAGTTAATACTTAACAAACTCCCATATATATATATATATATATATATCCTATTCTGTCCCTCTAGAGAACCTTGACTAATACAGAGGGTGACCTTTCCATTCGCCAAACACCCGCTGTATTAGTCCATTTTCACACTGCTATAAAGAAATACCCGAGACTGGGTAATTTATAAAGGAAAGAAGTTTAATTGACTCACAGTTCCACATGGCTGGGAAGACCTCAGGAAACTTACAATCATGGCGGAAGGTGAAGGGGACCTCCTCATATGGCGGCAGGAGGAAGAAGAGTGAGGAGGGAAGGGAGAAGAGCCCGTTATAAAACTATCGGATCTCATCAGAACTCACTCACTGTCATGAGAACAGCCTGGAGGAAACTGCCTCCATGATACAATCACCTCCCACCAGGTCTCTCCCTAGACACATGGGCATTACGGGGGTTACAATTCAAGATGAGATTTGGGTGGAGACACAGAGTCTAACCATATCACCCACCATGGCTGAACTCTATTTTATGTTCGTGCTGAAGCTCTTCCAAAAAAACCTTCTCAGTCTCTTATGATACCCTCTCTTTTCTGCAAAAAGCTCTTCCCTGCATTTATTCAAGCAGAAGAAAATAACTCAATTGTTCATCTCTCTCTCTTGCTCTCTCTTTTGAGACAGAGTCCTGCACCCATGCTGGAGTGCAGTGGCGCCATCCTGGCTCACTGCAGCCTTGACCTCTTGGGCTCCAGCGATCCCCCCAGCTCAGCCTCCTGAGTAGCTGGGACTACAAGTGTGTGCTACTGCCCCTGGCTAATTTTTTTTTTTTTTTTTTTTTTTTGTAGAGACAGGGATCTCCTATGTTGCTCAGGCTGGACTCAAACTCTTGGTCTCAAGCGATCCTTCCACCATGACTGCAACAGGCTTTTTCCTCTTTCTGAATTCCTTTAAGGCAAGCCCAACTCTGTTTACCTCCATTATATAATATTATGCTCTGGGATAAACTGCCTAAGTGCATTTACCTGTCATTTTTACTTTACTCCTTTCTCATTTATTTATATCAGGACTAGTGTTCCCAACTTCACACTGCACTCCGGGTTTTCAGTCACACCTGTGTGTCTTCTGCTGTCTCTAAACGAAATTATCTACCATGTGGTTAACTTCAAATTCCCCTTTGACATTATATATATATGTGTGTGTGTGTGTGTGTGTGTATATATATATATATATATATATTTTTTTTTTTTTTTTGAAATAGAAGTCTCGCTCTGTCACCCAGGCTGGAGTACAAAGGCACAATCTTGGCTCACTGCAATCTCCGCCTCTCGGGTTCAAGTGATTCTTCCACCTCAGCCTCCTGAGTAGCTGAGATTACAGACACCTGCCATCATGCCCGGCTAATTTTTGTATTTTCAGTAGAGATGAGGTTTCACCATGTTGACCAGGCTGGCCTTGAACTCCTGACCTCAGGTGAGCCACCTGCTCACCTGCCTCAGGTGAGCCACAAAGTGCTGGAATTACAGGTGTGAGCCACCACGCCTGGCCCCCTATGACATAATTCGATTCCACACTAATTGTTTCCAGGCCAAACCCCAAACTGGTCAGCATTTTTCACTAGAGCTATTTAATATCTCATGAAGCCTTTTTTTTTTTGAGATGGAGTCTTGCTCTGTCGCCCAGGCTGGAGGGCAGTGGCGCCATCTCAGCTCACTGCAACCTCCACCTCCCAGGTTCAAGCGATTCTCCTGCCTCAGCCTCCTGAGTAGCTGGGACTACAGGTGTGTGCCACCACACCTGGCTAATTTTTTGTATTTTTAGTAGAGATGAGGTTTCACTGTGTTAGCCAGGATGGTCTTGATCTCCTTACCGCATGATCTGCCTGCCTCGGCCTCCCAAAGTGCTGGGATTATAGGTGTGAGCCACCGTGCCCAGCCTCCTGAAGCCTTTTAAGGGCAATACAAAGTCCTATATCCATTAGCATTTGCAGAAACAGTATCCAAAATAAATCCAGTTTCTCTACTGATCGGCAATTTCATGAGAACAATTGTCCCTAAGAATCTGAATTACAGAAAACATATGTTGAGTTCCCTGAGTCAGTTTCAGCGGAATTCATTATCATGGTGCTCACCGTATGCTTCTCACTGGGTAGCTCTTCTAATCCCTTGGGAGTGTAAGGGGTGGGTGGGAGGGGTGGAGATGTAACTTGGGTTCTGGAGTCCGCCTTGGTGGATTTGCATTGTGACCCACCACTAGTTTCAGGACCTTGAATCTATTTTATCTATGTCTTGGGTTCCTCATCAGCAAAATCAGAATGATAATATCTATCTTTGGGATTGTCAGAAAGAAACTTCTTATCTGAGGAATACAGGCTCCTTTCATTATCAGGCCCAAAGAAGCACTGAAACATGACAATGTGTGACAGAAGTCATGTCTCACTCCCCCTTGAGCCAAATAATTACTTCTTGAAGCCACTTGCTTATGTGAGCTCTAGATTATCTGATGCCAAGACACATAAAATTGCATACGCTGGACACCATAACTCTTACCCTATAGTTCAACAATGTATACCCAATCACTGGTCAATGTTACTTCTGTAAACTAATGAGGATTCCAAACTATTTTTTATCAGACCACTCCCTGTTCCCTTTTTGTCTTTAAAACCTGCTTGTAACAAAGTAACAAAGGCCAAAGGCAGCATTCCCCAAGGCAAATTGGAAGTATCCTGGGCTACAGTCCTCAACCCGGGCCCAAACAAACCATATTAATTTTGCCTCAGTTTCTTTCCTTAGGTCAACAGTTAGAAGGCTTAGATGAGACAATATAGGCAATGTCCTTAAAACAATTATTAACACATATTAAGTGTTCAGTTAATGTTAGGTAGCCGGTGGTATGATTGCCACACATCTTCCCTGCAAAGGGTCCACAGTTGTTCTTCCCTTACTTAATTAGCTACATTCTTTTTTTTTTTTTTTTTTTTTTTTGCTTTCTCTTCCTCAAGGCCTTCTTTAGACCTGAAATAAATACTTCCTTTTTTTGTTGTTTTTTTTGAGACAGAGTCTCACTCTGTTGCCCAGACTGGAGTGTAGTGGCGTGATCTTGGCTCGCTGCAACCTCTGCTTCCTGGGTTCGAGTGATTCTCCTGCCTCAGCCTCCCTAGTAGCTGGGATTACAGGCATGTACCACCACGCTTGGCTAATTTTTGTATTTTTAGTAGAGACAGGTTTTCGCCATGTTGGCCAGGCTGGTCTTGAACTCCTGACTGCAGGTGATCCGCCCACCTCAGCCTCCCAAAGTGTTGGGATTACAGGCGTGGGTCACTGCGTCCGGCCTCTTTCTTTCTTTTTCTTTTTTTCTTTTTCTTTCTTCTTTCTTCTCCTTTTCCTTCTTCTTCCTCTTCTTCTTCTTCTCCTTCTTTTTAAGAAATAGGGTCTTTGTCTGTTACCCAGGCTGAAGTGCAGTGTCATAATCACAGCTCATGGCAACTTTGAACTACTTGGCCCAAGACATCCTCCTGCATCAGCTTCCTGAGTAGCTAAGACTACAGGTGCACGCCCCATGCCCGCCTAATTTCTTAATTTTTTGCAGAGTTTGGGGGTTGGGGGGGGGTCTCACTGTGTTGCCCAGGCTGGTCTTGAACTAGTGGCCTCAAACTCTCCTCCCACAGTGAGGTGGCCACCATGCCTGGCCCACATTTTTCTATTGATCCTCACCTAAGTTTGTTGGCACTGAACAGATACTAACCATCATGCAGTTAGATAGGAGAAAGATTAAAAAAAGAAAAAGGCATGGACTCCATAGGTTTGAGTTTGACCCATGGTTGTAGAGGATTCTTTCCCTCTCACAGGCAGGCATCTATGATTAATTTGCACAGTGTGTCTCAGGGGGTGAGTGAGGAGAAAATCTGGTGGTTTGACCAACCCAGAGATGAGGGTGAAGCTAGCTGAGAAGATAGTTACCTTAGTACTGCTGGAGAAGGAAGGATGTGAGGGTTGGGTGGGACACAGTCATCTGAATGGGGAAAGGAATCCAGGTCATTAATCCTTGGCCACTCTCTGTGCCCAGTGGCCTCCTCTCAACCAAGGTGCAACCTAAAGGCAATTCACCCTGAACCTCAGGGCGGAGTGCAGGGGCAGCCAGCACACCTGGGAAGGTCTGTCCCCCAAGACCTTCTCATTCTGGCCTGAGGCTGTTAAATCCCCTGGGGCTGATTGCTCCTCAGTCTCTCCTAAATTTTGTGCACTCCATGCTCACCCCACCCCCATTAGCCAATACAAGAGTTTTCTTGTGTCTAAAAAAGGTCATTTAGCTTTTTTTTTTCTTTTTGGAGACCAAGTCTCACTCTGTCTCCCAGTCTGGAGTGCAGTGGCATGATCTCAGCTCACTGCAACCTCCGCCCCCTGGGTTCAAGCGATTCTTGTGCCTCAGCCTTCCAAGTAGCTGAGATTACAGGCACCTGTCACCATGCTTGGCTAATTTTTGTATTTTTAGTAGAGATGGGATTTTGCAATGTTGGCCAGGCTGGTCTCGAACTCCTGGCCTCAAGCGATCCGCCTGCCTTGGCCTCCCGGAGTACTGAGATTACAGGTGTGAGCCACATGCCCGGCTGATTTAGCGCTTTTTTTTGAAGTTTCAAATGAATATTCCATTTATTATCGTAATAACTTCTAAAGCCTAGCTCCTTCAGTTTTTAAGTTTACACATAATTTGTTTAAGTGTAGCAGGTTTTAGCAATCACTGTTAAGGGGCCTTTGATACCTAGCCCAATTTACAAATAGTTTATTTGCTGACAAGGAGTCAAATCAAGATGCAAGGGTTCCCTTTATTTAGAAGGACATGAAAGTTTAGGGACTGGGGGCAGTGGGTATAGAAAATTGGAGTGAGAGAGCACTGGCTGAGCAGAGACAGCGACAGCCAGGAGACTGCTGGGCAAGAGGCACTGGAGACAGGACTTCAACAAAATTATTGGCCTTTTTGGGAGGTCAGGCAGAGAAGTTCTGTTTCTCAGCCCCACTGCAACATCACTCAGTGCCTGGGGCAAGTCACTGGCCAGGACTGCACAGGTCCAGACCTGAAACCACCTTCGGGTTTTATAAACAATCTAAGTGACAAAAATGAATGGGGAGATGAAAAAGAGTCGTTAGTTAATACAGCAAGAAACAATAGCTGATAAAAGACAGAATTAGGCCGGGCGCGGTGGCTCAAGCCTGTAATCCCAGCACTTTGGGAGGCCGAGACGGGCGGATCACGAGGTCAGGAGATCGAGACCATCCTGGCTGACACGGTGAAACCCCGTCTCTACTAAAAAATACAAAAAACTAGCTGGGCGAGGTGGCGGGCGCCTGTAGTCCCAGCTACTCGGGAGGCTGAGGCAGGAGAATGGCGTAAACCCAGGAGGCGGAGCTTGCAGTGAGCTGAGATCCGGCCACTGCACTCCAGCCTGGGCGGCAGAGCGAGACTCTGTCTCAAAAAAAAAAAAAAAAAAAAAAAAAAAAAAAAAAGACAGAATTAATATTATTGAGCACTCCCTGTGACCTGATGAGGTTAGTATCATTCTTCTTATTTTATGGATGTAAAAATTGCACCTCAAAGCCACACAAGTAGTAAGTAGAAGAGACTGAATTCATTCTGACAATATTTGCAGTATGTATGTCTTATTAAAAACTATGAACATCTTGCAAAAGGATTGGCTCTGATTCAAAGCAGATCATATCGCCATGTTTTCACCTGTATCATATTCTCTCAGCCCTTAGTCCACACTGACTTTTTTCAAAACTGCCATACCAGGTTCCTTACCTGAGTTTCTGTGGGGCGAGAACATGCAAGTCTGATTTTGTGAATTTCTCACAAGAAAAACAGCAGGAAGGGGTTGGTTCTGTGTTTACCGTTTTCCTTGTAATTGCCAAAGTGGAGGCAGTGATGTTGTACAATTTCAGAGAGGAGACCTCCAGGGGCTAGGCAGGGACCTTTAGCAGCTCATCAGTAGCAATGCTGGTGGGATCCCACCTAACGAGGCCTAACAGGGAATTAAGGAGAGAAGCACACTCTCTGGGCCCCTGGGCCAATGAGCAGAGTCATTTGTACAGTTTTATCTCTGGCTGGAAATGTACATCATGAACTTAGAGAGAACATCCCATCTTGTCAACTGTCCATGGGAAATTACCAAAATACATGATGCCCCTGGCCTCAAATTTCCAAATGGAGAACGGTATAGCCTTCATTCCTTGACAACAAATGAAATGAGACTAAGAATGAATAATAAAAGAATAAATCAAGACATCTCAACTTCACGTAGCAAAAGTACACCCCTTATTGGTAACAGCCTATTTGGTAAAAGCAGATAATTGGAAACAACCTAAATGTTCAACAATAGATGTAGAATAGTATATATTAAAATACTGTTGGCCGGGTGTGGTGGCTTATGCCTGTAATCCCAGGACTTTGGGAGGCTGAGGCGGGTGAATCATCTGAGGTCAGGAGTTTGAGACCAGTCTGGCCAGTGTGGTGAAACCCTGTCTCTACTAAAAATACAGAAAATTAGCCGGGCGTGGTGGCGTATGCCTGTAATCTCAGCTACTCGGGAGGCTGAGTTAGGAGTATCGCTCGAACTGGGAAGGCAGAGGTTGCAGTGAGCCGAGATCACGCCATTGTGCTCCAGCCTGGGCAACAAGAGCAAAATTCCATCTCAAAATAAATAAAATAAAATAAAATACAGTGACAGAATCCATCTTCTGTCTATATTGTTGGCTCTTAAGTTGAAATTAAGCATTTAGAAATTGGTATGCTCCCAAATGAGCTAACTTCTAAAATGCAAAGGCACTGGCCAGCTTAGGATCTGATAACTATCAGATACCTTGCAAATTCCTCATCTGTGGCTAGTGAGGGATCTCTAGGCCTACTGGAGCAGAGGGTAGCAATGCAGCCATTTGAGGGAGATTTGTGGTTGGTTCTGGACCCCGTTGTCTGGGGTTGCTACGCAACGGTAAGAGAGGTGAGAGGAGTTTCCTTATTTTCTATAGCTCCTCATTTGCAACTGGTTTCTGTTGAGAGCAGCTCATGTCTTGGTGGTGATGTTTTGATCTGGAGTCCCTTCTGCTTTCCGAAAGTGAATTTTCTTAACAGTGTAAGCAAAATGAATCTCTACTGCTACATCTGGAGCGTTCCTAATGGAAAGATGTTTAAAGCAATGGATACCCCAATCTGGAGTGATCCGTTTTCTTTAAAAACTAGCTTCTGGCCGGGCTGGTGGCTCACGCCTGTAATCCTAGCACTTTGGGAGGCTGAGGCGGGCAGATCATAAGGTCAGGAGCTTAACACCAGCCTGACCAACATGGTGAAACCCCGTCTCTACTAAAAATACAAAACTTAGCCGGAGGAGGTGGGGTAGCGCACACCTGTAATCCCTCCCAGCTACTCAGGAAGCTGAGGCAGGAGAATCGCTTTAACCTGGGAGGTGGAGGTTGCAGCGAGTTGAGTTTGCACCACTGCACTCCAGCCTGGGCGACAGAGTGAGACTCTGTCTCAAAAACAAAAATCAAAAAACAAAACACTGGCTTCTAGGCTGGGCGCGGTGGCTCATGCCTGTAATCCCAGCACTTTGGGAGGCCAAGGCGGGCAGATCACCTGAGGTCAGGAGTTTGAGACCAACCTGGTCAATATGGTGAAACCCTATCTCTACTAAAAATACAAAAATTAGCTGGGTGTGGTGGCAGGTGCTGTAGTCCCAGCTAATCTGGAGGCTGAGGTGGGAAAATTGCTTGATCCCAGGATGTCGAGGCTGCAGTGAGCTGTGATTGCCCTACTGTACTCCAGCCTGGGTGACAGAGCAAGACCCCATCTCAAAAAACAAAACAAAACAAAACAAAACAAAAGCTGGTTTCTCTTTCAGAGTACATTCTTTCTTCTGGGCCACCACCAGAGACCACCAGTTATCTCAGGCTTCCAGCTGGAAAAAAAGAAAAGAAAAGAAAAGAAAAAAAAATCGGCCACTCTCCTCTGTGCCTTCCTCCATATTCTCTGCCTGCACCCACTTCTGTTGCCTGGCCAAAACTGCTAATAGTTCATGCAAGGGGTTGAGTGTAAAGAGTTCTTATGCCAGGTATGGTATAATCCCGGCTACTAAAGAGGCTGAGGCAGGAGGGTCCCTTGAGCCCAGGAGTTTAAGATCAGCCTAGGCAACATAGCAAGAGCCTATCTCAAAAATTAAAAAAAAGAAAGAAAGAAAAAGAATAAACAAAGGATTCCTAGTGTTTACCTTGTCCCTAGCAGAGAGGAGAGCTCCCCTAGCAGTAGTTTCTGGAGACCAGATGCTTCTTGGATGTTCTACTTTTTCTTTCTCCTCACTCCTGGTTTGGAGCCTCAGCCTTCATCTCACCGGGGCTTGGTGGGGGCACAAAGCCATCTTGAACTTTAGCTCTCCTCATTCCTAACTACCCCACTACTGTTGTCTCATCACTAAATCGTTTCCTATAGTACGGCATCTGCAAGTGCCTATAAAATAATCCTTCATTAGTGGAAGTTTAGCTTCTAAATGTTTTCTCTGGTGCCTTTTCATTGCTCCAGGCTTTGGGAGAACATGCACAGACGTGTCTAAGCTCTTTAGTATTGGTCTGGGCTACAGATAATGATCCTTAAATCATAAGTGAGGCTTGTAGTGAGTTGAACATGGATTAGCCTATCTCATCTAGAAACTGATTTAAACCAAGTGGGGACTCAATCCAGGGCTCTCTCTACCTTTCTCCTCTCTTAATCAATTCCTGCCTTAGTTCTTGCTGTGTAAGGAATAAACGAGCAATCACAAACGTTCCTGAAATGAGGATACCTGTAAAAATTAGGTTTTAAAAATGATTTCCTCCTCAGGATGCAGTCTGTGTGCAAAAAAATAAATAGAGCAACCGTAAATAGAAGACAACGTGAATAACCTGAAAGCAGGCTCTGCTCCACAAAAACTGTGGTGGAGGTATGGCTGGATTTTTTTCTTCTTAAAGAAGAGGAAAAAATTTTTGATAATGAAAAGGAAATGATCTGAAATGTTTGGTCTAGAGGGCTACTCCATGTCAGAGGCAAAGTTGCCTCTGCTTCCTGAATATATTATGCCTTTGAATATACTGATTTACTGTAGGTCTTAGTTTCACTTTCTATGTTTGTTTATGTTAAACCAATTTATCCTGTATGCCAGAGTGAACTTAGTTTTGGATTGGACATCTTTGGAAGTTATATTAATTCAGAAAGGGTGGGAAAGTATTGGCTAAATGACGCAACTTCCAGTATGATTTATACCCAGAAACCTTTGCATGAAGATTCTGACTCAAAATATCTATTGTGTCCATAGACTAATACATTGTTTTCTATTTTTGTAGACATTTCCTGTTTAACTTTCACATACTCTGTAAAGTAGGTGTGCCTATTACTTTGTTTGTTCTTGCAGTTGGACAAACCAAAGCTCAGCAAAATCAAGTTATTTTGCTCTCTTCCCTCCTGACCCGCCTCACCCCAAGGTCACTGTAAAAAGCGGGAATAGAATCAGTGTTGGCTGCCTCCCAGCTTAATGTTCCATTTCTTGGGTTGAGCCAATCTCAGAGCACTTTTCATTTACCTACTTGTTTAAGCAATCTGAGTTAGGTAAATATGCTTGAGTCAAATTAAAACCAAGTGTTTAATGTGCTTATTTTCAGAATGATTTTATTTATAGTAATTTCTTTCCGGCAATACACTGTGTTCTTAACAGGGCAAAGAAGGCTTTATTTAAACACCCCTATCTGGTGACTTAGTCCATTTTCTTTACATCTGATGATAACATCTGGCAGCACCCTAAGTTCCCAAGTGATTCACATAATGCACAATGTTGCCCTTGTCTGGTTTTCTCTCAGCTGGGACCATCTAATGGGATTTAGGCTAAGGAATTTCTGCAAGCATAATAGTAGAAACTTAGATTTGGAAGGGACTTTATAGGTTACTTGGTTGCAATTCCCACCCAATGCAATCATCTCTTCCGCAACGTACCTGAAGGTGGCGGGCACTCCTTGTCTCCCAACTTCCAGAGACAGGGCACTCACAGCTGGGCAGGGCAGTTCATTCCATTATTGAACGCAGAATTACTGGAAGGCTCTTCCTCATGCTGTCATGATGAACTGTCTCTGTAACTTCCACCCCTTGGCCCTAATTTGGTCATCACATTTATATTATATTTAAATTATATTACAGTCATATAATTCAAGTGCACCCTAACATTGAAATTCTGCTTTCACGTGATGGACACATGCATAGTTTTCATATTGTCCCCTCGGAAGATGAGTCTTCCTGGGTAAACATTTCTTGTTATTTCAATTGTTCGTTCCCCTTTTGTGGCTTCTGTAATCAGGATTCTTCGATTTAACAGAGGCAGAAAACCCAACTCAAAATGACTCAAGTAAAGAAAAAAAAAAAATTGGCTTCTGTAATTGAAAAAGTCCAGAGGAAGAGGCAGCTTCTGATCCAGCTGGATCCAGATCCAGGTTTAGCCAGTGCCATCAGGGCCTGGTGTCACCAGCCATCTGTGTCATTCACAGTTCCATCAAGAGTGAGCAGCCACGCGATTGTTTGAACATTAGGAAAAGCGTAACCTAAAAAAGTTTGTTTTTTTGTTTTTTTTTTTTTTTTTTTTGAGATGGAGTCTCACTCTTGTTGCCCAGGCTGGCATGCAATGGCACGATCTTAGCTCACTGCAACCTCTGCCTCCCAGGTTCACGTGATTCTCCTGCCTCAGCTTCCCGAGTAGTTGGGATTACAGGTGCCTGCCACCAAACCAGCTAATTTTGTATTTGTACTAGAGTTGGGGTTTCACCATGTTGACCGGGCTGGTCTCGAACTCCTGACTTCAGGTGATCCACCTGCCTTGGCTTCCCAAAGTGCTGAGATTACAGGCAGGAGCCACCACACCCAGCCAATCTAAAGAATTATTAACTATTAACAGGGGACTGGGGTAACAATGGATTGGCTAGTAAGAGATAAAGAGAATTTGAAAGAATGCACAAATAGCAGATTTAAGGAGTACTACTTCTCTTAGGGCTGAGATAGAGCACCTAAGGAAGAATCTGCCACTCCTGGCCCCCCACTTCTGACCCCCTGGGTTAAGACCCAGAACTTGTCAAAGAGCACATGGCTGTGTCTCATTGATTGACAGAGTTGCTAACAAAGTTGCTGTCATGCAGTGTCAGTGGAACTTGCTAGAAATCTATTCCCTGGAACTTGCTGGAAATTCATCTTCTAGGATGCTCAGGAAAGCAATTCATGGGAAAGTGTTTCACTGAGGGTACCTGAGGGAGGTGCCCTGGTAAGCTGCTGGTACTGAAGGAGCCAGGTGGTAGAGGAGCTGTCAGTGTTGCAAGAGCTGGACACTGGAGAAGCAGCCCATGCTCCCAGTGAACACACTGGAACCAGGAAGCAAACCGTTTGTCTTCTGCAGTGTCTCTTCAGCGCCCTCTACTGAAAAAGTTTAATAACATGACAAATAGTAAAAGAGAAATACTTAAGGGCCCAGCTAGATTTTTGCTCAACAAACAATGAAGGGTAAATATGGAGCTGAGAGGCAATAGGCTGAGACCAGCACACCACTTTTGCATTCCTTTTTTTCTCTATAGGCTCTACAGTCATGTATCTTATGATGACAAGATGGTGGGTGGCAACTCCAGGCTTTTAACCCTTCATTTCAGTGACCCCAATGCAAGTGTCCCCCAGCATTACGCCAGATTAAGTTTGACTCTGTTTTGCCAAGCATGTGTCACATGTTTGTTCCTGAGCCAATCACAGTGTTCAGGTGGTTTAGTGGCTCCGATTGGTCAGCCCTTGGGAGTGAGTCAACCTTACCCCTATCAAATGTACAGAGGAAATTCCAAGGAATATCAACCTGTTGATACCAGAAGAGAGAGAAATGACTGATAGGCAGGCAGAAATCTACTGTATGGGTGGTTATTAGGAACAGAGAGTATAGGGCCAGATACAGCTTGATCAACCAACGACTGTTTTCTCCCCTGTAAAGTGTAAATAATAATAATGCCTGTTTGAGTTGGAACGGATAAATAAATGCCACACCTTTTTCTTAACCAAATTTAGAAACAATTGAGAAACTGACTCAAAAATCAGTAGGATGGCAAATAAAATGTCAGCTTTATTACTGAGAAAAGTTCATATTGAATAACATTCAGGGGCTGACCCTGTGTCATGGTCTCTGGTAGTGTTAAACAGCCCACAGGATCCTGTTCCCCAACCTCCTGCCCCTCTTGCCATGTAGATTGGCTGCTGTAAAACATACGGCATAGACATCCAGCAACTTTCTTTGGAGATAGGCAAAACTCAAAGAGAAGGATAGGAGTGAGCCAGTCCAGGCATGCATGGTTCTTTTGTCTGAACTCCCAATAAAATAAGCTATTCTTTCTTTCTTGGAGAAGAAGTTGGAGTAGGGCAAGAGGACGGGATTGTGATTCTAACAGAGTACTCTCCACAATCCCTAGCTTTTTGTTCTCTTAATTGAATGAGCTTACCCATTAAGACTGTGATCAACCAGGGCTTTAACTACCCACTTGTGGGGGCAGATCAGGTGTCTATCAGAGCCTGCTTCTTCCTTTATAAGGCTGCTGCATCAGTTCCAACCACAGCTTCTTTGGGTTTTCTCCTGGCCACTTACATTATTTTATTTTTATTTATTTATTTTGTTATTATTATTATTTTATTATTATTATACTTTAAGTTCTAGGGTACATGTGCATAACGTGCAGGTTTGTTACATATGTATACTTGTGCCATGTTGGTGTGCTGCACCCATCAACTCGTCAGCACCCATCAACTCGTCATTTACATCAGGTATAACTCCCAATGCAATCCCTCCCCCTCCCCCCTCCCCGTGATAGGCCCTGGTGTGTGATGTTCCCCTTCCCGAGTCCAAGTGATCTCATTGTTCAGTTCCACCTATGAGTGAGAACATGCGGTGTTTGGTTTTCTGTTCTTGCGATAGTTTGCTGAGAATGATGGTTTCCAGCTTATTTTTATTTTTTAATGTGATAAAGGTCTCACTATGTTGCCCAGGCTGGTCTCAAACTCCTGACTTCAAGCAATCCTCCTGCCTCCACCTCCCAAAGTACTGGGATTAAGCTGTAAGCCATTGCACCTGTATTTTAAATTCTAATTCATTACCAACATTTAAAGGCTGGGTGACATAGCACATAAAAATTCATGTTTCCTAGTTCTTTTGGGAAAAAAGAGGTCAAACAACTTGGGACCCTCGTTCTTCCATGGAAATAATCAACTGGAACTGAGTATTGGCTCCCAGTTTCAAATAGAGCATGGCCTCTCCTGTCTAGTGCAATTCCCACTACTCCCAATTCTTATATCTAGTCACCTCGCTCATACATCTACCTGCCTGGCCCCTGTACGCATTTACATTTGTAACTCCCTGTGCTACGTCCCTATGGTTGGTGCCTTCCCTACCATTCTGGATGGCTTGGTTCAACCAGGTGGACATCCTTCTGTACTCTTTTAGGTAGGGCTGGTGGACACTTACCAAGTAGAGCCTAGAAGGGCCCAGGCAAAAGCTGGCCTATTTCTATGACTTAAAAGAATAAAATGCAAGTAGGCATCTTACAGTTGCACTTAAACACAAAGGTACTGACTTCCCTTTTGTTCTGGACTGTCTTTCTCAGCCTCATCTAAGGATGTTAATGTAGTGAACAGCCTTGGAAGATACAGTGTCCCCTCTGGAGCAAAGAGCATTATAACTGCCCATTCTAAAAGAGTCATGCTTCCTAATCTTCGGCTTCCTCATCCCATTGTAACACACTCCATTGTGTGTGCAGTTGCCATTGGGCTCTCTTCACCCTGTCCTCTGCGTTTCTTTTGTTATGTGATTGCAGCCCCCTCACAGCAAGGTAGATTGTTCCGGGCTGGGCAGCTGGCCCTCGAGCAGCACTATATCAGCTGGTCAGCACTGATCATCTGGCCTGGCTGGGAAAGATGAGCTGTGGCAGCCAGAGTTTCTCTCTGAGAGAATAAAGTTGTTAGTGACAGGATCAGGAAACAAAAAGGATGCCCAGAAAGAGAGGAGATTAGAATTGGGGCCATGGAGGGTAAGAGCAAGTCAAACTTTTGAGTGTAACAGAAGCACACAGAGAAGCAATGATGCTATGAGAAACACACACCAACACACGTGCGCGCACACACACACACACACACAGAGACAGAGAGAGAGAGAGAGAGAGATCACGTAGCCCAAGAGAAAGAAAAAGTAGCCTCAGTTCCAGATGGCTTCCTAGCTTCTGTTCACAAAGATCTTTATCATAAATGGCCTTTTTCTAAGGAATAAATGAGTCTTTGTTTCCATCAACCAAGAGAGCCTGACCAAGACAGCTGGCCATGCCTGTAAGCAGATGTCTAGTTGAGATATAGCACACTGTTGCTCTATCACAAAATACTCCTCTTCTAAAAAGTGACCCTGAATTTAGGGGCTTTTTTTTTTTCTTTTTTTGAGACAGGGTCTCACTCTCTTGCCCCGGCTGGAGTGCAGTGGTGCAATCATGGCTCACTGCAGCCTCAACCTCTGGACTCCAGCGATCTTCCCATCTCAGCAACCCAAGTAGCTGGGATTACAGGTGCGTGCCACCACACCCAGCTAATTTGTGTCTTGTTTTGTTTTGTTTTTGAGACGGAGTCTCACTCTATTGCCCAGGCTGGAATGCAGTGGCATGATCTTGGCTCACTGCAACCTCTGCCTCCTGGGTTCAAGCAATTCTCCTGCCTCAGCCTTGCGAGTAGCTGGGATTGCAGACATGCGCCACCATGTTTGGCTAATTTTTTGTATTTTTAGTAGAGATGGGGTTTCACCATGTTGGCTAGGCTGGTCTCAAACTCCTGATTACATGATCTGCCTGCCTTGGCTTCCCAAATTGCTGAGATTACAGGTGTGAGCCATCACACCTGGCCAATTTTTGTATTTTTTTGTAGAGATGGAGTTTTGCCATGTTGCCCAGGCTGGTCTCGAACTGCTATGCTCAAGTGATCCTCCTGCCTTGACCTCCTGAAGTGCGGGGATTACAGGCACGAGTCACCTTGCCTGGCCCAAGGGCAACCATCTTAATCATAGGAACTAGAAAGTTGTCTTTAAAAATATGTGTATGGGCCGGGTGCAGTGGCTCATGCCTGTAATCCCAGCACTTTGGAAGGCCAAGGCAGGTGGATCACAAGGTCAGGAGATCAAGACCATCCTGGCTAACGCAGTGAAACCCCGTCTCTACTAAAAATACAAAAAATTAGCCAGGCATGGTGGCAGCACCTGTGGTCCCAGCTACTTGGGAGGCTGAGGCAGGAGAATGGTGTGAACCCGGGAGGCGGAGCTTGCAGTGAGCCGAGATTGCGCCACTGCACTCCAGCCTGGGCAACAGAGCTAGACTGTGTCTCAAAACAAAACAAAACAAAACAAAACAAAAAGTGTATGGAACAGAACAGGGGCCTCAGAAATAACACTACACATCTACAGCCATCTGATCTTTGACAAACCTGACAAAAACAAGCAATGGGGAAAGGATTCCTATTTAATAAACGGTGTTGGGAAAACTGGCTAGCCATATGTAGAAAACTGAAACTGGACCCCTTCCTTACACCTTATACAAAAATTAACTCAAGATGGAGTAAAGACTTAAACATAAGACCTAAAACCATAAAAACCCTTGAAGAAAAACCTCGGCAATACCATTCAGGACATAGGCATGGGCAAAGACTTCATGACTAAAACACCAAAAGCAATGGCAACAAAAGCTAAAATTGACAAATGGGATCTAATTAAACTTAAGAGCTTCTGCACAGCAAAAGAAACTATCATCAGAGTGAACAGTCAACCTACAGAATGGAAGAAAATTTTTGCCATCTATCCATCTGAAAAAAGGCTAATATCCAGAATCTACAAGGAACTTAAACAAATTTACAAGAAAAAAACAACCCCATCAAAAACTGGGCAAAGATATGAACAGACACTTCTCAAAAAAGACACTTATGTGGCCAAAAAACATATGAAAAAAAGTTCATCATCACTGGTCATTAGAGAAATGCAAATCAAAACCAAAATGAGATACCATCTCACCCCAGTTAGGATGGCGATCATTAAAAAGTTGGGAAGCAACAGATGCTGAAGAGGATGTGGAGACATAGGAACGCTTTTACACTGTTGGTGGGAGTATAAATTAGATCAACCATTGTGGAAGACAGTGTGGTGATTCCTCAAGGATCTAGAACCAGAAATACCATTTGACCCAGCAATCCATTACTGGGTATATACCCAAAGGATTATAAATCATTCTGCTATAAAGACACATGCACACATATGTTTATTGAAGCACTGTTCACAATACCAAAGACTTGGAACCAACCCAAATGCCCGTCAATGATAGACTGGATAAAGAAAATGTGGCAATATACATCATGGAATACTATGCAGCCATAAAAAAGGATGAGTTTATGTCCTTTGCAGGGACATGGATGAAGCTGGAAACCATCATTCTCAGCAAACTAACACAAGAAAAGAAAACCAAACATCGCATGTTCTCACTAATAAGTGGGAGTTGAACAATGAGAACACATGGACACAGGGAGGGGAACATCACACACCAGGGCCTGTCAGGGAGTAGGGGGACAGGGAAGGGATAGCATTAGGAGAAATACCTAATGTAGATGACAGGTTGATGGGTGCAGCAAACCACTATGGCACGTGTATACCTATGTAAAAAGCCTGCACATTCTGCACATGTATCCCAGAACTTAAAGTATAATTAAAAAAAGTGTTACTCTGAAAAGGTGGATTTTATCTTACAATAATTGTATCTGAATAAAGCTATTATTAAAAATAGTTTTTTAAAAATGTTAACATAAGTACAGATTATTGAGTTTTTAAAGGTACCAAGGAAGTCATCAAGGACATATGTAAGGGACAGAATGAGTCTGCCTTTCAGGAGCTAGAGGAGCTTGGGAGGGTATAACTGAATGACCTGGAGTCATTTGGATTTGTGACCTAGGAGCTTGGATAGTACCAGAAGTAGATGGAGAAAGATGCGCTCCTGCTATTCAACCGTCTGGGCTGCATGAGTTTGGTTAGGCTGTGTTGGCAAGTCCTCTCATCCAAATGATCTTGGAAACATTGGCTGGCACGTCACACCCATTAGGATGGCTATTATAGAAAAACAACAACAACAAAAAGCCAGAACATAACCAGTGTTGGTGTGGATATGGGGCAGTTGGAATCCTTGTTCTTTGCTGGTGGGATGTAAAATGGTACAACTGCTATGGAAAGCAGTATGGCAGTTACTCAAAAAATTAAATATAGAATTCCAGTTTTATCTAGTAATTCCACTTCTGGGTATGTACACAAAAGAACTGAAAGCAGGGACTCAAATATTTTACACCCATGTTCGTAGCAGCACTATTTGGAATGTTTTGGAAACAACCCAAATATCTATTGATGAATAACTGGCTAAATAGAATGTGGTACGTACATACTATGGGATATTTCCTAGCCTTAAAAAGGAATGGAATTCTGATACGTGCCATATTATGGATGAGCCTTGAAGACATTGTACTAAGTAAAATAAGCCAGATACAAAAGGACAAATATGGTATGATTCCACCTATATAAGCTATGAAGAATAGTCAAATACGTAGAGACAAAAAGTAGAACAGTGCTTACCAGGGCCTGGGGGAAGGGACAAATTGGGAGTTATTGTTTAATGGGTAGAAAGTTTCTGTTTGGGATGGTGAAAAAGTTCTGGAGATGAATAGTGGTGATGGTTGCACACAGTGTGATTGTATTTAAGACCACCAAACTGTACATTTAACAACCAGTGTTGGCATGGATATGGGGAAACTGGAAGCTTTGTGCTTTGCTGGTGGGATGTAAAGTGGTACAGCTACTATGAAAAACAGTATGGCAGTTCCTCAAAAAATTAAATGTAGAATTACAGTTTTATCTAGTAATTCCACTTCTGAGTATGCACACAAAAGAACTGAAAGCAGGGATTCCAATATTGATTAGTTAAATGGTTAAAATTTACCACAATAAAAATAGATAGATAAATAGAGTGGATGTAGCAACATTTTAATCATTGTACTGAAGTGGAGAATATACAGGTATTCATTGTACTATTCTTTCATATTTCTCAATATGTGAAAAATTTTGTGATGTTTGGGTGGAATTAGATATAGAAACAATTTACAGTTTACCCCATTTGCAGGTTTTTTTCCCAGCTCCAAGATCTTTCAGGATAACAAACGCCTCAGACTAAATCCCCCCAAAGCTTCTCAGCTCACTTGTTAAAAATGTCCTTCCAAAAACTTTAATATTAATTAGTTGGGCAATAAAAATTAAAGTCTATCTGTCCAACATAATGTACAGGCATGTCCTTTTATAACCTTTTTAGAATTCACAAAGCAAAATAAATGATTAACAAATTTAAAACATTTGATGGATTTGTGCTCAACAGAATAATATCCAGAGACGCCTCTAAGGTCTGTGTGGTCTTATGGCCTGAGTCAAACTTCTTTCTTAGCTTCATCTAACTTCTTCCCATGCAGGCTGCTTATCCATTGGAAGAGCATCTGGAAATCATTGTACTCTTCAGAGAATGCCTTACAATTCCATGATAAGATGTATAAATGGTTGGATTTTTCAGAAAATGTAATCATAGATAGAGATGCAGCGATAGATAGATAGATAGATAGATAGATAGATAGATAGATAGATGATAGATAGATAGACAGATAGATGCCTTCATGACGAACCCATATGTCCATCATTTGTCTTCTCATGACCCCATATCACTTTGGCCTCTTCTTCTATCGTCGCATCTTCCTTCTCTGACTCTGGACTTCCTACCTCTCTCTTATAAGGACCCTTGTGATTACATTGGGTCACCTAGACCAGCCCCTGCCTGCTTTCCTGATAAGGAAACTGAAATTCAGATTGGTAAAGTGAAAGTGACTTATCCAAGATCATGCAGGTGAGTCTGTTTCTGCCTCTTTTATGGACTATTTTGCTATACTTCCAAAAAATTTGTGAAGTTGCGTACCAGTGTGTCCTTATAAGTATCCTTCTCCTCTTTATCATCTTTGAATTACCTTAATTGAATCCCCTGGATTGTGGTGAAAACCATTCTTATTAATTTAGGGGGAATATTCTAATGACTCATTATGTGTTATCTGTGGACCTGTGGCAGTTTCTCCAATAATGGTGCTCTTAGTCCAATAATAGCCAATGATGGTGACTGGCTGTCCTTACGAGCAGTGGCATCTGCCTGAGAGATGGTTGGAGGAGGAAAAACTTTAGTTTGGAGTCATAGAACAGAGTGAATATATTTGATTCTACAGCTGTGATCTCATTAGCATCTCGCCTAACCAACAAACTGCACCAGGCAGAACATGCTTCAGCTTCTTACCCAGCAACTGTCAAGATGCCTTTGTGGAGCTCTTTATCTGCAGGCACAGTTTCATTGCTCTGTAAGGTATGGTTCATGGGTGCTACTTACTTAAAAAGCCAGATGGGCTAGCAAAGCCCGTAGCAAATATCAGTGGTGTGGAGTGTTGGACACATTCCAGTAAAAATAAGTTAGCTAACACACATTGAGTGCTTCTATGTTCCAGGCACTATTCTAAGTGCTTTCTATAATCTTCAAAACAACCCGATAAGGCAGATACTATTCTTATCCTGATTGTGGAGGTGTAGCAGCCACAAAGATAAAGAGAAGTTAAGCCACTGATTCAAAAACAACAGCCAGTAAGTAGCAAAGCTTGGATTTGAATCCGGAAAATCTGGGCCCAGAGTCTGTGCTTTTAAATTTTTATGTTCTTCTGCCTCCTCTGTAACTGTTAAATTGATATAATGGATAATTCTACATTAGAACCATGTTGCTATCCAATCTCCTGAAGGAAAATTTGCCTCCCCCCTTTATTTTGCTCCATCAAGGTGTTATTGGATAATGTCCTTTCCGGTCCCCACAATTCAGAGTCAGCTCCAAGATTTCTGTTGCTATGGAAAAGTTCTGGCTGAATGCAGTCTTTCCTATGCTGATTGGTAAATCACTTGTACCTTCTCCAAGCGATGCATTGCTAGAAAGGAATTATTATCCCAACTCTCTGATCCCCTGCTTGGAGGTGAAGCCTAGTGGGCTGGCCTGGCTCGATTGACCCTAAAGGCCTGGGCAGGAAGCCAGAGGTTCTTACCCACACTTATGACAGGGAAGCCGAGACACCCAATGCAGCCAGGGGTAGCCAGCAAACTCAAGACTTTTATTTTAACAAGTAGCATTGAGGTAGGTAGGGAAAGATGAAGCAGGGAGGGATGAGATTAGAAGACCAGTGAAGACAGCAGGAGCAAAAAGAGGCAAGCCGAAAGGAGTCATTGGAAGGCATTCCAGGCAATTCTGAGCAACTCAATGCAAGATCAGAGACAGGAAGCTGTTGCCAGAAGCACAGACAGGTTGGAATACACTTCACAAACATCACAGAAAATATAAAACTCTATTCAAATCCTTACTGACATATGTATCCTTTAAATACACGCGTCATCTCAGTATGATCGATTCTGTGCACTCTTTTTACTTGGTGTTTATAAAGTGTTTCCAAGAAGCCACGTACTGCACATTCCTGGATTATAGTTTGATGACATTCTTTCCTCTTGCTGTTTAGCCATTTGCTTGTTCTTGAGATGGTTCCAGCATCTTGCTTGTGTAGGTAGTGCCTTGGTAAGGTGTTGTGGAAATGTGCCTGCCAAAGCAGCATGCCTTCAGGCACTCGCACACCTGCCTGCTCATCGTGGGCACCAGTATCTTGACCAAAATAGTCATCTGGGATCCATCATGGCCAGCTGTCCACTTCTAACAATAACCAAAGGGGTCCTGGAACTCAGGACCTTATAAAAACCTCAGAGGATTAATTGAGAAAGACCAAGCCCAGACTATGAAACAATAAAAACATATTATTTACCATTATCATACACATGACCATATATTATGTCAGTTTTAAAATACCGTTTAGCGGGCTCCTGTGTTCACTTTGTATCTTCCAACTACGGATAAGCCTTTTGTCCCTGCTTCCAGTATGATTCTTCTGCTTTTGCATCCTGATTCTGCTGGTTTCACTCTCCTGCTTAAAACTTCCCATTGATTCCTACTGCTCTTAGAAAGAAATCCATGCTTCCAACTACGGCGGACAGAATAATGGCCGCTCAAAGATGTCCACCTCCTAATCCTTGGAACCTGATTATGCTATTTTACATGGCCAAAGGGGCTTTGCTGATGTGCTTAAGTTAAATATTAAGTGTGCAAAGGCCTCTGCTTTTGTATATAATTGTAATGGGTTGAATAGTGGTCCCCAGAAATATATGTTCAAGTCTGAACCCCCAGAACCTGTGATTCGACCTTACTTCAAAAGCCGTTCTTTGCAGATACAATGACATGAAAGGTCTCAAGATAAGATCATCATGGGTTTAGGGTGGGCGCTAATCTAGTGACAGGTGTCCTTATAAGAGAAAGGCAGAGGAGATTGAAGACGCAGAGACACACAGGGGAGACTGGAGCTCCACTGACACAAGCCAGTGAACTCCTAGAGTCTCCAGAAGCTAGAAAGGCAAGGAAGGATTCTCTCCTGGAGCCTTCAGAGAGAGCTTGAACCTTCTGGCGTCTAAAACTATGAGAGAGTTGATTTCTGTTGTCTTTAAGCCATTCAGTTTGTGACAATCTGTTCCGGCAGCCAGAGGAAACTAACACAACAGTCTTCCCTGCACTTCTCTGTTACACCATAAGCCATTAAGATCCTGTTTGCCTACCATGTTGCAGACAAAAGACACCTTGCCGTCCTCCTCCCTCCCATCCCTCCATGCTTCTGCCGATTCCTCTCTCTCCTCCCCAATGCTTTGATGACCCATTAGTATATATTTCTCTGTGTGACTTTGCTTTTAGCACACACAGTACAAACATTAAGATTAAAAACAAACAGCACTAAGATTAAAAATGTTTAGCAACCAGGATGTCCCATGGGCTGACCAATCTGAATGGATGCCAGCTGCCACGCTGGAGCAAAGTCCAGATGGCCCACTGCCAGGCCAGGCATTGCCCCCTTAGGTGCTGGATCCTGGCCAGCAGATATTGACAAGACTCCTGGTGTTCATTCTTACTGTATACCAGGGTCTGTGCTGAGTAACGATCTCTTTGAGACCACCACAGTCCTACAGGTGAGGAAACTGAGACTGACTGAAGTTCAGTGATGTGCCGGAGGTCACGCAGGTTGCAAGCAAGTGGCAGAGGAAGGGCTGGAAACCTGGCGGCCTGAGTTTAGTCTGATTTTTTTGTCGGGAGTGTGAGGAAAAGCCTGGAGAGAATAATTTCTCTATGGAATAGGGAATACTTAAAAAAGATGTGTCATCCAGTCTAGGGGCCTTCGGAAATTAAATTATTTACTTCAGACAAATGGTGCCAGAGGGGATAGTAGCTGACTCACCATTCAGTCCCCACTGGAGCTGCAAGTTTAATTGCTGGGAGGGAGGCCTCATGGAGGAATGATCAACTCTGCCCCATCCCCATCCCAGGGAGAGGAGACCTCAGAGCTTATGATACAGTGAGGTGTGGACTACACAAATTCTGCGGGACCTCCCAGGGGTCAGGAATTGTATCCAGGTCCTGGAAGGTGAGAACTTGGTGGGATTTCTTAAGCCCTGAGCCTTCCTGCATTGACTCTTCTTTCCCTGCTTGCCTTCCTGAGGTCATCTGCAGTGAAGGCTTAGTCGGGAAAGGAAATAAGTGCTTTTGTTTGGGAAGAGCAAAGACTGCATTGAACAAGCAATCTGTACCTCCACCCTTGGACTAGAGAAGTGAAGCCAGAGATATGATGAGTGACAGTGGCAAGAATCACATGAACCCAGGAGGCAGAGAGATTGTGGTGAGCTGAGGTGGCAAGACTGCCCTCCAGCCTGAGGGACAGAGAGACTCTGTTTCAAAAACAAACAAAAAATGAATGGTGTTGGCTTTAAAGAGAGAAGGGCCCTAAGTGGCCTGAGCTTGCACAAGAGAAGAAAGGAGAAGGATGGGGAGTGGGTACCTTACCCTTAGCCAGAGGCATGGTCCCGGGAGTTTAATCACGGAACTCCAGCGGTTCCCTGACAGGCAGGTGGAGGCGAATGTGAGGGAGGCCCACAGGACTGCAAAAGCAGCTGGTGCTGTGAGTTTACCAGTAGGTGACTTTCTTGTGATTCCCCCCTTATGCCAAAAGCCATGTTTGCTGAAAGTCAATGGCATTTTCTGGAACTGCCTGTGGAGGTGTACTTCACAGGAACTTTTAAATAACTTTAGTCCCAAGTGATTCATTATTCTATTACATTAGTTAGTTGTTGGCAGATCTGTCACACTGTATACAAAAGCTGAGCTATTTCAGAGACTGTACTTATGAGTCATCTTGCTGACTTTCTGTATATATTTTCTACCACTGTTCTATAATCTCTTTCATTCACCCGGTATATACAGGTGATAATTATGTTCTTTCCTTGTTCTACATTTTTCTTTCTGTGAGATTAAAATAGCAACATCAACAAAAAAGGCAGGTATGGTTTTCTTTAACATATTGCTGAGATTTATAAAATGGACTTTGATACCAGTGCTTCAAATTAGATCTGAAATGAAAAATAAGCTAATATAAATGTTCTCCTGAGATCTGCAGAAAAGAATATGTGAAAGTGTCTCGAAATTAGCCAGGCGTGGTGGCAGGTGCTTGTAATCCCAGTTACTCGGGAGGCTTAGGCAGGTGAATCACTTGAATCTGAGAGGTGGGTTGCAGTGAGCTATCATGCCACTACACTCCAGCCTGGGGTAGAGCGAGACTGTTTCAAAAAACAAACAAACAAACAAAACAAAACACACACACACACACACACACAAAAGTGTCTATTGAGATAGTGTTGCATTTGAAGGGTCAAGCAAATCATGTACTCAACTTGGCAAATTGCCAACTCTTCAAAAATTCTTTTTATGTTTAATGAATCTAATTCATTCATTATTTCTACTGGAGTCTACAAAGTTTGTCTTGAACACCTCAATATTTGTCAGCACCAAGAAGGCTGAAGGGTCTTTTTCAGGAAGGAGAGAGGGAAAAATTATAGTGACCCAAGAAAAGATGGATTTGTATGACTGAGATGACTGCAAACCACATGTTCCACTTACTGTGCTATTTCTGGAAGGCATTCCCTTGGCAACTTTTAAATGTTATATTATCATTTCTTGGAGACTTCTCTAGCTGTTCAAATGTGGTGAGAAGATGAGAGAGTTATAACAGGAGAAGGAAGAGTCTTGCTTCTCTGATTGAAAACTGTTTCTCCATTTCCCTTCTTTTTCTTTTTCTTTTTCTTTTTTTTCAATCCTTGAAACTTTCTCCAGTTGACTCGGCCACATGGGTTGGAGTGCTGTTGCACATACTCAGAGGAACACACACTTCTCCATTCAAATGACCGCATCGGGAAGTTACAAGCATAACTTTGACTCAGCGGAGGCTTTTCTATCCACATATTTCACATACATGAGCTGTCAGACCTCGGATGAGGGTCTTTACGCAGCTTCAGGATTTCTTTTCAGCTGCTCCAGACATGACTTCTTGGCAGATAGTTCTAAGGAGGTTGGACCTCAGAGTATGAGAGCTGCCCACTTGTTCAGGCAGATGCCCTATGATGACACATGTCCGTCGCGCGGTGGCTCACGCCTGTAATCCCAGCACTTTGGGAGGCTGAGGCGGGCGGATCCCCTGAGGTCAGAAGTTAGAGACCAGCCTGGCCAACACGGTGAAAACCCGTCTCTACTAAAAACGCACAAATTAGCCGGGTGTGGTGGCACGTGCCTGTAATCCCAGCTACCTGGGACGCTGAGGCGGAAGAATTGCTTGAAACCGGCAGGCGGAGGTTGCAGTGAGCCGAGATCGCACCACTGAACTCCAGCCTGGGTGAAAGAGCGAAACTCCATCTCAAAAAAACAAAAAACAAACAAAAAAAGTGACAGATGTCTACAAGTCAACGCTTAAGGAATGCTCATCAGCTGGAAATCTGGAATATTCTCAGTTTTTAAAGTTTTTTGTTTTTTGTTTTCTAGATTCTGCAGAGGGTGATTTATTCTTCAGCCATGATTATCGGGGCCTGGATCATGCTTTTTACAAGTGACTATACTCGCTACTTTTTTGTTTTGTTTTGTTTGAGACAGGATCTTGCTCTGTCATCCAGGCTGGAGTTCAGTGGTGCTATGATGGCTCACTACAGCCTCAGCCTCCTGGGCTCAAGCGATCCTCCCTCCTCATCTCCCCAAGTAGCTGGGACTACAGGTGCATGCCAACACAACCAGCGAATTTTTCTTTTTTTAGAGAGGGGGTCTTGCTGTGTTGCTCAGGCTGGTCTTGAATTTCTGCACTCAAGTGATCCTCCTGCCTCTGCCTTCCAAAGTGCTGGAATTACAGGTGTGAGCCACTGTGCCCAGCCTAACCACATTGAAGGATGAGTTTAACCATATTTTGAAGTAAAAAGTACATGTATTTAAGAGAACTGAAAGTGACTGTGTGACTGGATTATTGCATTGGCACTTATTAGTTAGAAGCCTTGGTTGAAATCAACAGAAAACCCAACTTACGCTTGACTTAAACAATGAAAAGAATTCATGGTCTCACCTAAAAAGTCCGGAGGTAGTTCAGGCTCTAAAGGCTTGATTAAGGATCTTGTTTCTTTTCCTGTCTCTGTTCTGGCTTCCACTGTATGAACTGCATCCTAGGGCAGTCTTCCTTCACAGTCCCAAAGCAGATGCCAACAGTCCTGGGATCATATGATTCCTTGTTCATGTCAGCAAGAGAGAGAAACTCTCTGCTCTCAGATGTCAGATAAATTCCTGGGCTTTATGCTAATGGGACTGGTGGCTGTATCCAGGAGCATGGGTTACCCTGCAGAGCATAGATCAGCTCATCACTGGAGTTACGGTGGAATTAATCCCATCCAGATTATGCTTGTCTTGCTAAGAGTGGGGTTGAATGGTTATGCAAAGGAAAATTAGGATGTTGTTTTATTTTATTTTTTTTTTTTATTTATTTTTTTTTTTTGAGACGGAGTCTCGCGCTGTGTCACCCAGGCTGGAGTGCAGTGGCGCGATCTCGGCTCACTGCAAGCTCCGCCTCCCAGGTTCACGCCATTCTCCTGCCTCAGCCTCCGAGTAGCTGGGACTACAGGCGCCCGCCACCACGCCTGGCTAGTTTTTTGTATTTTTAGTAGAGACGGGGTTTCACCATGTTAGCCAGGATGGTCTCGATCTCGTGATCCACCCGCCTCGGCCTCCCAAAGTGCTGGGATTACAGGCTTGAGCCACCGCGCCCGGCCAGGATGTTGTTTTAGAAAGAGTAAATGGACGCAAGGAGGCAAAAAATACCAACACTATCTATTGAGTGTACTGGTAGAAAAACTGTGAGGTCCCTGGAAAGGTGGGCTGAGGAGTGAGAGTGGATTTTAAAGAGTCTGAACTTGAAATCTTTGAAAGACTTTAGTCAGCAATTATCACTCAACATCCACAGAAAGCTCTCCAGGGATATTTAATATCCAATAATCTTTTTACAAATAAAGCTTTTTGTGTGTGTGGTTGTACAAGTTAGATGTCTGGATAGTGAGTAGATGAATGCCTGTTATTTTAGGCATTGCACTTTTGTTATGTTTGGAATATTTCACAATTAAAAAGTGAAAGCAATGCACAGCCTTGACAGACGTTACCACTGTTCACCAGTGTATCATTTTTCTCCTTCCTGGGTGCAGGAAGACTGCAGGAAGACTGCATTTCTTAGCTTGCCTTTCAGTTAGGCCGTATGACTTGGCTGTGGACAAAAATGACATATGTCTCTTCCGGGCCAAGGCAGCAAAAATTCCCATGCAAACTTTCAGTTCTCTCTTCTCCTTCAGAGTGATAGTGGAGGCCAGATATTAAGATGGTGGAGGTGTAAGAACAAAGCAGCCTGGATCACTGAGTCACTGCATGAATGTCAGCTGCTTTGGAGAACCAGCAGATGTTCTGGTTATTGATTTCTGTGTGTTCAACCCCCCCAAAATGTAGTAGTTTCAAGCAACAATTTACTATTATCTCTTATGATTCTGTGTCAGCGGACTGGGCTAAGCTGGGCGGTTCTTGCTTGGGTCTTTCATCTGATTGCAGTCAGGTGTTAACTGGAGCTGCAGTCCCCCTAACAACTCATCGGAGCTGGATCTCCAAAATGGCTCACTCATCTGGCTGGAATTAATGCTGGCTATTGACTGGGTACAAGGAAGCTGTCAATTGGAGCACCTATGTGGCTTTAGAGTTTCACTGCATGGGTTCTGGGTTCCTACCAGATGCATCCCAAGAGTGAGTATTCCAAGAGACCTAGATGGGATTCAAAAAGCTTCTTACAAGCTACCCCTGG
The DNA here is from genome assembly GCF_003255815.1 of Theropithecus gelada. Lineage (NCBI taxonomy): Eukaryota > Metazoa > Chordata > Mammalia > Primates > Cercopithecidae > Theropithecus > Theropithecus gelada. The sequence goes on from NC_037676.1 coordinate 97,465,075, forward strand.
ATGTCCTGGAACATCACTGCTGCCATGTTCTGTTGGTCAAGGCAAGTCACTAAGGCCAGTTCAGGTTCAAAGGGAGGGGAATTAGACTCTTACCATTAGTGCAGTGAGTAGCATATGCCACAGAGCAGGAAAGTATTAATAATGGTTATCTTTTATTATCTACTACACCTGACTTACAGCTGACTTTGGGTGAGAGATAAATTTTATGTGTTAAGCCATTGAGATGTCCAGCAATTTTTGCTGCCTCACCATCAGCCTAGCCTAAGCTGATTAATAAAATGGGAATTGTAGACAATATAGAAAAGACTAAAAAAAAAAAAAGAAAAAGAAAAAGACTATGGTTACCCTTTTATGTAATTTCTCCTGTTCTTTTTTTTTTTTTTTTGAGATAGAGTCTCTGTCTGTCGCCTGTTCAGAGTGCAGTAGCACAATCTCGGCTCACTGCAACCTCTGCCTCCCAGATTCAAGTGATTCTTCTGACTCAGCCTTTCAAGGAGCTGTCCTGTTCTTTTTTATACATATTTTTAATATATTGTTATCATGCTATATAGATAGGTTTGTAGTTTTTATCACTTAGCATTATAAATGTATCCCTTTTCTATCAAGAAGTCTTAGTAAAGACTTTGAATTATTGAATAATATTTCATTGTGACAAAGTATTAAACTGCTCTCAAACAGACGTTTAGTGTTTCCCACTTATTAATGGTATTAGAATACTGCAATAAACGTCTTTGAGCATAAAGCACCATTTCTTATAATAGTTTCTTAGTTTGGGCTCCTATAACAAAATACCATGAACTGGGTGGCTTATCAACAACAGAAATATATTTTTACACTTCTGGAAGTTGGAAGTCTCAAATCAGGGTGCCAGCATAGTTGGGTTATGGTGAGAGTTGTACACTACCTGCCTCTTGTATCCTCCCATCGTGGAAAGAGGCTGAGAGAATTCTCTGGGGTCCTTTTATTAAGGGCGCTAGTCCCATTTATGAGGACTCCATTCTCATGACCTCATTAACTCTCAAAGGCTCAAACTCCTAATTCTATCACTTTGGGGGTTAGGATTCTAACATGAATTTGGGGGTGACACAAACATTCAGTTCATAACAGACAGATTATATTCGTTCATCTTTGTATGTTTGATTTTGAAAGATTTTATTCTTAAAATTTTCTTGCAAGCACCCTTAACTCTACTCTCATTCCCCATCTCTTTGTAGACAATGGTCAAATTTGTATTTTCAGTCCTGATCTCTCTCCTTGCTCTAGACTTGATATTGCTATGTGAGATCACTAATAGATGTTTCAAACTAAGTATGTCAAATGATTCTTGATTCCTGTGACATCATGCTGCCTATCATCTTTATTTCCTTTATTGTACTCACCACTGTCTGTGTTTTTTCTCCTTGCTAGAATGTGAGCTCCATGAAGACAGGGACTCCGTCTGTTTCTTCTACCAGGCCATCCCCAACTCTAGGGACAATACTTAGTTCATAGCAGGCAATAGATATTTGTAAATAAATGAAGGAATTGATATATAAATAAACAAGATGAATTCACTCTATATTTTCTTTCCACTCCAACCTTATCCCCCAGTGGAAGATTTCCATGATAATTTTGGTCTTCAAATCCATGACGAACATATTTTTATTTCTCTTTATATCTACAGTACTCCATTTCTGGGAAAGCTGAATGTGTGTCAGGACTCTTCTTGTAGGAAAGCAGATATGCTGGAGATGATACGGGAGAGAAACAACAGGAGAAAAGTTCAGTAAACGGAGAAAGTGTTGCATAGTGGGAAGAGGTCATTCATAACTTTGCATCGCTATCAGAAAGCTATTTAATTTAGTGTTTTCCAGATCAAAATTTCCTTTCTAACACTTAGGAATTTTGGCCCTCGTTTTAGAAACAGATCTTTGCACCAAGTCCTATGGTCTCTGGCTATGAGCCTCTCTGCCTCTTGCCTCTGTTCCCTGTTTTTTGGCTTCCTTGCCCTTAGTTTCATTTCCAAATTTTGGTTTCCTTTCCTAAAAGATGACTTGCCTTATGTATGAGTCATAATGCAATGGCGATTGTATGTGCTGAGGCCCAATTGAGGTAGAATGGGGAAACTGCTCTGCAAGGAGCACAGACCCTTCTCTGGGGCACTCTTGGTCCAGCCACCTTCCTCTCTATCCAGCCATGCCTGTCTGTCTTGGTGCCCACCAGGCCTGGTGGCTGAACTTGAGCTAAGGAGTGGAGAAACATGTGGGTGAATCTGGGTAGAAGTCAGGGCTGGAGATGAGTGTAGGAGATAGCTTCATACAGTCAAAGGGAGACCAGGTGAGGAGTGGGACTGGGTGGCTGCAACTGAATGACAGTGTGTTCACATGGTATTTGTCCTGTTTGTGAACAGCCCTTTTGTGTTCTCAATTGCAGGAATATAAAGTCATTGAAGAGGCACAAAGATGGTGGAAAGACCTTTGCAAGAATTGGCCAGGGACCTGTGAATCAGACGTGTCAAGGATTAGTATACCACTTCCTGCCTTTCCACATGAGTGGTAAAAATTTATATTTTCTTAGTAATTTCAAGAGCAGCAACATTTGCTACTACAACTATTGCCAACACATCCTCTGTTTATTGAGCACCTATTTGCTAGGTGCCGTGCTGTGTGTTTTACTTAATATTATCACTAATCTTTATAATCCTAGGGGATAGGGATTGTTTTCCTCATTTTATAAATTTTACAAATAAAGATATTGAGGTACAGGCCGGGCATGGTGGCTCACGCCTGTAATCCCAGCACTTTGGGAGGCCGAAAAAAAAAAAAGAAAGAAAGAAAGAAAGAAATTGAGGTGCAGAGCAATTAAGCCACTTACACAGAGTTAGCCAACTAAAAACTTACAGAATCAGAATAATAATTCATTTTGAATTATTATTATTATTTTTGAGATGGAGTCTAGCTCTGTCACCAGGCTGGAGTGCAGTGGCGCGATCTCGGCTTACTGCAACCTCCACCTCCTGGGTTCAAGTGATTCTCCTGCCTCAGCCTCCTGAGTAGCTGGGATTACAGGCATGTGCCACCACGCACATGTTTCACCATGTTGGCCAGGACGGTCTTGATCTCCTGACCTCATGATTTGCCCACCCCAGCCTCCCAAAGTACTGGGATTACAGGCATGAGCCACCGCACCCAGCCCGGCTTGCTTTTTAAATAGATTCACTTGGCAACGTTTGAATTTAAGGTTTCTGTTGAATTTTGTTTAATCTTGCACCAATTTTTAAAAACCTAATACAGTGTTCTAACTTTGCAGATTTTATGCTTATTTTGAGCTAGTTTCATAGGACATAAGCTTGTTAAATAACTGCTTGTTGAGGTTAATGTTTTGTCATTTATAGGATTTAATGTTGAGGAATACAGCATTTGCTGTATATTTTTCCTCTAATGGCAGGGGAGGTAATGTTCCAATAATTTAGAAATTTTCTATGTAAGAAAGCAGCTGGTATGGTGTGGCTGTGTTCCCACCCAAATCTCAACTTGAATTATATCTCCCAGGATTCCCATGTGTTGTGGGAGGGACCCAGGGGGAGGTAACTGAATCACGGGGGCCGGTCTTTCCTGTGGTATTCTCTTGATAGTCAATAAGTCTCATAAGATCTGATGGGTTTATCAGGGGTTTTCGCTTTTGCTTCCTTCTCATTTTCTCTTGCCGTTGCCATAGAAGAAGTGCCTTTTGCCTCCCACTGTGATTCTGAGGCCTCCCCAGCCATGTGGAACTGTGAGTCCAATGAAACCTCTTTTTCTTCCCAGTCTCGGGTGTGTCTTTATCAGCAGTATGAAAACGGACTAATACACTAAATTGGTACCAGTAGAGTGGAGCATTGCTGAAAAGATACCGGAAAATGTGCAAACGACTTTGGAAGTGGGTAACAGACAGAGGGTTGGAACAGTTTGGAGGGCTCAGAAGACAACAGGAAAATGTGGGAAAGTTTGGAACTGCCTAGAAACTTGTTGAATGGCTTTGCCCAAAATGCTGATAATGATACGAACAGTAAGGTCCAGGCTGAGGTGGCCTCAGATGGAGATGACAAACTTGCTGGGAACTGGAGCAAAGGTGACTCTTATGTTTTAGCAAAGAGACTGGTGGCATTTTGCCCCTGCCCTAGAGATTTGTGGAACTTTGAACTTGAGAGGGATGATTTAGCGTGTCTGGTGGAAGAAATTTCTAAGTAGCAAAGCACACAAGGGGTGACTTCGATACTATAAAAGGCATTCAGTTTTATACAGGAAACAGAGCATAAAAGTTCAGAAAATTTGCAGCCTGATGCTGCTGTAGAAAAGAAAAACCCAGTTTTTGAGGAAAAATTCAAGCTGGCTGCAGAAATTTGCATAAGTAGCAAGGAGCCTAATGTTGATCCCCAAGACCATAGGGAAAATATCTCCAGGCCATGTCAGAGACCTTCACAGCAGCCCCTCCCATCACAGGCCCAGAGGCCAAGGAGGAAAATGTGGTTTCATGGGCCAGGCCCAGGGTCCCCATGCTGTGTGCAGCCTAGGGACTTGGTGCCCTGTGTTTCAGCCGCTCCAGCCATGACTGAAAGGGGCCAATGTAGAGCTTGGGCTGTGGCTTCAGAGGGTGGAAGCCCCTAGCTGTGGCAGCTTCTATGTGGTGTTGAGTCTGTGGGTGCACAGAAGTCAAGAATTGAGATTTGGGAACCTCCACCTAGATTTCAGAGGAGTATGGAAATGCTTGGATGCCCAGGCAGAAGTTTGCTGCAGGGGAGGGGCCCTCAAGGAGAACCTCTGCTAGGGCAGTGCAGAAGGGAAATGTGGGATTGGAGCCCCGACACAGAGTCCCCACTGGGGCACTGCCTAGTGGAGCTCTGAGAAGAGGGCCACCATTCTGCAGACCCCAGGATGGTAGATCCACTGGCAGCTTGCACCATGCACCTGGAAAAGCCACAGACACTCAATGCCAGCACCTGAAAGCAGCCAGGAGGGAAGCTTACCCTGCAAAGCCACAGGGGTGGAGCTGCCAAAGACTATGGGAACCCACCTTTTGCATCAGCATGACCTGAATGTGAGACCTGGAGTCAAAGGAGATCATTCTGAAGCTTTAAACTGCCCTGCTGGGTTTTAGACTTGCATGGGCTTTGTAATCCCTTTGTTTTGGCCAATTTCTCCCATTTGGAACAGATTTACCCAACGTTGTACCCCCATTGTATCTAGGAAGTAACTGGCTTGCTTTTGATTTTGCAGGCTCATAGGTGGAAGGCACTTGCCTTGTCTCAGATGAGACTTTGGACTGAGGACTTTTGAGTTAAGGCTGAAATGAGTTAAGACTTTGAGGGACTGTTGGGAAGGCATGATTGGTTTTGAAATGTGAGGACATGAGATTTAGAGGTTCCAGGGGCAGAATGATATGGTTTGGCTTTGTCTCCACCCAAATATCATCTTGAATTGTACTCCCAGAATTCCCATGTATTGTGGGAGAAACCCGGTGGGAGATAGTTTGAATCCTGGGGGTGGTTCCTCCATACTGTTTTTGTGGTAGTGAATAAGTCTAATGCGATCTGATGGTTTTATCAGAGGTTTACGCTTTTGCATTTTCCTCATTTTCTCTTACTGCTGCCATGTAAGAAGTGCCTTTTGCCTCCCTCCATGATTCTGAGGCCTCCCCAGCTATGTGGAACTTTAAGTCCAATTAAACCTCTTTTTCTTCCCAGTCTTGGGTATGTCTTTATCAGCAATGTGAAAATGGACTAATAAAGCAACCATTGTGTATTTTTGTGTATGAGTATTTGAATTGGATCCAAAACGTACCCATGATTGTGCCTTGTGTTTTTCTAAAAAATAGAACAATACATACTTATTACAGAAGATTGGCTAGATACAAAGAAGAAAAAAGGAAAAGAAGCATGCTAGTCAAAGAAAAAACAGTAATAGAGCGGTGTGTTTTATATGGATTTTTTATACTCAAGTTTACATATTTTACATGTAATTTACTAATTTACTTAGAATGTATTTTATTGTAGGGTGTTAAGCCTTGTGTTTCTGATAGAACAGAGGTGATTATAAACCTAGTTCCTTAGTTTCCGATATGACAAGTAAATGATGTCCCTGTTAGATATAAACTTAGTTTGCAGTAAGGCAAATGCTCAATTTATATTGATTGTTGGGAAAATTCACAGGATGCAATGTATACTAGATTTATATGTTAAAATTCCCAAGATCAAGATCAAATTTCTGCCAAGAAAATTTAATTTTTAAAAATATTGATAAGTATCTCAACATCCCTTTTTGATTCTAAGGTGAGATAGCTTGACAGATGGTTAAAAGAGCAGTTGCCTAAGGAAAATGATTTACAATAAATCTTTCAAGAGATGAATTTAATTGCCTGGCAAAAAATTTCTCAAATAACTCTCCCAGTTTAAATTTCAACCTCTCCAAGAGACATGCGCATTTTTTTTTGAATGGATTTTATTTTTGGAGCAGTTTTATGTTCACAGTAATATTGAGCAGAAAGTTCAGAATTCCCATTATATCCCCTGACCCCTAACACACACAGCCTCCTCTACTATCAACATCCTGCACCAGAGTGATACAGTTGTTATTCATACAATCTATGAATCTACACTGACAAGTCAATATTACCTAAAGTCCATAGTTTATGTTAGGGTTCACTCTTAGTGGTGTACATTCTATGGGTTTGGACAAATGTCTGATGGTATGTGTTTACCATTACAGTATCATATGGAGTTGTTTTATTAAAAATCCTCTGTGCGGCTGGGCACGGTGGCTCATGCCTGTAATCCCAACACTCTGGGAGGCCGAGGTGGGCTGATCACGTGAGATCAAGAGTTTGAGATCAGCCTGACCAACATGGAGAAACCCCATTTCTACTAAAAACACAAAATTGGCTGGGCGTGGTGGGGCATGCCTGTAATCCCAGCTACTTGGGAGGCTGAGGCCAGAGAATCGCTTGAACCCAGGAGGTGGAGGTTGCAGTGAGCCAAGCTTATGCCATTGCACTCCAGCCTGGGCAACAAGAGCAGAACTCTGTCTCAAAAAAAAACAAAAACAAAAAAAATCCTCTGTGCTCTGCCTATTCACCTCTCCCTTCCCCCAACACCTGGCAACCACTGATCTTTTCACTGTCTTGCTCTCTCTCTCTCTATATATATATAGGGATATATATGCTCTATATATATGCTTTATATATAGGGGTATATATATGCTATATATAGAGGTGTACATATATGCTATATATGGGGTGCTATATATTATATATGTATAGCATACATATATCCCTATATATATTTTATATATATAGCAAGACGGTGAAAAGATCAGTGGTTGCGATCTTTTTTTTGCTATTTTATATATCTATATTAGATATGTAATATATATATTTTTAGATATCTATATCTATGTATCTAAATTGTATATATCTAATAATAATTAGATATATACGGCCGGGCGCGGTGGCTCACGCCTGTAATCCCTGCACTTTGGGAGGCCGAGGCGGGCGGATCACGAGGTCAGGAGATCGAGACCATCCTGGCTAACACGGTGAAACCCCGTCTCTACTAAAATACAAAAAACTAGCCGGGCGAGGTGGCGGGCGCCTGTAGTCCCAGCTACTCGGGAGGCTGAGGCAGGAGAATGGCGCGAACCCGGGAGGCGGAGCTTGCAGTGAGCCGAGATGGTGCCACTGCACTCCAGAGTGAAGACTCCGCCTCAAAAAAAAAAAAAAAAAATTAGATATATACATCTATACATCTAATTATATATAATTATATATCTAATAATTATAAATATCTAATAGTATATATATCTAATATAGATATCTAATATAGATATCTATATTAGAGACAAGGTCTTGCAATATGTATATATTTTAGAGACAGAATCTCTTACGTTGCTCAGGCTGAACTTGAACTCCCGGGCTCAAGAGATCCTTCACCCCAGCCTTCTGAGTAGCTGGGATCACAGGTACAAGCCACCATGCCTGGCTCCGCAATATATTTAAAGGAAATTTCTATGTCATTTAACTGGGAAACTTTTCTAAATGGTTTTCTAAGAGCTGACTGTAAGGGTCTTTGATAAGATGGCACAGAACTGGCTGGGCACTGTGACTCACACCTGTAATCCCAGCACTTTGGGAGGCCGAGGCAGGCAGATCACTTAAGTCAGGAGTTTGAGACCAGCCTGGCCAACATGGTGAAACCCTGTCTCTACTAAAAATACAAAAAATAAATTAGCTGGGCATTGTGGAGAGCACCTATAATCCCAGCTACTTGGGAGACTTGAACCTGGAAGGTGGAAGTTGCAGTGAGCCAATATCTGCCACTGCACTCCAGCCTAGGCAAAGAGCGAGACTGTCTCAAAAAAAAAAAAGGCACAGAACTGTATTTCCAAGCCCAGGGTCTTCTTGCTTCAAAGCAAAAAGTATGTGATGCTGCAATTTGGGGATGAGGTTATATGTCGAATTATTCTCTTTACATAATGAATTTTAGAAGGAATATAATATCTATCCCACTTCTTGCAGTCCAGGATTTGCAGCAAATGTGGTTGTGCCAAACTGGTTTGCAGGTCACAGTGGGCAGCAAAGTCACAAATGTCGCATATTGAAATGCTCAGAAAGATGCTGTGAGTACGATGGGTTATTTTCCCATAGCCAGGGAATATCTTGTCTTCTGTAAGAACAGTAAATTCGCTTTCTGTTCTCTGGGGAATTAGAAAAAAGTGTACAACGTATTGCTGTTTAATCATATAGCAGTCAGTTTAGGTCCATTTTGAGACTGAATATTTACGACAACTATCTTAGTTTGTCTTGCATTATTCAGAGTAGTTTATTTAGTGCTTTATATATATTTTAACTTTTCTGGGAAATAGTTTCAAACTTACAGACAGGTTGCAAAAGTAGAGATAGTATAAGGAACATTCATATACCCTTTACCCAGATTTACCCACTAACATTTTACTCCATTTGCTTTATCTTTATGTATGTGAGTTTTCTCCTTTATATGTAATATTTAAATTATGTTATATATAACATTTATACACACATCATTTACCCCTAAATACACTAGTGCATACATCCTAAGAATAGGTATATTCTCTTATATAACCAGAACAGTAAATTTAACTTTGACACAACACTTTTTTTTTTTTTTTTTTTGAGACGGAGTCTCACTCTGCCGCCCAGGCTGGAGTGCAATGGCCGGATCTCGGCTCACTGCAAGCTCCGCCTCCCGGGTTCACGCCATTCTCCTGCCTCAGCCTCCCGAGTAGCTGGGACTACAGGCGCCCGCCACCGCACCCGGCTAGTTTTTTGTATTTTTTAGTAGAGACGGGGTTTCACCGTGTTAGCCAGGATGGTTTCGATCTCCTGACCTCGTGATCCGCCCGTCTCGGCCTCCCAAAGTGCTGGGATTACAGGCTTGAGCCACCGCGCCCGGCCGACACAACACTTTTATCTAATTTTCCATTCATGTTTAATTTTGTCAGTTGACCCGATATCATCGTTTATAGCACCCTCCTCTTATAGTACAGGGTCCAGTCTAGGGGCAGGTATTGCTTTTTTTTTTTTTTTTTTTTTAAAAAAATAAACCCCCTCCCCTTTAAAAAATAGAATATTCAGTTTTTTGCTTTTTTTTTTTTTTTTTTTTTTTTTTTTTTTTTTTTGAGACAGGGTCTCACACTGTCACCCAGGCTGGAGTACAGTGGCATGATCGTGGCTCACTGCAGCCCTGACCTCCTGGGCTCAAGCAATTCTCCCACCTCAGCCTCCCGAGTAGCTGGAAACACAGGTGTATGCCATCACACCCAGCTAATTTTTGTATTTGTTGTGGACACCGGGTTTTGCCATGTTGCCTAGGCTGGTCTCGAACTCCTGAGCTCAAACAGTCTTCCCACCTTGGCCTCCCAAAATGGTAGGATTATAAGCGTGAGCCAGCATGCCCACCTTTTTGTGTTTTTTTGTATCTAATATTTTTCCAGGAGTTCAGGAAAATAGCCCCTTAGGATTTGAGCTGCATGTTCAATGTATACGAGTATCTTAGTCCATTTGGACTGCTACAACAAAATGTCTTAGACTGGGTAATTTATAAACAATGGAAATGTATTGCTCACAGTTCTGGAGACTGGGAAATCCAAGATTAATGACCCAGAAGAATTGGTGTCTGCTGAGGGCCTGTTCCTTACAGATGGCACATTTCTCACTGTGTTCTCACATGGTGGAAGGGCACACAGGCTTTCTCAGGCCTTTTCTTTAAGGGCACTAATCCCATTCACTAGAGCTCTATCTTTATGAACTAACCACATCCCAAAGGCCCACCTCTTAAAACCAGTCCGTTGGGGATTATATTTCAGCACATGAATTTTAGAGGGACACAAACATTCAGAACATAGCAACTGGAGAATGACGGGTTCTGCTTTTCTTCTGCCTTTCAATTCTTATATATGTGTCTCCACTGGCACAATTTAACCTGGAAACATTTAGGGTAAGTTCTGTGGAAAATAGAGTGCTAGCCTGTCTCCCTATAGGTGCAGAGGAGAATGTAGAAGTGGGTGGCAATCATGCCAAGTTGATCACTGACAAGCTGGCACACGCTCCTGTTGGGACCTATGGGTAGAAGGGAGAGGACAATGAGGTCCCTGGCCTCATGCAGATTTCAGACTCCAGGGAGACCTATAAGTTTTGGGAGGGAAACAAGCAAAGCGCTGTGACTGAGAGTAACTGAGGCACTCTCTCGGACATAGTGTCCAGGAAAGGCCTCTCAGAGTCCTGAAACATGACAAGGAGCCACAGCTATGTGAAGGGCAGAGACTGTGGGGTTGTGTCTATCCAGGTAGAGAGGTGTCCAGGGCAGTGAACCCCACAGCAGAAAAGAGCTTGATTTATTTTAGGAAATGACGGAAGGTCAATGTGAATGGCAGTTGATGGAGTGTAGCATCATTTTAAGTTGGAGGGGATGGCAGGGGCTGGATTGTGCTGGGCCTTGTAGGACCTGGTGATGAGCTGGCATTTTGTACTAAGTGAAAGAGAAATTCTCTTATTCTATGTGGCATGTTTGGGCAAATTAGATGTCCATCTTGTTGGAAAATTGTTGTAAGATAATTTTGTTAGAATGAATCACTTCACTAAAATCTGCCAGAAAATATTCATAATAAATATTAAATTTCCAGTGCCTCCAATGTGAACGCACTCTTCCATAGGGTTGTTCTACTACAACTGTACAATTCTATAGGGCAGCCTTGGTGGGGAGCCATGGAAATGTTTCTTCAGGGAGTGACACAATCCTGTGTGGCTCCTGTGTGGAGGGGCCAGGAGGAGAGGAGAATAGATGAGATGAAGTGTTTTGAAGGTAGATCCTACAATATTTTGGAGATAAAGAGATTGATGACAGGATGGTGACTCATCAGGTTTGTGGATGGCAGTGCCGTTTTACTGAGATGGGCAAAACTGGGAAAAGACCAGCCTTTAAAGGTGGAGGGGACAAAGAAATCAAGGAGTAATTAAAATCCAGGTATTTGCCATCCTATCTCTTCTTGAATGTTCTGTTTTCAATTAAAAGTTAATCAAACTATTCACTTTTACAAAATACACATTAGATTCAAGAACAATAACGTGATCTTTTTTGCCTTTCAGGATTAAAAATCAGGTTAGTCAGTCTTGGCGGTGCATGCCTGTAATCCCAGCTGCTGAAGAGGCTGAGAGGGAGGATCCCTTGAGCCCAGAAGTTTGAATCCAGCGTGGGCAGCAAAGCAAGACCCAATCTTTTATTCTCAAATGTAAAAAATTAAAAAAAGAAATTGGGGAAATATAAACTCAAGTTTTACTAATCTTTTCAAGTTCCTCTATGTTTTAGCAGTATGTCATACACTTTACACATTATCTTATTTCCTCCATTCAGCAGTTTATGAGGAAGTTCCTTTTTTTTTTCTAAGAGAAAGGGTGTCCTTCCATCATTCAGGCTGGAGTGCAGTGGCTGGATCATTGTTCACTGCACTGCACTGCAGCCTTGACCTTCTGGGCTCAAGGAATCTTTCCATGTCAGCCTCCTGAGGAGATGGGACTCCAAGTGCCCAGCTAATTAAAAAATTGTTTTGTAGAGACACAGTCTCACTATGTTGCCCAGGCTGGTCTTGAACTCCTGGCTTCAAGCAATCCTCCTGCCTCAACCTCCCAAAGTGCTGGGATTACAGGCTGGGTGTGGTGGCTTACACCTGTAATCCCAACACTTTGGGAGGCCAAGGCAGGTGGATCACTTGTGGTCAGGAGTTTGAGACCAGCCTGGCCAACATGGTGAAAACTCATCTCTACTAAAAAGAAAACACAAAACATATCCAGGCATGGTGGCACATGCCTGTAATCCCAGCTGCTTGGGAGGCTGAGGCAGGAGAATCACTTGAACCTGGGAGGTGGAGGTTGCAGTGAGCCAAGATCACGCCACTGTATTCCAGTCTGGGCAACAGAGTGAGACTCAAAATAAAAAAAAAAAAAAAAAAAAGAAAAGAAAAAAACTGGGTGGGTGAGAGGGTGGGGCTGGGCGTGAGCCACGTGCCTGGCCAGTAATTCCTATTTTTATCTTCATTTTACAGTTGAGATGTGAGGCTCAAAGAGCTGTCTTAACACTTGACTTGAACAGGGTACCACAGTTACAGGGTCGAGTAGGAGTGACTCTCACTCCCTTTCAGTGACTTTGAGTTCCCTGCTTTGTTCCAACTTGGTCAGTGCTATCCAATAGAACTTTCTGCAGTGATGGAAATATTTCATATGTGCATTGTCCAATAGTCACGTGGCTATTAAGCACTTGAAATGTGGTCAGTGTGACTGAGAAACTAAATTTTTAACAAATAAATTTACATTTAATTAAGACATGTGGCTAGTGGCTACTGTGTTTGTTAGCGTAGATCTAAATCAATGGTCTCCAAATTGGGGTGCATACAGCCCAGAGAGGGCACAGACTATGAACAGTACAGAAAGAAAACATACATATATATATAATATATATTTAAAATCATTATTTCTGATTTTTTTTGTGTTTATGTTGTTTTTTAATGTACCTAACATACTAGATACATTATAATAGGTGTATGTGTGTATATAAATACACCCTACATATATTATACATATAATTCTGTGTGTATGTGTGACTGGGTCTTGCTATGCTGCCCAAGCTGGATTCAAACTCCTGGCCTCAAGTGATCCTCCAGCCTCAGCCTCCTGAGTAGCTGGGTATATTACATATGTAACAATTAAAAAAATTTTTTTTTTTTTTTATTTTTTGAGATGGAGTCTCGCTCTGTCGCCCAGGCTGGAGTGCAGTGGTGTGATCTAGGATCACTGCAAGCTCCGCCTCCCAGGTTTACTTACGCTGTTCTCCTGCCTCAGCCTCCCAATTAGCTGGTACTACAGGTGCCCACCACCACGCCCGGCTAATTTTGTGTATTTTTAGTAGAGATGGGGTTTCACCGTATTTGCCAGGATGGTCTCTATCTCCTGACCTTGTGATCTGCTCGCCTCGGCCTCCCAAAATGCTGGGATTACAGGCGTGAGCCACCGCGTCTGGCCATATGTAAGAATTTTTATTTCACACTTATGTAACACTATATAAGTGTGTATATTATATATGTAATAATTTTATTTCACACTTGTAAAGCACTGTGTGCCAGGTATATGATTTACATATATTAATTCATTTAATCTGCATAATGACTCTGTGATATATACTTTTATTATCTCCATTTTACAAGTGAAAAAAACCAAAGTCATACTTGGATGTGCCAAGGTTGTTAGAGGCAAAGCCAATGTTTGATTACAGTCATTCTGGCTTCTATCTATGCACTTTATTTGAGCTAAATAAGTACATGAGAAGTGAGGAGGGCAAACATTTTTACTAATGAGAGTGAGTGACCAAAAATATTTGATAACTAATGCTCTAGGCTTGACCTTAGACAACCAGACATAGCAATTCCTACTTTCCAAATTTAAAAGGACTCTAGGCATTATTTAGTCCTGCCTTTTCCCCACTGATAGATATTCTGTGCATGTAGAGGTGAATGAGGTAGAGTGATGTACAGACAAGCGACTGGCCCTGGCGACTTCCGTACTCATCTAGAGACAACTCTAACACACGAAAGATCGTGTGTGTGTGATCATACAACTTTCCCCATTTAAAAAAAGTTCATCTTTGCCAATTTTGTTCTAATTATTAATTAAAGAAAAAAAAAGACTTGTTTCAGAGACAAACTCTATTGAAATAGAGGAGGATGGGGGGCAGCAAGCCTGGAGGAGGAGGATCCCAGGTGGAACAGCAGGGCGGAACCCAAGTCTGCTCTCTTCCCTAGGTGCTCATCCACGTGCAGCTTGGCTGGTAGTGACTCTAATTCAACAGCAATCAAACGCAGGTTAAAACAACTTACTGAAATAATAGATGAATAAGAAATATAAAATTTACCAAAACTCAATTTTCTCCTACACACCACACACACTTTGTTTAAAATAAGTATGCTGTTCTCCCCACCTCGCCCCCATCCCTGGTCTACCCTAAGCAACTTCTTTACCTCTCCACGCACCCACCAGAGCAATTAGCTATCAGATTAATTAGGGCACATTTAACCTTATATACTATGCTATAATTACAGTTTCTAGGTATGTGAAGTAGGCTGATGGGGTTTTGTGTCGTCAAAGTTTTGGAAAGACCAGAATTCTAAAGTATGCATTTAAAAGAAAGGGCTGGCTGGAGCACGTGGGGTATGTGTGTGTCGCCGCAGTTCCCTAGGTTTCAAGAGGAGGGACTTTAGGTAAAGCAAAGGGAAAGTGTGACGGGAAGGATTGCTGTGCTAAATGGGAGCAGCAAATGCCAGTACCGACGCCTTTGGGCATCTAAATCCAAAGCCTGCCTTTCTCGTTCTTCAGTTCCCTGGGGAGGCCTGCTGTGGGTGGGGAGGTGTCTTCCTTCTATTCTTCCAGTCTCCCTAAGAACTTGGTAGACAGTTGAGCAATACTTTCTAAGGGCTGGTCGGAGTCAGGAAAGTCAGGTAAGACGCCCCACGTGCACCTCAACGCGTCGCGGGAGCGCGTCCAGACATCACACATGCACAAGCTCCGCCCGCGGCAGGCCTGGGTGGGTGTGGCCTCCGCCAAAGGCCCCGCCCCTAGAGCGCGTCGCGAGGGGCGCGAGGGGCGGGGCGAGGGAACTGGCAAGAAAGGGCGGGGAGCGAGCGGTGTGGGTGTGCTCGTGACCGCGCGCTCGCGCCCGGAGTGTGGGCGGGGGCGCGCCCGTGCGCGCGCAGGGGAGAGGCCAGCCCAGGCAGCCGTTGTCGGGTTCGACTGGAGGGGCGGGGGAGTCACCTGCGAGCGGCTGCGCTGGCGTCCCGCCCGCCCACCGCGTCTGGATCGCGCCGGCTGAGCGGGGCTGCGGACCGTACACACCCTGGGAGGCCCGGGCGGGGAACGGGCAGAGTCCGCGCCCTGCGTCCGCGACCAGGAGGATCGGACCTTCGCCTTCGCTGCCGCCGCCGCCCGCGGCCGTCGGGGTAGGTGAAGCCCGAGTGGGTGGTCCGCCGGCTCCTGGCTGGCCGGGAGAGGAGACGTGAAACTTTCCGGGCGCTTCCTCCCGCGGTCCCGGAGCCGTCGCGGCGCTGGGAGGTGTCGTCGTCGCGGGCGGTGGCGGCCGACGCCATGTTGGGGTCTGTGAGAAACGGGGCGCTCCCAGCCGCTCCCCTCTGTCCGGGGCCGGCCCGCAGGCCAGTCGCCGCCGCCGTCCCGCCAGCCCGGGAGCAACCCGCGCCCGCCCGCAGGACGCCGCCGCCGCCGCCGCGGGAAACGGGGGCCGCCGGGGAGGGTCCGGTCCACGGGTCTGCGGGGCGGGGGCCGGCGGACGCGGGAAGAAGCCCCGAGGCCGGGCGAGAAGTTTTGGCGCCTGGGGACGGGGGTCCCGGACACGGCCGGGGGCGTCTCAGGGTCGCAACAAATTTCTGTCCGAAAAGTTTGCAGGGTCTGCATGTTGGGGACATTGTGACCTGAACTACATATTTGTATGTCAATTGGGAGAAAAAAATGGCCCCGCAGAACTTGCTCTGATAGAAGCGATGGTTTATTTGGAGCCTTTTAAAGTTTTATGATCCTTTGCCGAATTTATTTTTCTTTTTAAAAACGTGATTGAAGGCCGAGAGCGCGCTGCTGGTGTTGCTTGAATAGCCTTGTGTGCTCTCCGTACATTCCAGCAATAACTTGAGTGTGCGGTGGAAGTGGGTATGAAGGTTACAGACACCTAAACCCTCCTCGGTAATTCATAGACTCACAAAACACGTTGTTGATAAATGCCTTCTTTGTCGTGTTGTGTAGTACGTTGCTGAAGAGACTCATTAAAGAAAAATTTAGACACTAACTTTGAGAGTCTTAAAGGCATGTGTTCTTTTAAGAATAAGGAGAAGTGATCCTGACAGTTTGAAGTTTTTTCCCCCTCCCTTTAGTTTCTTAAGGGTGAATGCCTACCGTGTTTTGAGCATTTACCTTTTTTTAATACTCTGGTAGCTCGTGGGGTCTTCACGTTAATTCAGTGTTAACGAAGGCTTCATTATAATCTCTTTGGGTCCCGACCGCACGGGGGGTGAATGGTATTAAGCTATTTATTTGGAAAGCACACGTAATTGGCCTCTAAATAAAAGTAGTGTAGTGACTAAGCATCAAAAGAAAAGATTCAGCTTCAGTAACTGAATCTAAATGATTTTTAAATGAAGACATCTTGCTTTAAAATTCTGTTAAATGAACTGAAAAGCCTCTTAAATACAGTAAGCCCTAAAACCCCAAGTTTTTGGAGAATTTTACTTTTTAGATCTAAAAATACAGCTTCTGCTCATATTTGATTGTCAATTTCTTTTTCCTTTTTTCTTCCTTCCTTTTCCTTTTCCTAGACAGGGTCTCTCTCTCTGTCGCCCAGGCTGGAGTGCAGTGGTGTCATCTCGGCTCACTGCAGCCTCGACCTCCGGGGCTCAGGTGATCCACCTCGGCCTCCTGAGTAGTTAGGAATACAGGCGCGCATCACCACACCTGGCTAATTTTTGTTTGAATTTTGTGGAGACAAGGTTTTGCCATGTTGCTCAGGCTCTATTGCCAGTTTCTGTTGTTCTTAAGAATTCTTTTAGCTTTGCTTCATTGTCAAGTAAATGCCATTATAATATTTATTTTTTATTTAGAAATGAAATAAACTAATTTCACAAATGTAGCAGCCAAGCTGGTATTTAACTGGGATCTTATGACTCTGAAACCTTTTCATTTTTCCTATAGCATAACTTTGTAGGATACATAACTCAGTTTTCTGGAGCAATCTGTCCATCTCGTTTGCTCTTATCACGGCTCTGTTGACTTTAGTTCTTCAGTATACTTATTTCCCAGCGAGCTGATTTACAGGTGATCCTTGTGATGAAATTTTTCCTTAAAAATACTTAAGCCTATACTCTTTGAAGCCTTTTCTGCTCTGTTCTCTCATTCCACTCCCTTTCTCTCCCCAGAAATCAATTAATTTCTCCCATGGTATTACTGTAAATATCGCATAGATCTGTCATGACATCTCCGTGACAGCAGGCAACACATCGGGGCTGATTTGCCTCTTCATTCCCTGTATGCCAAGAACATAGCAGATGCTCAGGAAAGGTTTGAATGGATGAGTACACATATGTTTGTTCCTTGTAAATATGCTTCACGAATTTCTTATGAAATTGTAAATTCCATGAGCATCATAGTTAAATCTTCTTTGTAGTCTTTTTCTCAGTACATGCCATCAACTCCATTAAATCCACAAATTGGTTTATTTTATATATATATACACACACACACGCACATATATATATATATATGTTTTGTTGTTGTTTTGTTGATAATTTACCTTAGTAACTGAGTGAATTTTGACCTGGGAGTACAGAATTTGAATATTTATGAAATTTCTAAGTAGATAATGGATTAAAGTATAATTACTGATGTATGAGAGAGAAACCATGGATCATCAAAAGGATTATAATCATAATTTTAAGTGTGATTGAATGTATTTGAACTTGATGGAAATATTGTTAATGCTTGAAAATTTTAAAGGTCATACTTATACATTTAAGCTCTTGGAACAAATCCCATATAGCTCTATCAATTATTGTTTTGCCGGAATTGTCTTAGAAGTTTTAGAATGCCCTGCTTAATAGAAAGCATATGAAATTTTTTTTTTCTGTTGTTTATCTTTGATGAACCAGCTTTGTACATGAGCTGCCTGCTTATATTTAAAAGCAATGTATGGGTTGACTTAACTGAATTAAAAATACTTGATGGATACACTTTCACAGTGCTGTTTTAAGTTGGAAAACCTCTCTAGGTTAAGGTGTTTTGTAATTCTGTAATTTAGACTGTAGAATTCGGGGTTTATTTCCTGCGCCCACCCAAGATAACTTTCTCCCCTGTCAAACTGTAAACCACAAACTAATGTGCTCAATTTAGGGAGGTCCTGGGAAGAGAATAAAAGGCATTCAGATGGTTGCTGTGAGTGCACTGGAAAGAAAGCAAGTTGCATGTAGGATGGACTGGAACAAATAAACCTTGTCCTGGCTCAGCTCCTTGCTAGCTTGTGACTCTTGAAAAAGCCGCTTCACTTCTGTAAGCTTCTCTGGACTCATTTGTGAAATGGGCACAGAAATATTTGCCTCAGTGTTATCGTGAGGATCACCCAAGATTCGATGTTTGTGGAAGGGCCTGGAATACGATAAGGTATTATTTTAACAAATGAACAGAATGACAGTGAATTATATAGAATCATAGAATTTAAAAACTTTTAAAGGGAAGCAGCCTGTAGGAATACCTAGTTCAGTTTTCAGCCTTGGCTGCACATTAAAATCTCCTGAGGAGGTACTTAGAAATAATATTGCCTGGATCCCACCCCAGGACAAATAAATCTGAATTACTGCGTTTGGAGACAGAACATAGGTAATTTTGCCTCTTTTTAAAAGCACCCCTGACTTTAGTGTTCAGTCAGGTGGAGAACCTTTTATTTAACTCAATTTCCCATCTCCTTTCTTGTGCTCTTCATTTTGTAGTTGAATAAAATGCGGAGGGGTTAGCTGCCAGCCACATTCCTGTCAGTCAGGCTAGAAAGGATGTATTAAATACTTGGAACTGAGGAAAGCGAAGTGCATAGAGGTTAAGTAAGGGTTACATTCATTTCTGGCCAGAATGGCCACATGTGGAACTACACTAATTCCAGTGACCCTCACTGCTACTCTGCAACAGCAGCCTGCATGTTATGACCATGTTACTTGTCATCATTCAGAACCACTCTACCTCAAGTCTTAAACCTTGTGGCCAGATGGCGATGCAAGGGTCTGTTTCTCTTTTTCTGTCATAACTGGTGAAGCAGCTTTTTGTCCTTATTGTCACCTCTATTCCCTCCTAGGCCATTAGTTGTCTTCCTTCTTTTCAACCTTGAACTCTGTAGTTCATGTTCTAACCATGAACTCACTAGACCACATAGTCCCTCCTCTCTTTGACCTTTGCTGGGTATAACTGATCAGTTTTCTACTTTTGTCCCTGCCCCACACTCTCCCCCAAAGTCACGCTTTTGGTGATTGTTATGTACTTGTTTTCTACCTGCTATATACTAGTCACTTTCTAATCTTTTTCTTATCCCCAAGTTGACTTATTTTCTCTGTTGCTTTTTCACTCAAGTCAGGTTGCTAACCCCAGTCTTGAAACACTTGACTTTGACCTTGCTTTCTTCTAAAATGATTAAGATTTTATGATGTGAATTTTCTATTTTCTTCTCTGCACCAACTTCATCTTTTTTTCCCCCCCATTTTCAGAAGTGGAACTATTTTTAATTCTTTATACTTGTTTCATTTAAACAATAGTTGGGGAAAAAGATTTTTGTGTTCTTTGCTCATATTTTTATTAATTGTACATATAACTATATTTTGCTTTTTATACTTATATTTTTCTACACATTCTTCTTTGTATTTTCTTCCCAAACTAGAAGGCTTTTTTTGTCTATGAGAGAATGTGTTCATTATAAGATAATTAGGCACATCAAAATATTATTAGTCTAGTACTTAGAGATAACCACTACTAACTTTTTGGTGCATATCAACCACTTTTAAATAACAAATCGGCTTATACTATATGTGCTGTTTAGAAACTTTTATTTAATAAAATGCTTTATTTAACAATTTTTCACATTGAATGTTTCCAAAAAAACTGCCTAAAAATTAATGGATGTGCCATAATTTATTTAGTCTCCTATTGTTAAATATTTAGATTGTTTCCAGCTTTTCCATATTATAGACAAAGCTACCGTGAACTTCATGTGAACAACTTTGTACACTTTTAATTTTTGTATATATTATTGGAAATAGAACTGTTGTATAAACTTTCTAAAGCATTTATACTGCCAAAATGGCATTTAGAAAAGTTGTTCCAGTGTGTATACAGTATTGTCAAGGATATGAGGGCCCATTTTTACCACATCTTAGAGAGGTGAGTAATATATGAATATCATTTTAATTTTTATTTCTTTGATTGGGATTGAGAGTCATTTTTAAAATTTTCTGGTCATTTTCATTTTTTTTAATTGACATTTGTTTCTTATTTTTCTGTTGGGATATTTTCCTTTTTTCTTGTGCATTTACAGGAGCCTTTTGTATATTAAAAATGTTGGCTGGGTGTGGTGGCTCACACCTGTAATCCCAGCACTTTAGGAGGCCAAGGTGGGCAGATCAGATTGCTCAAGTCCAGGAGTTTGAGACCAGCCTGGGCAATGTGGCAAAATCCCGTCTCTATAAAATATACAAAAATTAGTTGGGCATGGTGGCACGCCTGTAGTCCCAGCTATTCAGGAGGCTGAGGTGGGAGGATCACTTGAGACTGGGAGGTAGAGGTTGCAATGAATTGAGATTGTGCCACTGCACTCCAGCCTGGGTGACAAAGCAAGACCCTGTCCCATCAGTCAATCAGTAAATGTTGACCCTTTGCCATATTACTTTAATATTCTTCCCCCAATGATGAAGTTTTAAAAGTTTAGGTAGTAAAATTTTTCTTTTATGATAGCTTTTTGTGATATATTTAACTATTCCTCAGCTAGAAATTTAGGTTTTGTTTTTCACTATTAGAGTTAATAGTGGGAAAACGTTTTATATGCCACACCCCCTCCACCCCCTTCCTCCAGTTTATTTCTCCAGGATAAATTTTTGTGGGTAAAAATTTCAAATATTTTATTGTTATACATTGCCATTAATCCTTGTTTTTTTTTTTTTTTTTTTTTTTTTTTTTCCCGTGTGTCCCACTGCTGATTGTGACCTTTTGGCAGGTTATTTAGTCTCTGAGAGTTGTGAAACGTGTGAGAGCAGGTTGAAAAGGTGCTTTGTGCTCCTTTGTGTCCCATTCTTTTTTCTTTTAATTTTCCTCCTGCTTTCTAAACTAGGGGTTCCCCAAAGTTTAGTCCTCCGCCCTTGTTTTTCTTCCAGCATCAGCCAGCATCTCTAGGTGGGTGACTACCAAATCTCTCTGTCCTGGAGCCCCCTGCCCATCCTGGCATCTTGTGGATGCCCTGGAGGACTTCAAGATAAATATGTCCCAGACTGATTTCTTCTCTCTCCTGAAACAAAGCTAGCATCTGCCCAGTGGCTTACCCTTAAGCCTTTGAAGTCATCTTACAGTCCCTTTTCATCCACGTATTCAGTTATTTCCTAAATCCTGTCTGCTATGCCTCCGTTATCTGCCAATTATTGTGGTTCAGGCTTTTCTTACCTTTCATTTAGAGATTGTTGTAATCCTCATATGACTGGTTTCTTTGTCTTCATTCTTCTCCATATTCTCTTCAGTCCATCCTGTGTACTGCTTTTGTGTCTGATTAATATTTTCCTATTTAAAAACCTTTGTCTTCCCATGGCCTGTGTAATAAAGTGTAAACTCTTTATCTGATGTTTGCTTTCTTTTGCAGTTTTTCTCATCCCTGTTTTACCAGACTTCTTATCACTATGCCTTCTCCTGACCCTGCCTCTTCTGACCTAGGTTCCATTATTTCCTCTCTGGGCGAATAGACTTGTGTACCATTATCCATACCCAAACCCCAGATAGTTTGAGCTACTACTTTTGCTTTAAGGCCCAGCTTGAATTTCTAGTTCTTACAAGACATGTTCCTAGATGTTCTACCTGGTCAAAATTACATCCCACCTCAACTCCTTGGCCCTGGGACCTTCATCACTGTTGGTTTTTTTTTTTTTTTAAGTTAAAAAGAAAAGTTGGCCGGGCGCGGTGGCTCAAGCCTGTAATCCCAGCACTTTGGGAGGCCGAGACGGGCGGATCACGAGGTCAGGAGATCGAGACCATCCTGGCTAACACGGTGAAACCCTGTCTCTACTAAACACATACAAAAAACTAGCCGGGCGAGGTGGCGGGCGCCTGTAGTCCCAGCTAC